>NC_090828.1:41143789-41460289 GCF_028021215.1 Eschrichtius robustus
GGAGAGATTGCCGCACAGAGGATCTGTGCCGACCAGCACTCACCAGCCCAAGAGGCTTGTCTGCTCACCCACCAGGGTGGGTGGGGGCTGGGAGCTGAGTCTCCGGCTTCAGAGGTCAGATCCCAGGGAGAGGACTGGGGTTAGCTGCGTGAACACAGCCTGAAGGGGGCTAGTACGCCACAGCTAGCTGGGAGGGAGTCCAGGAAAAAGTCTGGAACTGCCTGAGAGGCAAGAGACCACTGTTTCAGGGTGTGCGATGAGAGGGGATTCAGAGCACCGCCTAAACGAGTTCCAGAGATGGGCGCGAGCTGCGGCTATCAGTGCGGACACCAGAGATGGGTATGAAATGCTAATGCTGCTGCTAGAGCCACCAAGAAGCCTGTGTGCAAGCACAGGTCACTATCCACACCTCCCCTCCTGGGAGCCTGTGCAGCCTGCCACTCCCACGGTCCAGTGATCCAGGGACAACTTCCCTGGGAAAACACATGGCGTGCCTCAGGCTGTTGCAATGTTATGCTGGACTCTGCTGCCTCAGGCTCACCCCGCATTCTGTACCCCTCCCTCCCCCCGGCCTGAGTGAGCCAGAGCCCCCGAAGCAGCTGCTCCTTTAACCCCGTCCTGTCTGAGCAAAGAACAGACGACCTCAGGGGACCTACATGCAGAGGTGGGGCCAAATCCAAAGCTGAACCCCAGGAGCTGTGCGAACAAAGAAGAAAAAGGAGAATTTCTCCCAGCAGCCTCAGGAGCACTGGATTGAACCTCCACAATCAACTTGATGTACCCTGCATCTGTGGAATACTTGAATAGACAATGAATCATCCCAAAATTGAGGCGGTGGACTTTGGGAGCAATTGTAGACTTGGGGTTTGCTTTCTGCATCTAATTTGTTTCTGGTCTTATGTTTATCATACTTTTGTATTTAGAGTTTATTATCATTGGTAGATTTGTTTATTGATTGGTTGCCCTCTTCCATTTAAAAAAATTTATATAGATATATATATTTTTTTCCTTTTTCTCTTTTTGTGATGGTGTATGTGTATGCTGTTTTGTGTGATTTTTGTCTGTATAGCTTTGCTTTTACCATTTGTCCTAGGGTTCTGTCTGTCTTTTTGTTTTTTAGTATAGTTATTAGTGCTTCTTATCATTGGTGGATTTGTTTTTTGGTTTGGCTGCTCTCTTCTTTCTTTCTTTCTTTTTTTGATTATTTTAAATTTTTAAATTCTTAATAATTTCTTTTATTTTTTTATTTCAATAACTATTTTCTTTTCTTTTCTTCTTTCTTTCCTTGTTTCTTTCTTCCTTCCTTCCTTCCTTCCTTCCTTCCTTCCTTCCTTCCTTCCTTCCTTGCTTCATTCCTTTCTTTCTTTCTCTCTCTCTCTCTCTTTCTCTTTTTCTCTCTTTTTTTCTCCCTTTTCTTCTGAGCCGTGTGACTGACAGGGTCTTCATGCTCCAGCCAGGTGTCAGGCCTCTGCCTCTGAGTTCGAAGACCTGAATTCAGGATATTGGTCCACCATAGACCTCCCGGCTCCACGTAATATCAAAAGACGAAAGTCTCCCAGAGATCTCCATCTCAAAGCTAAGACCAAGCTCCACTCAATGACCAGCAAGCTACAGTGCTGAACGCCCGATGCCAAACAACTAGCAAGACAGGAACACAACCATAGCCATTAGCAGAGAGGCTGCCTAAAATCATAATAAGGTCACAGAAACCACAAAAGAGACCACCTGATGTGGTCCTGTCCACCAGAAAGACAAGATCCAGCCCCATCCACTGGAACTGATGCAACAGTCTCCTCCACCAGCAAGCCTACACAACCCACTGAACCAACCTTAGCCACTGGGGGCACACACAAAAAACAACGGGAACTATGAACCTGCAGCCTGTGAAAGGAGACCCCAAACACAGTAAGTCAAGCAAAATGAGACAACAGATAAACACACAGCAGATGAAGGAGCAAGGTGAAAACCCACCAGACCAAAAAAGTGCATAGGAAATAGGCAGTCTCCCTGAAAGAGAATTCAGAGTAATGATAGTAAAGATGATCCAAAATCTTGGCAATAGAATGGAGAAAATACAAGAAACGTTTAAGAAGGACCTAGAAGACCTAAAGAGCAAACAAACAATTATGAACAACACAATAAATGAAATTAAAAATTCTCTAGAAGGAATCAATAGCAGAATAACTGAGGCAGAAGAACGGATAAGTGACCTGGAAGATAAAATAGAAGAAATAATTACTGCAGAGCAGAATAAAGAAAAAAGAATGAAAAGAATTGAGGACAGTCTCAGAGACCTCTGGGACAACATTAAATGCACCAACATTCGAATTATAGGGGTCCCAGAAGAAGAAGAGAAAAAGAAAGGGACTGAGAAAATATTTGAAGAGATTATAGTTGAAACATTCCCTAATATGGGAAAGGAAATAGTCAATCAAGTCGAGGAAGCACAGAGAGTCCCATACAGGATAAATTCAAGGAGAAACACACCAAGACACATAGTAATCAAACTATCAAAAATTAAATACAAAGAAAGAATATTAAAAGCAGCAAGGGAAAACAACAAATAATATACAAGGGAATCCGCATAATGTTAACAGTTGATCTTTCAGCAGAAACTCTGCAAGAGAGAAGGGAGTGGCATCACATACTTAAAGTGATGAAAGGGAAAAACCTACAACCAAGATTACTCTACCCAGCAAGGATCTCATTCAGAGTTGACGGAGAAATTAAAAGCTTTACAGACAAGCAGAAGCTAACAGAAGTCAGCACCACCAAACCAGCTTTACAACGAATGCTAAAGGAACTTCTCTAGGCAGGAAACACAAGAGGCAGAAAAGACCTACAATAACAGACCGAAAACAATTAAGAATATGGTAATAGGAACATACATATTGATAACTACCTTAACTGTAAATGGATTAAATGCTCCAACCAAAAGACGTAGACTGGCTGAATGGATACAAAAACAAGACCCATCTATGTGCTGTCTACAAGAGACCCACTTCAGACCTAGGGACACATACAGACTGAAAGTGAGGGGATGGAAAAAGATATTCCATGCAAGTGGAAATCAAAAGAAAGCTGGAGAAGCAATTCTCATAGCAGACAAAATAGACTTTAAAATAAAGTCTATTACAAGAGACAAAGAAGGACACTACATAATGATCAAGGGATCAATCCAAGAAGAAGATATAACCATTGTAAATACTAATGCACCCAACAGAGGAGCACCCCAATACACACGGGAAATGCTAACAGCCATAAAAGGTGAAATCGACAGTAACACAATTATAGTAGGGGACTTTAACACCCCAGTTTCACCAATGGACAGATCATCCAAAATGAAAATAAATAAGGAAACACAAGCTTTAAATGACACATTAAACAACATGGACTTAATTGATATTTATAGGACATTCCATCCAATAACAACACAATACACTTTCCTGTGAAGTGCTCCTGGAACATTGTGCAGGATAGATCATATCTTGGGTCACAAATCAAGCCTTGGTAATTTAAAGAAAACTGAAATCTTATCAAGTATCTTTTCCGAACACAACGCTATGAGACTAGATATCAATTACAGGAAAAAAATCTGTAAAAAATACAAACACATGGAGGCTAAACAATACACTACTTAATAACCAAGAGATCACTGAAGAAATCAAAGAGGAAATCAAAAAATACCAAAACCCATGGGATGCAGCAAAAGCAGTTCTAAGACGGAAGTTTATAGCAATGCAATCCTACCTCAAGAAACAAGGAACATCTCAAATAAACAACTGAACCTTATACCTAAAACAATTAGAGAAAGAAGAACAAAAACTCCCCAAGGTTAGCAGAAGGAAAGAAATCATAAAGGTCAGATCAGAAATAAATGAAAAAGAAATGAAGGAAACAATAGCAATGATCAATAAAACCAAAAGCTGGTTCTTTGAGAAGATAAACAAAATTGATACACCGTTAGACAGACTCAAGAAAAAAAGGGAGAAGACTCAAATCAATAGACTTAGAAGTGAAAAAGGAGAAGCAACAACTGACACTGCAGAAATACAAAGGATCATGAGAGATTACTATAAGCAACTATATGCCAATAAATTGGGCAACCTGGGAGAAATGGACAAATTGTTAGAAAAGCACAACCTTCCAAGACTGACCCAGAAAGAAACAGAAAATATAAACAGACCAATCACAAGAACTGAAACTGAGACTGTGATTAAAAATCTTCTAACACAAAAAAGCCCAGGACCAGACGGCATCACAGGCGAATTCTCTCATTTAGAGAGGAGCTAACACCTATCCTTCTCAAACTCTTCCAACAGATAGCAGAGGGAGGAACACCCCCAAACTCATTCCATGAGGCCACCCTCACCCTGATACCAAAACCAGACAAAGATGTCACAAAGAAAGAAAACTACAGGCCAATATCACTGATGAACATAGATGCAAAAATCCTCAACAAAATACTAGCAAACAGAATCCAACAGCACATTAAAAGGATCATACACCATGATCAAGTGGGGTTTACCCCAGGAATGCATGGATTCTTCAATATATGCAAATCAATCAATGTGATAAAATATATTAACAAATTGAAGGAGAAAAACCATATGATCATCTAAATAGATGCAGAAAAAGCTTTTGACAAAGTTCAACACCGATTTATGATAAAAACCCTCCAGAAAGTAGGCATAGCGGGTACTTGCACAATTTGTATGGAAACACAAAAAACCCTGAATAGCCAAAGCAATCTTGAGAAAGAAATATGGAGCTGCAGGAATCAGGGTCCCAGACGTCAGACTATACTACAAAGCTACAGTAATCAAAACAGTATGGTACTGGCACAAAAACAGAAATATCGATCAATGGAACAGGACAGAAAGCCCAGAGATAAACCCACGCACATATGGTCACCTTATTTTTGATAAAGGCGGCAAGAATATACAGTGGAGAAAAGACAGTCTCTTCAATAAGTGGTGCTGGGAAAACTGGACAGCTAGATGTAAAAGAATGAAATTAGAACACTCCCTAACACCATACACAAAAATAAACTCAAAATGGATTAAAGACCTAAATGTAAGGCCAGGCACTTTAAAACTCTTAGAGGAAAACATAGGCAGAACACTCTATGACATAAATCACAGAAAGATCCTTTTTCACGCACCTCCTAGAGAAATGGAAATAAAAACAAAATTAAACAAATGGGACCTAATGAAACTTAAAAGCTTTTGCAGAGCAAAGGAAACCATAAACAAGATGAAAAGGCAACCCTCATAATGGGAGAAAATTTTTGCCAATGAGGCAACTGACAAAGTATTAATCTCTAAAATATACAAGCAGCTTATGCAGCTCAATATCAAAACAACAAACAACCCAATCCAAAAATGGGCCAAAAACCTAAATAGACATTTCTCCAAAGAAGATATACAGATTGCCAACAAACACATGAAAGGATGCTCCAGCATCACAGGCAAATTCTCTCAAACATTTAGAGAGGAGCTCTAAAGGATGCTGGAGAGGGTGTGGAGAAAAGGGAACCCTCTTGCACTGTTGGTGGGAATGCAAATTGATACAGCCACTCTGGAGAACAGTATGGCGGTTCCTTAAAAAACTAAAAATAGAACTGCCATACGACCCAGCAATCCCACTGCTGGGTATATACCCTGAGAAAACCATAATTCAAAAGGAGTTATGTACCACAATGTTCATTGCAGTTCTATTTACAATAGCCAGGACATGGAAGCAACCTAAGAGTCCATCGACAGATGAATGGATAAAGAAGACTTGGCACATATATACTATTGAATATTACTCAGCCATATAAAGTAACGAAATTGAGTTATTTGTATTGAGGTGGATGGGCCTAGAGACTGTCATACAGAATGAAGTAAGTCAGAAGGAGAAAAACAAATACTGTACGCTAACACATATATATGGAATCTAAAAAAAAAAAAAGTTTCTGCAGAACCTAGGGTCAGGGCCAGAATAAAGACAGAGATGTAGAGAGTGGACTCGAGGACATGGGGAGGGGGAAGGGTAAGCTGGAACGAAGTGAGAGAGTGGCATGGACTTATATACACTACCAAATGTAAAATAGATAGGTAGTGGGGAACAACTGCATAGCACAGGGATATCAGCTCGGTGCTTTGTGACCACCTAGAGGGGTGGGATCGGGAGGATGGGAGGGAGACGCAAGAGGGAGGAAATATGGGGATATATGTTTATGTAGAGCTGATTCACTTTGTTATAAAGCAGAAACTAACACACCATTGTAAAGTAAAAAAAATAAAAAATAAAAAAATAGAGACATCAGCAAATTAAATATATATTTATAATGCACGTTCTTTCATTTTTGAATGTGTTGTTATATAATATTGTCTTCTTTTATTAGGTATTGATGGGGCCGTGTTAAAAATCTTTCTGTATAATTGTCTCTAACTTTTCAGTTCTGTCCACTTTTGCTTCATGTTAATTAGACTATATTATTGTATATATATAAGTTGGAAGTATTACATATTTCTGGTGGATTGCTTCCTTCTTGTATCAAAGTTTCCTTTAAATCTTTCTGTACTTATGAAACTTTCTGAATATGTTATGTTTAACATTATTTGAAAGTGTAACTTAATTTTTAAGCCAGTCTGAATGTCTTCATCCTTTACTTGGAGCATCCAATCTATTACATAATATATATTTGAATTTAAACTTCCATATTACTATTTGCTTTCTATATATCCCAGCTGCTTTGTTTTCCTTTAGCTCTATTTTCTTGCCTTCATTCAACTGATTTATTTTATATTGTTATATCTTCCCTTTCCTTATATTTGTTTACTATTCTTTCAGTTATACTTACTTTTGCCATTTTTAGAGAGTACTGAGTAATTTACATAATGCATTCTTGTTAATATAAATTATTCTCTCATAAATTCCCATTTAGTGATAGACCTCAGAACACATAGATTCTATTTATGCCACTCTGGTTTATGTCATCTTATATTTTAACTCTACATGTTTTAGACATCGAAAACATCATTACTTTTTCATACTATAGATATACATTAAAATTTCTCACATATTTTTTCTTTCCATTACTATTATTTTCTTCATTCCTGAGCTTTCTTCTAGTATCTTTTCTTCTGTCAACAATCTTTTTTTTTCAGTATTTTATTTAACATGTTTCTAATGGTGATGGATTAATTTAGTTTTGTTTGCTAGAAAATGTTCTTATTTTTCCTATTTTGGCAATTCTATTTTTCATGAAAAAAATTCCATTTTATTTTTCCTGGACTTCATTGTTTCTACTAAGTCATCTGTCATTGTTGTTTCTTTGATGATTAACATATACATAATCTTTCTCCACTAAGAGCTATATATGATCTTTAGAGTTCCTAGTGCTTTTAAATATGTAGTTTGATGACTTTTTCATTTTGTAAAAATTGCAGCCATTATCTCTCACTTTTTTAAAATTGAGATAACATTGGTTTATAACATTATAAGTTTCACGTGTACATTACTCTTCTGTATACACTACATCATGCTCAACACCAAAAGTCTAATTGCCATCCATCATCATACAACTGACCTTCTTTACCCATTTTGTCCTCCCTCCACCCCCTTTTCCCTCTAATAACCACAAATCTCTTCTCTGTATCTATGTGTGTGGTTTTGTTTTGCTCTGTTTGTTTATTTTGTGTCTGTATTTTATATTCCACATGAGTGAAGTCATACTGTATTTGTCTTTCTCCATCTGACTTACTTCACTTAGCATATATAGCATATAAAACATCCGAGGTCCACCCATATGTCACAAATGGCAAGATTTCATTGTTTTTATGGCTGAGTAATATTCCACTGCGTATGTATACCACATTTTCTTTATTCATTCATCTGTCAATGGGCACTTAAGTTGTTTCCATATCTTGATTATCATAAATAATTCTGCAATGAACATAGGGGTGCGCATATATTTTTGAATTAGTGTTTTTGTATTCACTGGATAAATAACCAGAATTGAAATAGCTAGATACTATGAGTAATTCTATTCTTAACTTTTTGAGGCATCTCCATAATGTTTTCCATAGTGACTGCACCAGTTTATATTCCCACCAACAGCTGGTTCCTTTTTCTCCACATTCTCACCTATACTTGTTCTTTTTTTGTTTTTTTTTGTTTTTGTCTTTTTGATGATAGCCATTCTACTGGGTATGAGATGATATCACATGTGGTTTTGATTTGCATTTTCCTTGTGTTTCTATCTGCCATTTTAGTTTCATGGTCTTCTGTTATGTTTTACTCAATCTCCTCTTTTTTGTTTTGTGTCTGCTCTAGATTATTGCTTTGTGGTGACCATGATGTTTATATAAAACATTCACAGATGAAGTAGTCCTTTTCTGCTGATAACATCTTGGCTTCATTTACCTGTATAGTTTCTGTCCTTTTCCTCTTCCTCTTTAATGTTTCTGTTGTATCTTTTTATGTTGTGAGTTTGTTACCAATTGAAGTAGCTGTCATTATTTTTAATGCTTTTTCCCTTTAACCTTTATGCTTTAATTAAATGTTTAAAAAACTATTCTAATATACAATTTCAATTTTTTGATTCTGTCTATCATCTTACTCAAGGTTTTTTGTAACTCTGCCTTTTCATTTCAGGCTGAAGGGCTCCTTTCAACATTTCTTGTATGGCAGGTATAGTGGTGATGAACTCCTTTAGCTTTTGTTTGTCTGAGAAAGCCTTTATTTCTCTTTTATATCTGAAAAATAACTTTGCTGGATAGAATGTTCTTAGCTGACAGTTTTTATTTTTCAATGTTTTGAGTATATCATTACACTGTCTCCTGGCTTGCAGAGTTTCAGCTGAGAAATCTGCTGATAGCCTAATGAGGGTAACTTTGTAGGTTAAAGTTGTTCCCCCCCCCCCCCCCCCGGCTTCCTTTAAAATTCTTTATCTTTGACTTTTGACAGTTTTAGTATAACATGTCTTGTGAAAGATCTCTTTGCCTTGAGATAATTAGGTGTTCTATTACGTTATGGACTTGTATATCCTGTTCCTTTCTAGTTCTCAGGTATTACTTCTTTAAATAAGTTTTCTGCTCCCTTCTACCGCTCTTCTTCTTCTGAGATACCCATTATCTTTATGTTGCTTTTTCTAATGGAGTCAAATAGTTCTCAGAGTTTCTTCATTTCTTTAAATCTTAGTTTTCTCTCCTCTTCTACCTGAATCCCTTCTACATTTCTGTCTTTGAGATTGCTCATTCTCTCTTCCATATGCTCTCTTTCCAGTGCTCTCTAATGCAATCTTAATCTCATGTATTGAGTTCTTCAGCTCCAGAATTTCTGTTTGGTTCTTTTATATAGTTTCAATCTCTTTGGTAAGGTATTGCTTCTGTTCATTAATTTTATTCCTGAATTCATTGAAGTGCCTTTCTGAGTTTTCTTGTGGCTCATAGAGTTTCTTCATGACAGCTATTTTGATTCCTCTATCAGTTAGTTCACAGTCTTCTATGACTTTAAGTTTGATACCATGTTACCATGGTATTTCATGGTACTTGATGAGTTGTTGCTCTGCTGACACATTTGAAGTAACAAACACCTTTCTTACTTAGGTAAAGCTTTGTTTACTTTGATTCTAACAATTCAAAATTGATAATTAGAGGCCTTTCTTTTATTTTTCAGTAGATGGCACTATAGCACAAGTTTTTGTTTGTTTTTGCCTGAGTTGACTGGCTATGGTTGAGAATTGGCACTTTCCTCCCTCACTGCCTCTGTCAGAGCTGTCGCCAGTGCCCTCATCATCACTGCTTGTGATTCCAGGGTCACCGGTGCCTCACTGTTGCCAGTATTGCTGCTGTCACTGGCCTTGCCACCATGAGCACCAGAATGGTGGGCACCTCTGTTGTATCTGAAGTCACCTGGGTTGCAGGTACTGCTGCTGCTGCTGGGGGAGAAAGAGGATAGGGGCAGAGCTGGAGTCATGGATGCCTTCACCACGTCTGGGGTTGTTGGGTTCACAGGCACCACCGCCAGAGGTGGGGGGCTGGAGTCACAGGCACTGCCACACCTGGAGGGACCGGTTAGGAGACCTGTTGCCTGGTTCCCTTCAGCCATGGGCACCACCATGACCAGGAGGCTGTGGTTGTGTGCACCCCCTCTGCTGCTACTATCGGGTTCACTGGGACAGTGGGCTCAGCTGTTGCAACTAGGGGGCTGGGATTGTGAGTACTGCTTTTGATGTTCCCTAGGTTCTGCCCCCCCCAATATGTTCCAATCTATCCACCTTCAAATGTACAGATGTGTGGATCTCTCTGGCATCCTGATGAGTTGGGCAGAGGGAACTTTCTGAGTTATGGATGTTTTGCTAGTGGTGGATTGAAGGGGAGAGACAAAGAAAGCATCTAATGCCACCATGATGCTGACATCACTGCCTTTATCTCTTTATGATTTCCATCAACCCCCTCCTTTACTCCCTTTCTCTTGGAAATCCAAATAAAATGTATATTGTCTGTTTCATGATATTGCAAAAAACACTTCTATGCTTTTTTCTTTTTTTGTGTGTGTCTGTCCAGGCATTTTCTTCTGATATCATCCAGATCACTAATTTTCTCACAAGCTGTGACTAAAATACTAAGTCATCCACTGAGTTTAACACATGACTTCTACATTTTAATTATTTTTCTTATTTTATAGTGCCCTAATTCTATGCTAAAAATATATATCCTTGTCTTTTAGTTAAATGAACATAAAAAGAATAGTTATATCAAAGTCCTTGTTTGGTAATTGCATCCTCTGGATGCCCTTTAATTGTTTCTGTTGTGTGTTCTTTCCTTTTGGTCAGTACACTGTGTATGACAAATTGCATACAATTTAATGTTCTGAATGGTGAAGTGTCACTCCAGAGAGGATTTAAATTTGCTCTGCAAGATGGATAGTCTAAGATCACAGGATCCCCAAATCCTTTTAATCTTATCAAGGATTGACATGATTTGAACAAGAATTTTAGTCCCTATGAGAGCTGGTCTATTTTCAGTACAGCTTTATAAGTACATGTCTTGTATAGCCATGTGGTCTCAAGTGGAGGAATGTTTACTTTTCCTCATCTGCCTTGCAGGCCATGACATGCATTTTCTTTTCTTAATCATGTGGTATTTAAAAGTTCAGCTTCTTAGTCTCAAGTAATGGGCTCAAATCTCTAGGTTTCTTCTCCTTTCAGATCTTATACTAATAATTTTTCACTGATTCAGAGAAAATAAAGTTTTGTCCATATTTTAAACATGAATGAATTGCTTTTTGAAGCTTCAAACAGAACTTTGACAAATATTGTAATTTTCAATCACTTTATGTTACTCTTTTAAAATGTGCAATCAATGTTTTTTTAGTATATTCACAGAGTTGTACAACCATCATAACCATTTAATTTTAGAATATATTCATCACCCACTCCAAACCTCCCCAAAACCCCTGTATTTGTTAGCAGTCATTCTTCATTCCCAGCCAACATTCCCACCCCAATGCAATCACTAATCTAATTTCTGTAATTCTAAAAATTACATAAAGATGGATTTATACTACATGTGGTATTTTGTGACTGGCTTCTTTCACTTAGTGTAACATTTTTAGGTTCATCCATGTTATTGAATGTAACAGGACTTCATTTAATCCATTCCTGGATAATATTCCATGATGTGAATGCACCATATTTTGTTTCCTTATTCATCAGTTGATGAACACTTGGGTTGTTTCTACCTTTGTCTATTATGAATAAGGCTGCTATGGACAATGGTGAATATGTTTGGGCATGGACATATGTTTTCATTTATGTTGAGTATATGTCTAGGAGTGAAATTGTGTGTCAAATAATAATGTTTATTTAAGAGTTTTTTATATTGTAGAATGTTTTCCAAACTGCCTGCACCATTGTACATTCACTATAGTAGTATGTGAGAGTTCTCTACATCCTTGCCAACTGTGATAGTTTGACAAGATTTTCATAAAAAAAGTACCACAGACTGGGTGGTTAAAGCAGTGGAAGTTTATTTTCTCATAGTTCTTGATGCCAGAACCCAAGATCAAAGTGCCAGCGGGGTTGATTTCCTCTGAGGCTTCTCTTCTTGGCTTGCTTGTGGACACCCTCTTGCAGCCTCTTCTTGTGGTTGCCCCTCTTTACATATGCACCTGGTGTCTCTCAGTCTGTGTTGTCTGTTAATTTTGACTGTTGTCTCAGTCTCTTTTTCTTATAAGAACAACAGTTATACCAAATTAGGGACCACCAGAACGGCCATATTTTAACTCAATTAACTCTTTAAAAACTCTATCTACAAATAAGTCATAGTCGAAGATGCTGGGGATTAGGGCTCCAACTTACAAGTTTAGGAGGGACACATTCATCTCATAATACCAACTATGGTTAGTGTCTATTTTTTTTTTTTTTTTTACAATTCAGTAGATAATATTTGTCTTTTAAGTTTTTTTCTGTTTTTTTCAAAATTTTATTTATTTACTTATTTTTGGCTGCGTTGGGTCTTCATTGCTGCGCGTGGGCTTTCTCTAGTCGCGGCGAATGGGGACTACTCTTCGTTACAGTGCACAGGCTTCTCATTGAGGTGGCTTCTCTTTGTTCTGGAGCATGGGCTCTAGAGCGCAGGCTCAGTAGTTGTGGCACACAGGCTTAGTTGCTCTGCGGCATGTGGGAACTTCCCGGACCAGAAGAACCCGTGTCCCCTGCATTGGCAGGCAGATTCTTAACCACTGCGCCACCAGGTAAATCCCTATTGTCTATCTTATTGTAAGAATCTTAGTGGATGTGACTTGGCATCTCATTATGGTTTTGATTTGCATTCCTTAATAACTAATGATATGCAACTTTTAATGTGCTTATTGGACATTTGTATATCTTCTTGGAGAAATGTCTATTTGCACTTTTTGCCCATCTATAAGTTGGATTATTTGTTCTTTTATTATTGTAAGAATTTTTCTGTATTCTTTATACAATTCCATCATAACATAAATGATTTGGAAGTGTTTTCTCACTTTTTGTTTTAAATTTTTCCTTCTTGATTGTATTATTTTCAGAGCAATTTTAAAATTTTGATGAAGTCCAATTTATCTATTTTGTTTTCTCTTGTCCCTTGTGCTTTTGGTTTTGTATCTAAGAAATCACTGCCTAATGCAAAGTTACAAAGATTTACTCCCATCTCTTCTTGTAAGAGTTTTATAGCTTTGGCTTTAGCTCTTAGATTTCAGTCTAGGATCCATTTGGAGTTAATTTTTATGCGTGATGTGTAGGAGGGACCCAGTTTTATTCTTTTGCATATAGATATCCAATTATCCCCATGTCATTTGTTGAAAATCTTCTTTTCCTTTTTAACTGTGGAAAAAAAGATATGTCCCTGTTGAATGGCTGGTGAATCCATCTAGAGTGTCTCTTCCATTTCAGGGAGCTGAGGGAGAAAGTAATTATCACTTGGCTTCTGAGACCTCTAGAACAGTCCTCTACAAGGCACAGGTGTGTTGGCAGGTGGGGTGGGAGGAGGAATGTGTGCAGCCTCTAGCTTGAATGCTACAACCTCTCACTGTTCTTACTAAGTTTCAGTAGTTTTTGTTAAATAAATATTTCCCAAATCTGATTTAAATTTTATTATTAATCTCCAGAGAACTTTAATGATTGTCTTTGTTGTTTCTGACCAGCCTAAAATAGAAAATAGTTCTTTTTTATATACTATTTCCATCAGTCTATCAGCAAATATCTGAGTGTTCAAACATTAAATGTATTGAAATCCAAAAACATTCCTAATTAGTCATAATAACCAAGCAACTCACATAACTCACTAACCTGACTAATTTAAAATGTTCCCTTTGGCAGTGTATGTTGTTCCTCAAGCTACTATAAAAATAATAAGTTGATTAGTCAGTAGCAATGCCATGATTAGAAATTAGTTATAAGGTAATTTGAATAAGTAAAAAATGCATGTGGAAAAGTATACCTAATTTAAATTCTGGGGATTTGCTCCGACAGAGGCAGCTCTCATTAGAAATGGCAAAGGCAGTAGGTAGACAGTGCCAAAACGACACAGCCAGTGCATTCAAATACAGACAGTATGGTTGTATTTAATAAGCACAGCAGGTGAACAATTGAATTTGAAAGAGAAATTAAATGGGCTGACCCAAGTGCTAAGACATTTATTGTGTAGCTCTGCACTTTCTGTTCTATGATTACTGCAAAGCTCTTTTGTAAACCAATATGAAGAAACACTATTAGAGCAATTGTGCATCAATTAAGTATTGTAGCCACAGGAGGAAAGATAAGTCAATTTTTAAAGGAAGTCAAATTCAATCTGCTCTTATGTTCAAGCTGTCGTCCTCTCTAATCTTTTATTCTTTGTGCTGTGAATGTCTATTATGAATTGAGTATTTTCTTGCACTCAGACCATTTCTTGATGGTTGATAATACTGTAGAGTGAAAAATTGCTAGGACTAGATATACTACTTTTCAATGTATCACACTTTTCCAAAAAAATTTTTGACCCTTTTGGTGTCATTTCTATTATTAAGTGTTTATTTATTCTATTCTTCTACATGTTGCTTAACATGATTAAAACTTCCAAATAAAACCTTTTGGCCACTGTCCTGAATAAGGTATTGATTTCTTTGAGCACTTCTCTTTTCAAATCTGGAAATCACTAACTTACTATACACATGTGAAAAGATAACATGTCATAAAGGAAAGACTGCTGTCTAGTGATCAAGAAAGAGCTGGAAAATTGGCAGAAGGTGGTAGGGTCATCTGTGATATTTTATTATTGGCATCTAACCATTATACCCAGACATATTTATAGATTTTAATAGAATAATCAAGGAGGTACCCTAAAAGTGTTCTGGCCATAACACATGTAGTAAATAGAATGAAAACAAGTTGGGTTTAAAGCAGGGTTAAATAGTTGATCTAAGAGAACAGTAGAAGATATGAAAGCAGGACACAAGATGTCTCGAGTAATTATAAAGATGCCTCTAGTCTCTAGTTACTTTTGACAAAGCTGTTTTTGTGATTTATGGCAGGTGCTTATTTATAAACCCATTTCTGCACAGACACAGTGAAAAGCATTTATCATTCTGCTTGGCCTTCCTTATTAGATAAATGTCACATAAACATAACCTAAATCTGGAATCTTGCTAGTCTGGCACGTAAGCTGGTGGCATCTCTTTGACTACCTTCATTTTTCTGTGGACCTCCGGCATCCAAGGAGTATTTGACAGTGAGTATCCTTAGCCCCTGTGCCTTATTTGCCAAGCAGGAAAAAAAAAAAAAGGCATTCAGAGTGGTGGAGGTCAGCAAAGTATTATTTATCAACAGCAGGCAATTCAATATTGATTTTGTTTTAAACATTCTACCCTGCAGATGTTTTCAGATAGTAATTCAGACTAACTGATACAAAAGCTTTTATAGCTTAAGGACATATATATTTTGACAAAATAAAATTAATCAATAAAGACGTCAGTCAACCTGAATCCAGATAGCAAATAAACTGTCCACTTAAGAGAATGGGACATTAATTATAGTAATTTTTAAAGTCATGAGAAATCTTATTTTCCATAGATTCCTCCACTACCCCAAGATAATCTTACTTTTAAACTGTCATTCTCTTCTTTGGAAAATTCTATCTATAATTGTTAATTAATTTATTGAAATTTAGGGGTATTAAACATGGCTTTTATTTAATAATTTATAATGTATTATTAACTATGTGAAAGTATTATAAATATTTAACTGTAAATGACTAAGAATATAGTGCAAAATTAGTAACAAAAGAAAGTTAGTAAATCTGTACCATATATGACAAATAATGAAGGTGAGTAATATATTAGAAACTTAAGACTGAATTAATTGTGCAAGTGACACTGATATATTAGTATCTTGATTATCCTGTGTTTAAAAAAAAGTATTAAAAACTTGGAGATTAGAGGGTTGAAATAATTGTTAAAAAACTTCATTCTCATTTTCACTTAATGTTCTATGGCTATCCATATGATTTAGTACATTAAACATGATGCATTTTCTAATACAATTGTTAAAATCTAAAAGTATAAATTATGATTTTTTTCTTATCCTATTTTAAAAAATGGAAGAATATCCTATTATATGCTCCATCATAACTCACCAAAATAATTTTCAGGAGATATTTTCATCTATTTATTCAAATAGGTAAACATTGCCAATGAAGGCTGAACAAAAAATTAAAGAAAATAAGTTTTAAAAGAAAAATAAAACCTTTGAAATGAAAGAACATTTGGATTTTATGTTTTAGTCACTATATGAAAATCATTTATTGAAGGAGTGATAAAGATATATATAGTAATATATGATATATTTATGTAATAGATAATATATATTAATGAAGGTGACAAAAATGTAAAAAAACACATATACATATCTACATTCTTAATGCACTTATTATACAAGAGCTACTTATTTCAAAGTCTATTAAGGTTTTTTCATCATTGCAATAAGAAATATATTTCCTTTGTTGATTCTTCTCTTTTCTTTTAGGATTTATACTATTAAAAACCATTTTGAGAACCTAAAACCCCATACAAAGGGCACTGAACAAATAAGCAAATAAACGGGATTTAAATTTTGAGCATACATAAATTTAGTTACTCTTCATTTTTATTTATGTATTCATCTTTACAGAAACATGTTTATGTACCCCCAAAGAACACTGAGGTCCTGCTCAGTCAAGGATTTAGAAAGAAGATAATCCTCACACCAGTGGCAAATTATACTTTGCTCATAACACATGAGATCTTTGCTATACAAAAATCATTTTCGGGCTTCCCTGGTGGCACAGTGGTTGGGAATCTGCCTGCCAATGCAGGGCACACGGGTTCGAGCCCTGGTCTGGGAAGATCCCACATGCCGCAGAGCGGCTAGGCCTGTGAGCCACAACTACTGAGCCTGCGCGTCTGGAGCCTGTGCTCTGCAACAAGAGAGGCCGCGATGGTGAGAGGCCCGCGCACCGCGATGAGGAGTGGCCCCCGCCTGCCACAACTGGAGAAAGCCCTCGAACAGAAACGAAGACCCAAACACAGCCATAAATAAATAAATAAACAAATACTTAAAAAAAAAAAAGATAAGGATTCTTATTAAAAAAAAAAAATCATTTTCATGAGTATGTCTACTCGTTCATCAAGATTTGACTGTAACCAGATGTAAACTCTTAACATTCCTAAAACCATGTTATTCAGAGTGGGGTTGCTAAATCACAGGTTTAGAGAAAGGGACAAACATTGAGACAAATACATTCAGACAATAACTAGTCTGAGGGAAGAAAACACTTGCATTAAGGAATCTAGTTCTTTGGTCACTTTCTTCTCAAAAATCCTACTGTGAAAATGAATGTTATACTATTTCGATATCACTAGTTATTTGATTAAAATCTCCTCAAAGGCAAGGAGAATTTTTCACACATCGTTATATCCACATTATCGAACACAAACTTGGCGTATTACAGTCATTTAATAAATTTGATTTGTGCTGTTATGCCAGGAAGCAATTGCTAGATTACACAAACTTGAAACTCACTGCCTTATAGCAGCAAGCATTTATTTCTTGCTCTCCTACTTTCAAGTTAGATTAGAGTCACTTAATCTAGCCGGGCATACCTGGGCTTGGCTCAAAAGTTCAGGTAAAATTTGGGTTTTCTCTCCATGGCTCTTATCTTCCTTGAAACAAAATCTCCCCAAGTCATCTTCTTGTGGCAAAACCCAGGAGTATAAGAGGGCAACATTGAAGTGAACTTCATGTCCCAGAACCACATACATAGTTTTTTTTTAAAGAGATAGTTTAGTTTTTTACCTCTAGGTTTAATTACGAGTAATTTTGGTACCTGAAGTTCTGTGGCACAATGTCTTTAAGTTTTCTGGGAGCTATTTTGTGAGCCAGAAGGATCCATTAGACACCTTCAGAGGTCTTAGAAAAGACTGTTACAACCACACTCTTGATTCCATCTTTCTATAAAGCTTTCTCTTCATGGCCACAGTTTGATTATTTTCCACCTCTGAAATGTTAAGTCTATCCTTATTTCCTCTAAATCTTGCTTGTAAACTGGCCATTCCTTTTGGTGCTCTTCACTTCCTGTTCTCCTGGTAGATAAAACCAGTTTCTGTTTTAATATTTGGCCAGAAAATGTATTCACCCAACGCTACAGGTTCGTTATGTACATGCTCCTTATCCCATTATTTATTTATTTATTTTTTTAAGTATGAAGACTACTGTTTGGAGCATTTTTCGTTGAACAGCCAAAACTGAGGGGAAGATATCCCGTATACCCCCTGCTTTACCCAAGCACAGCTTCCCCCATTATCAAAATCCTCCACAGCAGTGGGACATTTGATACAATTCATGAATCTGCTCTGATGGTACAGCTGGTCAGAATCAAAAAAGACAATCATGAAAAGTCTCTGCAATGAAATTAAAAGATTTTCTCATACCATATACAAAAATAAACTCAAAATGGTTAAAGACATAAATGTAAGACCAGAAACAATAAAACTCCTAGAGGAGAAGATAGGAAGAACAGTCTTGATAGAAATCATAGAAACTTGGTTTGCTTTTTGCCTATTATGATATATCTATTGTTCCCAAATAACCTAGAAAGTGTTAAAAATTTATTGTTTATTGCCATCAATTTCTATTTTTTATTCCAAGAATTGCAGTTATTATGTAGCTAGTTTGGTGCAATTTAAAATTCTTAAGTCTAAGATAGGTGACATGTGTAAAAATTATATAAGAACAACAAGTAATGGGGCTTCCCTGGTGGCACAGTGGTTAAGAATCTACCTGCCAAGGCAGGGGACACGGGTTCGAACCCTGGTCCGGGAAGATCCCACATGCCATGGAGCAACTAAGCCTGTGCGCCACAACTACTGAGCCTGCACTCCAGAGCCCGCGTGCCACAACTACTGAAGCCCTCACACCTAGAGCCCATGCTCTGCAATAAGAGAAGCACTGCAACAAGAAGCCCGCGCACCTCAGCAAATAGTAACCCCCGATCGCCGCAACTAGAGAAAGTCTGCGCGCAGCAACAAAGACCCAACGCAGCCAAAAATAAATAAATAATAAATAAATAAATTTAAAAAAAAAGAGTAATGAAACATCATTTTATCTTTATCCCCTTGATATATATTGCAAATAATACGTAAAAGAAAAGGGGTTAGTCCTGAGAAAAATGGTTGATTAGCTCTAACTTCCAATTATCCATATTACTTTTTATATGTACCACATAAAATTTATCACCATACAGTGATATCCAGTATCCTCATGAATATTTTGAACACTATTTATATAGAATGTTGTATGAGATTTCATAAATTTGGATAAGAATGGATGATTGTGAAAGTTGCTTGTAAAAAAACAATAATAGATACATATGAAATATTTCAGCTTGCTCTCTCCTATATTTGAATAGATAGGTCTTAGGACTAGAGCCAATTCACTTGAAGCACGTTCCTCAATTATTCTGTAGCAATTTCACTCCAGGAATTTATTACTTCACAGTTACCATATCTTTTCCAGGTGACCTAAAATTGACAAGCAAGTCACGATCATTTCTAGCATTTGAAACGGTAAAAAAATAGTTCCTTCAAGTTTTCATGGCTGTTGCTCTTGAAATTCCTTTTTCAGAAACCACTCTATAGCTTTATTTGCCTTTTCGTGTGTTTTACAGTCAGTAAATTTATAAGATTAATAATGCAAAGATAATACACCCTCTAGTTTTTCCTCTCTCATATCATTCTAGTTAGTAAAGATTTTCCTACACTGTGATGTTTTTCAAAATATTTTCCTCTACAAAACTATTTGGATGAAATATATTTGTGGTAACATTATAAAAATTTGATTTTACTTTGAAAGATATCAATGATTAGTAATACCTTATATGTAATAAAAATACTTTAAGAACATATTTTTACTTTACCTAGGGTAAATTGATTATAATAATATATGTATAAATCTGAAAACATCAGTAAAATATAAATATGATCTGTGATCCAACTAATAAATTTATATACATTAATTATAAGTTATAACATTAATTATAATTCTAATAACAATAAAAATATTTATCTGATTAATTTTCCAGAAAGGAATCCAAGAGAAGAGATATCTGATATGAAACTAATGGTTCTAAATGATAAAGAAAGACAAGATAGAGAAATTAATTTTCAACTTGCATTTTTTAAGGCAAAAATAATGATTTTTATAAAGTTATTGATAAAATTAACAATGAATAATAACCAAAGTAACAGAAAATATTCATTAAGTACCTACTATGTATCAGGAACTTTTCTAAATGGTAAGTATATATATATATATATATATATATATATATATACATATATATATATATATATATATATATTTGAGAACCAGGTATATAAAGTTGCAGCATTTATGAATCTTACTTTCTAGTGGAAAAGATGCATACACACAAAATAGTAATAAATTAATAAACATGAATATCAGATAGTGATAACTCTTGTAAAGGAAACAAATGTGACGCATTTGGTCATTATGGAATATTAAACTTCATTTGCTTCAATGACATAGAAATTCTAGATGAAATTAATAAAATAGAAGTTCCCAGTAGAATGAGATCAAGGAAATAGAAATCTGCCAATTAACAAATACAAAGATATAGCATCAAAGAAGTGTGTGCTTGCTGAAGTTCATCAGAGAATTAGGGATATGTTTAATACTTATTAGCTGGAAATGGAGTTTTAATGTTTCGGGGGGGGGGAAAAATTATAACTATGTGCCTTGTGTTCACTGGAGGCAAGACATTACCTACCAAAGAAAGCTGGGAGTCACAAAACATTACTACACCTTAACTGGAGACCAGAAAAACCCTACCAGCTCAGAGGAAGCCATGAATGTTTACAGTAATTGATTTATAATAGCCCCAAACTGGAAACAGCACAAATATACTGCAATGGGTGAAAGGTTAAACAAATTGTGGTACATCCATACCATTACTCAAATATTTTGAGACAAACAAAAATGAAAACACAACTTTCAAGAACTTATGGGATGGAGCAAAAGCAGTTCTATTAAGGAAGTTTATAGCGATAAATGCCTAAATACTGACAACAACAACAAAAAGATCACAAATAAACAACCTAATTTTACACTTCAAAGAAATTAGAAAATAAAGATAAACTAAGCCCGAAGTGAGCAAAAGAATAAAAATTATAAAGACTAGAGCAGAAATGAATAAAATAGAGACTAGGAAAACAATGGAAAAGATTAACAAAATCAACTCTTAGTTTTTAGAAAAGATAAACAAAATTGACAAACTTTTAGCTAGACAAACCAAGAAAAAAAAAAAAGAGAGAAACCAAATAAAAATTATAAATGAAAGAGAAGACATTACAATTGATATCACAGAAATACAAAGAACTGTAAGAGAGCACTATGAATAACTGTACAATAACAACTTGGATAGCAAAGAAGAAATGGATAAATTCCTAGAAACATACAACTTACCAAGATCAAATCATGAAGAAATAAAAAATCTGAACAGACCAATAATGTTAACAAGATTGAATCAGTGATCAAAAACATACCAAAGAAATTCCCAGGACCAAATTGTTTTACTGTGAATTCTACCAAATGTTTAAAAGAATTATCTTCAATCCTTCTCAAATTCTTCCAAAAAATTGAAGAGTAGGGGACTCCTCCAATCATTTATGAGACCAATATTACCTTGCTACTAAAGATAGATAAGGATACAAGAAAAGTAAACTACAGACCGACAGCCCTGATGAACATAGACAAAAATTCTCAACAAAAAACTAGCAAACTGAATTCAACAGGACATTGAAAAGATCACGCACAATGATCAAGTTGGATTCACCCCTGAGGTGCAAGCAGGATTCAACATATACAAATAAATCAGTGTGGCACATCACATTAAGAGAATAAAAGATGAGAATCACATGATCATCCCAATAGATGAAGGAAAAGCTTTGAAAAATATTTCACATCCTTTCATGATAAAATCTCTCAACAAATTGGGTATAAAAGAAATGTACCTCAACATAAAAGCTCATATATGACAAGCTCATATATGACATCTAATACCACACTCAATGTTGAAAGGTTAAAAGTTTTTTCTTTAAGATTAGGACAGGACTAAAGTGCCCACTCTCATCATTCCTGTTCATCAAAATACTGGCTGGCCTAGCCAGAGCATTCAGGCAAAAGTATAAAGTATAAATTCAATTCAATGCACTTAAAAAATAAAAGACATCCAAATCAGAAAGGAAAAGTAAAATTTTCTCTGTTTGCAATGACAGGATCTTAACATTTAGAAAATCCTAAAGACTCTACCAAAAACAAAACAAACAAACAAAAAAACAACAGAACAACAGTTAGACCTAGTAAAGAAATTCAGTAAATTGCAAGATACAACATCAACATACAAAAATCTGTTGTGTTTGTATACAGTAGCAATGAATTATCTGAAAAAGAAATTTAAAAAAATCCCATTATAATATCATCAAAAACTATAAAATATTTAGAAATAAATTTAACCAGGGAGGGAAAAGATCTGTACACTTAAAACAATAAAACTTGCATGAAAGAAACTGAAGAATACACACAAAAATGGAGAGTTATCCTGTGGTCATGGATTGGAAGAATTAACATTGTTAAAATGTCCATACACCCACAGCACCCAAAATCATCTATAGAGTCAATGCAATCCTTATCAAGATTCCAATGGCAATTTTACAGAAAAAGAAAAAAAAAATTAAAATTTGTATTGAACTAGAAATAACTGCAAATAGCCAAAGCTATCCTGAGAGAAAAATAAAGCTGGAGGCATCATACTTCGTGATTTCAAAATATATTACAAAGCATATTTTGCCGTTTTTGACAACACTGCTCATCCTTGAGACCATTATACTAAGTGAAATAAGTCAGACAGAGAAAGACAAATAATATATGATTTCACTTGTATGTGGAATCTGAAAAACCTGAACTCATGGAAACAGATTGGGGTTGCCGGGGCAGGGTGTGGGGGAAATGCGTGAAGGTGGTTCAATGGTACAAACTTCCAGTTATGAAATGAACCTATTCTGGAGTAGTAATGTATAGCATGGTAACTATAGTTAACACTACTGTATCATATATATTTGAAAGTTGATAATAGAGTAGATTGTAAAAATTCTCATCACATGCAAAAAAATGTAACTACAGGGGGTGATGGATGTATTAACTAACCTGATTGTAGTAATCATTTTGCAATATACATACATATTTCAAATTATTTCACAGTATATCTTAAACTTACACAATGTAACATGTCAGTGCTATCTCAATAAAACTGTAAAAAATAATAAACTACTCCTGAGATATTTTATTATAAAGCTTTAATATAAAATGAGCTCATAAATATTAGGAAAAATCAATATAATTGTAAAAATACTGCTAGAGTTAATGAATAAGCAATTCAAACTATGATTGTCTATGCACACATATGTTAATGCACATTTTTATTAGAAATAAATAAAATTTATAATAAAGCAGGTAGATATCTTTCATTCATCCAGTCCACAAATATTCAACTATGCCAGTACTGGGTGTTGGCAGTGGATTGGGAAACCCACTTTTCTGTACTGCTCCTGGGAGTGTACCTCTGTTCAAACTTTCTGGAGGACAATTTGGCAACACTAGAAGCCCTCTTGTCTGACATGATTGGATCAGTGATCAGTAGGTTAATTAAGAATTTGACATTCCTACATTAACAGTTTTAGGCAAAAACAAATAATGTGTTTATTCATCAACTCCTAGTTGTAGGAACAAGACTTTTTTTTTTTGGTATATAAAATTCTTTGTATGTGAAACTCTAATTAGAGCCTACCTCTGTTTTGTTTTCTTTTTTCTCACAAAAATGCACTTATATACATAGGCTACAAAATCTCATACCAAACACTTAAAAGTGTCTTAAAGCTACACTCAGTGAAACCTCAGGACACTTTTCAAATTTTTATCAGTCTTTTATAGATGTCTTGCCTATGAATAGTTACATAGCAATTTTCTATTGATGATTTAATTTACTGTTTCCAAATAGTCAACAATATTCTCACAGATAAATCTTTTACACTTATTTCATCAGTTTTGTTAATTGTAAATACAATTATATAGTAAACATGTATAACTGGAATAACTGATTTGGACACAAATGTGATTAACTCAATTCCTGGAAATGTAAGTACACACACACACTAGAGGGTGACCAATTAGCCATAAACATTCAGTTTAAGTATTCAGTATTTAAGAGAATTGAAATCACTAATCTATCAAGTTAGGTGAAAGACAATTAGAAAACTTTCTACTATGTGTATCACAATTCTTAAAATATCATTGATATTTGGAGTTAGATAACGGAAGTAAATTTATAATTTTACATAAAAATCCTTCATTAAAATAATCCTGCATTAAAATAAATGACAGGATTGTATAATTAATTTGTTCTACCTTCCTTCTGGAATATAATGCAACCATGTTAATCAACATATGTGCAGTATGTAGAAATACTTATATATCATGGTAGTTATTTATAAAAATATAAGTTTGTGAGTGTTACTTTGTGTTTTCCTTATTTATACCTGCTCTAAAAACATAAGTATGTATTAAGTGATAAATTAGGTGATAAACATGACTCTCTTGTAATATAAACAATGAACTCACTTATGTTTTCTATTAAATGATAAGAGAAAAATAACTTAGAAAAATATATCTTTTGTTGCTTTCCCTCTTTTATCTATTTAACTCTTTTAGTCGTTTTTTCTACGAAATCAACATACACTCAGAAAGTTCCAAAATTGGAACATGTATTTTTTTTCCCCATGTAAAGAAAATTAATAAAATCATGGCTCCTTTTTTTTTTTTTTAATGCAAGAACTGATCAGAGAATTATGAGGAAAATAGTTGGCTTCTGTGCATGTGCCAAGGAACTTGTAGAGAGGCACTGCTGACATTTAGCCGCTAAAGTGGCTTCAAAACTAGCTCTGTTAAGCAAAACAAAAATGATTCCATGGGAGAAGTACATTAAGCAAGCTCACAGAAACTAGGGCATGCACCAGAATGCCAACTTCTTATTTTTCAATACGAAATATTGTTACCAATTAACTGGAATAATAAGGTCCGCTTGACTTATTCTAACTGGACATCCCTGAGAAGTCAAGTTGTATCAGAAGATTAATTGGTAGTAAAATAGAAAACAAAACAAAAAAGTGGAGTATAGTTCTTGTTTTTGTGATTATAAATGGAATTGTACTGAAATGTATTGATGCCTCAACATTTTCAAGAAGTATATAGTCTTGCATATGAGACTGCAGTTCTTGAAGATGCTTGTGCTGTATTTTGTTCTTACTGGAGAATTCTCTAACAAAATGTGTTTTGAAATACTTACCTTTCTATGGTTCTATAGTTTATCAAACATAATTCTAAGTAATAAATTATTTCTATAAAAATATTCTTGCCTTTAATGGAATTTTATCTAAACTAATAAACATTCAATGCAAGTTTGCATACCTTGTTTTTTTGTTTAATTGATTGATGCCCTGTCTTGCATTAGAAAAAAATTGAACTTAAAAAAGTGTTTTATATAGATTTTGCATATCAATATTGTGGTTTAACATTCAGAGTTACTTCTTTTTTTCATTATTGCTAAGTTCCTGGAGAGGGAGGGGTACCATACATTTCCCCAAAAGTGAAGTGCTAACAAAAAAGAAAGGATTTCCTTAAAACATCAAATAGAAGTTATAAATCTTAACCTCAGAACATTTCACAAAATAATTATTTTTAGTGAAAACCATGGTTTAAGTTATCCTAAAAAATTATTCCCTTAGAGTTCAATTGTTCTATTTGGTGGAAAAAAGCTACAGACCCTCCATCATTTGCACATATATCTGGAAACTGGTACATTTCAAGCTTCTTTCAAATGCAAAAACTTATACATTCTTTACTGCCTTCTCAGAGAATGATATCCAAATGCTCTATTCATTTGGTCCCTGTAATTAGAATTATTCTTCCTTATTTACCAAACCAAAATTTCTGCGGGAGTTGAGGGATAAAGTACCTATTCAAGATCTTTGCCATTTGAGAGCCATGGCACTATTATACGATAATCATAGGAACAACATAAATAGGATTCCCGTAAATTAGGATCAGTGAAAAATAATTGAAAGCAAGTCACAAAAATATTCCTTAGATTTACTGCACAATACAACTTAATTTGCAAATACCCATGTGATAAACCAAACTTTCTTATACTAGTCAGTTCAGGCTGTCATTGAAAAATGACATAGGCTGGGTGGCTTAAACAAAAACCATTTACTTCTCACAGTTCTGGAGAAGTCAGAGAAGTCTGAGATCAGGGTGCCAACCTTCTCACATGACCTTCCTTATAATGTGCACAGGAAGAGAGAGAGAGAGGGTGAAGTCTCTGGCAGGTCTTTTTATAAGGGCACTAATCCTACCATAAGGACCCCACTTTTATGATCTCATCTAACCTTAATTGTCTCCCAAAATTCCCATATCCAAATACAGTTACTTTGGAGATTAGGACTTCAACATACAAAATATGGAGAGATACAAACATTCACTCCATAACAGCACCCCTCAACATATCTAAATAAAATTCCTTGTTTAGTCATTATATACAATTATTGGACCCTAGTCATTTTTTATAGTGAATGTAGTAGAGACAGAGAAGAAATTAATGAAATGTGTTATATCATGTACTAGAAACAAATAGTACCAACATCTTATTCTTCCTTCCTATAACTTAAGGATTAGAAGGAGAAAGAAAAAAAACATATTTAAAAGAAGGAAATACCAAAGATAAGCAGTCTCATCTATAATCTGTGGTATGATACCCATTCTTATCTTTCACAGATTATTATGTGTTATCATAATCATAATGATATCCCTAGACCAGCTCATGTGGGTTTATTCTGTAAAGAGCTCTACCTAACTCAAAACTGCATTTGTCAGAGCAGCAGAAAAGTGGTTACTGGGAATATGTCAAAGCCAGGTGGATTCACTGTTGAGTCAGTGAGCATGTGGTATGATTTTGGGACCAGGTAATGTGTGATTTGTTACTGGATCAAAAACCTAAAGCATATGACAGTGACTTTGGGATGGGATGATGGGAAAGAGGTGCAAGAACCTTTAGGAAGCTTTATAAAGGCAATAAGAGCCTTGAGGAGACAAAGAGAAAAATTGTTATTGGAAGCTGGAAAGTATAATAGACATTTGCTATGTAGTAGCAGACAATTTGTAAACACTGTGATTTTCAGTAACATGAAGACTAGAAAAGGTACTTAACTCATGGATTGGCTGTAGAAATTCCCACACAGTATGTACAAAGTGCCAACTGGCTTCTTCTAACTTCCCGTGATAAAATATGAGAAACAAGACCTGTGCTAAGGAAGGAATACTCAGTTGTTGAGCAAAATCTAGAGAAAATATAAGGGAGCCAGAATTTGCCAGATTGTTTAAAATAAAACTGTTCCTAAGTCCCAATCCTTCTAGATGGCAAAAGACTTGCAAAGAAAGAAAGACTCAAGAAAAAGATAAAATCCAGGACACTGCAGTATAGTATAGCATAAAGATAAATATTCCAAGGGTATGGGTCCAAGACACCTTATGGACACCTGAGAAAAAAATAAGAAAATGCCCATTAGGATTTTGAAGAATCTTAAGGTTATTGCCCACAGTATGTAACTCAGATCCAAGCAAAACTGGGCCTGTTTGAAGAGATTTGTGTATATAGTTTTGTCTAATGTAATAACTCTCAATACCATCCATAGGAAACCCACAGATTCTTAGAAGAATTTTCCTTGCAGAAGTATTATTAGTTTGGTTTGAAAGATCACTCAGAATAACCCTGAATGCCTCAACCCTTCCATAGGCAGGAAATAGACTAAGAAAGTACTCAGACCATCCAAAAACACAGACCATCCTCATGCAAAAGGTTGTTCAAAGATTGCAGCCAAGATCACAGAAGGTGAACTAAAAGTATTGAAGAACCACTTCACAAAATAGAACAAGGCCCTAATCAAGGAACTGTTATCATGTGCTCTGCTTGATTTCAGAATTGATGTGGACCAATGAATGCTACCTTTCTTCCATTTTCTGAAAGAGAGAAATTGTACTTGAGGAGCCCCAACCAAGGCAATTGATCTGCATCTGAACCTGATTTAGAAGACGATATCTTGGAATTTGCATCAACCCCCTAATGAGATGAATCTTCAAGAGTCTTTGGAATGGCTCAGTATATTTTGCATGTGGGAGAAATGTAAATATTTTGTTACTGGATAGTAGACTGTGGTAGATTTTAAAAGTCCAAGTATTCTTTGATACTTCCTCCATCAAAAATTAAGGTCTAATTTCCCTCCCTGTGTATCTGGGCTTGTTCAGAGAGTACTTTGAATAAATCTGTTCCAGACCTAGCCCTTTAGAGGACTAGAAACCTCTTCTTTTTCACTTTGGAGTCCACGTAAGAAGTGAGACTATCCTGCTGGATAGACCATTTAGAGAGACAATGATACGACAAGGAGATGGAAACAGATCTAGCTGAGCATGGCCTTCCAGACTTTGCACCATGGCATCAGGCACATGAGTGATGCTATCTTAGACCTTTTACACCACTCAGCTGTTAGCCGAAATCTACTGAGTGACCCCTATAGGTTCCACTGCAGTAGAATAGACCTGGTGAGACCTGCCTGAATTACTCACCTACAAAAATACAGTTAAAACAAAATTATTATTTTCAACTACCACATTTTGGGATAGCTTGTTGTGAAGCAAGAGATAACCAAAACAAAGCACCAGTTGCAACATTTCTTATATTTGCCTTAGAGATTGGGGTGGGCTTGAACCAACCAAAAAATGTATTGAGTTAATTATCAAAATTAGTAAGATGCATAGGAGGAAGTCACATTTTTTTCTTTCTACAGTAGAGTCAGATTTTAATAGATAATCTGAAGAACACCTCCGTATTTTATTATTTTTCTTTAAATGATTTGTATTGCTTTAACTACATTTCTAAATTCACTCATGTATTTCTCTATAGGAAACCATCAGTTTCATTCATGTGGTAAGTTTAATGTTGATTTTCATTTCTATTCTGAAATTGGGAGTGTTGCTGATTTAACAACCTGCTCATATAAAAGAGACTATTTTTCAATATGATGGGACCTGCTGGGAACAATTTCTTAGATCACATCACAAATGTTGTCAATGGTAAAATGTGGAGACTGTGACAGATGGAACACACAATTTACTGAAAGACGTTCTTGTGATTTAAAATTGCATGTGTGCATCCCAATATTGAGAAAGTCAAGATTTTTGCCTCTGGATCTTGAGAATAACACATCACACAACTCCATAATATTGACGATTATTTTTTAAAATCTACACCCACATTAGAGTATTGTAATCAAAATATTAAAAAATTAGCTAGTATTATTTATCTTATGGCTCCATCTAATTTAATATGGACTATAATGACCATACTTATAGAGAACATTTCATGGGAGGTAAAAATATCAGCCTGCCTTCCAACATTTCCCATGGTTATGTCATGTAAAGCAGATGGCCTGAAGTCACTTGATATTATTTACTATCCTTATTAAACTTGTATCAAGTTTCAATAGGAATTGAATAGATCATGTTAAAATTTATTTCTATAGGTATACATATTTGTTTGATTATCAATTAACCAAATCATTCATTCCAGTGTTTTCCAACTTCTTCTATGCAGAACTAATCTCTGTCAAAAGGGCCATTGAATTTAAAAAATTCTGGTGAACAAAACTGAAGTGAAAATTTAACTTATATATTCTCATTGCTTTTGTTATGTTAATAGCCATTGTGCATTTTCAAAACGAGCTATAAAATACAGCATATTCCGAGGTTATTTCATCTTGGTAAAACTAACTCATGCAGTACCTTTTGCAACTAGAAACTTTGAATGTTGGTTTACTAATTTATAGCTTTCTGGAATTATTTAAAATAACTTATGATAATTGAACTATAAAAATATAGGATAAATCAAAGAGAGTAGTAAATTCTAGAAAAAATTATAACCTATAATAAATGAGAAAAACTCTGCAATCCTTCTCACCACCTGCCATTTATCAGCGATATGCTATACGTAACATATGCTTCTCTTGAGAGATGGAAAGAATAAGGAAGAATGGCTTTATTTGTGAGCTCCCTCACCTTGCCATCAGTCCATGCTTGGCTTTTCTTTTCTACAACAGAGTAATTTATATTATGGATACAACAAGTTACTGCACAGGGAAAAAGTTACACTAAGCTAAAAATGATCAGAGAATTGCCCTCAAGTGGAGACTCACAGCAGTGTAGCTGCCAGATGTCAGGTTCACTGCAGTTAAACTGTAGGAACTACTATATTTCCACATTTGTAATTTGTGGTTCCAACACATGCGGAATTCTATTTCTGCGTGCTACACAAGAAATCATTTGTAGAAAGCATAAAGTCATGAGTGGGGATGATTTTCCTACTCTATTAGAATTATTTTTATAAGGACTTGATAGTAGGATTTTCTATATGAAAAGGAAATTTTAAAAAAATTAATGCCAGAAATTTTGATTATATAAAATAATTCTTTCTGTCTTCTTGAACTGTGACCCCCTGACTCCACAATTGGATGTTATTTTAGTGTTGTTAGAAATAGCTGTTCCTCTTTCACTTTCACTTGTTACACTTTTCAGTGACATTTCAAATAAAACTTAAAGAAAAATTCATCTATAATAAAATGGGAGACATTTAAAATGTCATTTGGGGGCTTCCCTGGGGGCTCAGTGGTTAAGAATCGCCTGCCAATGAGGGGGGCACGGGTTCGAGCCCTGGTCCGGGAAGATCCCACATGCCATGGAGCAACTAAGCCCATGCGCCACAACTACTGAGCCTGCGCTCTAGAGCCTGTGAGTCACAACTACTGAGCCCACGTGCCACAACTACTGCAGCCTGCGCTCCTAGAGCCTGTGCTCTGCAACAAGAGAAGCCGCCTCAATGAGAAGCCCGCACACCACAACGAAGAGTAGCCCCCGCTTGCCGCAACTAGAGAAAGCCCACGCTCAGCAACGATGACCCAACGAAGTCAAAAATAAATAAGTAAAATAAATAAATTTGTAAGATGTCATTTGGTGACCCTCTTCTGCTAGTAAGAGTGTAAGAGGACAATCACCAATAATATAATTTCTACAAATCTCACTGAGGGTAATAAAATTAGATGGAATTGAGTCTTTTTATGGATAAATAAATTCTAAAGTGTAAGGAAAACAATTTGATCTCAAATCTTTGTTTTAATTGTTAAAAAGACAATGATAACTAATTTCAAAAGGTAATATTTACTTGGAATATATATTACATATATGCAATGAAAACACAGTTTTAGACTCTAGAAGTATAATCAAAAGTTCTATGTTCTGAAAGTTAGCTAAGATTTTTATTGTATATTTTTGAAAAAGCTTATGGTTGTTATAATTCAATATCTTAGAATAAATGAGAGATCCTTAACTCTGGTTATCTTGATTTTGTTTCTATGGCAATAAAAAAATGACTGAAAATAAGCTAAACTTTTGGGTTTCTCAAGTAGCAGAAAGAAACTCCTTCCATTGAAATAATCACAAGCTCTGAATATATGTCTGAGGCTGGCATTTTACTACACTCTAATTTATCTGTTTGTACTGTGAGGCCACCAATTTTACAGTGGAAATCTCTTAACCCACAGAATAAGCCATTTTGAATGTAATTATAAGAAAGTAGCTTATTTCTTTATTTTGGAAGATAAAAACATAAAACATCATCTGGACTAGCAAGAATGATTTTCTCCGCAAGTCTCAACAATGATAGGTAAGTTGTAACTAAGCCAAGAAACATTAGAAGAATTATATATAACTTTAATTTACTTTTTCAGGTTATTATTAAAGACCACATTGTGTCTTTTATTCCAGGAAAAGAGAAAGACAATTGATATGTGAGGCAATGCTAAGCTGAAATCTGGCAAGTGTGGTTCTCCCTGCCTTTGACATTGCCCAGCCAGTCTCAGTGGCAACCAAACCTCACAAACGCCTTGCACTGCCATCTGCCACCCCTGACTTCTAGGTTTTTAACTGAGATAAAGTGAGTAAAGCAAACTTTTTTCCATTTTACTTCACATTATACATTGGGCTTGGGTGAACAGTGATTTCATAATAATTAAATATTATAGCCTAAAACATAGATTTTAATCATTAATTTTATTAAAGAATATTAGTCTACAAAATAATATTTAAAATTAATTTGTGTTTCATTGTAAATACCCTATACAATTCGTTTCATTTTGTTTTGTTTTTTTTTAAGTAAGTCAAGCAAGCAATCACTCACCATAAATAATCCCTTATAAATATCACATAGGTAATGAGCAGAAAGGACAATATTTAAAAATTTAAAAATTTAATTTTACTTTTCTGTAGACAAACGGCTTTAAGGTTTTCATCAGAGGAGTATGCTTCTTGGAAAGATTAGCCACCTAACCAAGGAAGTACGATTCTCCCATATATTGATTGGATCATTCATTCATTGACCGATATTTATTTACTTTCTGCACGAGAGAACATTTTTTGGTACTGAGCACATAATGAATTATGCTCTGGAAAAAAAAAAAGAGATGCCCTTAAGAGGCTAATATGGCCCTACTCTTGTAAGTCATAAAAAACTGAAATGTGGACAGAACATGCAGTGATACTCTGAACTAGCAATGCTGGTGCACACAACCCAGAAACTTTGACAAACATGTCCTGATTATAACACTGGCAAGTTTGAATTGAAAGAAAACCAAACTACTCTGATGGTTCACAAAATAGTAGACTTCTTGGGAGTCAGCGAAATCTTACTAACATTTCCTGATTAAGAAGAAAAGGAGCTAAATGGGAGGGCAGAATGTAGCGATATTGGAGAAAATAGATTCTTGTTACTAATCTATTAGCAAGCTTCCTTGATGCTTGAATGTGAAGTGACGAGGGAATTTGGGGTTATTAATAAAAAAATCATGTATTTATTTAATATATACTGAGCAACTATCATATGTCTGTTTTGGTTTCTGATAATATAGTAATGATCAAGTGAAAAAGATCTTTGTTTTCATGCAGCATATTAGTGGAGAAGATTGATAGCTAATATAACAACTTATAATGGACAAAGAAAAAATATGATATAAATATATACTATACAAAATAATGGTATAAGAGAGACTAGGTTAAGGCAAGACATTAAATAAAGTGGCATTCTTCACACCTTGTACATTACCCATGAATTACAGGCGCTATCAGGCTCAAAACGTATTTCTCAGAAGACTTTGCTTTTTGAGTCCTAAATGAAATTAAGGTTTGGAGAAGGACATAAATCCATAATAGATTCAGAAGGCAGAAGTGAGACAGTGGCCATATTCCTGCTGTGTTGATTGGTGACAGATTCTGACAGACTCAAAATATTTGGTGGCTGGACTCCACACTCCAATGCCTAATCACTACCTTCATGATGGGAGGAAGTCATGGTAGTGTCCAATGCACCACCAGCAGCAGCAACATCCTGGCCACTGGCTTGTGGCAATGGTAATTGATGTCAAAACCAATATTCCAACAGTTTCTTCAACTTCTGCTCCTCTCACCCTCCTCTAGATTTTTTCATGACCTAATTTCTTGTATTAAGTCCTTTCTTCTTGGAATATCTAGAGACATTTTTATTTCAGTCACTAACTCTGAATGCTATAAGTGGTCAAGAAATGCATGCCTTTCTATTCACCCCACCCTCCCCCAGCTCTGGCAACCACTTCTCTACTATTTCTTGAGTTTGACTTTTTTTAAGATTCTAAATACAAATGATATCATTCAGTATTTATCTATCTTTGACTTATTGCACTTAACATGATATCCTCAAGTTTCACCCATGTTGTCACAAAAGGCAGGGTTTCCTTCTTTCTCAAGGTTGAATAATATTCTGAATAATACAGGAGTATGTAAGACTTATTTGCCTATCCCTATATCTCAAATATATTCTCCGATTATTATTATTATTATTATTTTGGCTGTGTTGGGTCTTTGTTGCTGCGTGGAGGCTTTCTCTAGTTGGGGTGAGTAGGGGCTACGCTTTGTCGCGGTGCACGGGCTTCTCATTGTGGTGGCTTCTCTTGTTGCGGAGCACAGGCTCTAGGCTCACAGGCTTCAGTGGTTGCAGCACGCGGGCTCAGTAGTTGCAGCACGTGGGCCCCAGAGTATGCGGGCTTCAGTACTTGTGGCCGCAGGCTCAGTAGTTGTGGTGCACGGGCTCCGCAGCACGTGGGATCTTCCCAGACCAGGGATCGAACCCGTGTCCCCTGCATTGGCAGGTGGATTCTTAACCACTGCATCACCAGGGAAGTCCTCTCCTATTATTCTTATAAAAAACTTATAGTTTAGAGGGTCTCCTGGTTGAATCATAGGAGCAATGATCCTACCTGTGCTGCTTTCTGTTCTAGGTAGGAGGTTGGGGGACAGGAAATGCCAAGTCAGGGTTTCTTTCTCTGCTGTGCAGGGAATGTGAAGACATTCTGGCACCGTTGTTCTTCCTGGAGTGCCCTGCCTTATCACCTTTCAGAGTCCTCCTTTGCTTGTCTTTTGTGTTATTTCTGTGGTTTATAGTTTTACTGAGCACTCTATACCCTCTTGTCCACACCAGAAATAACCACACTTTTTAAAGATAACTATGAGTTAGCTGGGGTGGCATAATAAACTTCCATCTATCAATTATTTGTCTTTAATCAAACTTTCACATAAAGAATGATGATTGGAGCTACCAAAAATAGAAGGACTTGCCATAAATTGTGCAGTACACATACTTTACTTTTGAGTATTTGAGAGATAGACTGTTTTCCACAAATATACCAGATATAGCTCCATTTGACTATTACTACATTGGCTCACATCAATTACCTTCTTCCTACATTTTTGAATTGAGTAATTTTAAATATAAGTTGCCCTTGGTTTAGTACTACAGTCAAAATTGTACTTAAATTTTATATTAGGATAATGGCATTTAATTAATTTTTTATATTTCCTACTATTTAAACTGTGGCTGTACAGATAACTCGAAATAACTGTTCTTCTTAAAGCAAAGTCTAAATTTCAAACACTGGAATTATTTACCATGATAATGGAGCACAGTAAAATACAACTTGGGTGAGCAAAGAAAAATTTCTTCTGTCCTGTGATGATAGTATATTATGAACCTGCTGCTTTTAGATGAAACAATAAAGGTATTTCACAAACTGACTTAAAACAAATGAAACAGGATTGTAAAGTTATTTTCGTTAAAAATACTTATGATTTCAAGTCCACAACTGGAAGAAAAATGAAGTTCTATTAAAGGTGGGGACATTGCAGGCATGAAAATGGCCCTCTTTATTTCAGTAATCTGTTACACTTTTTAAATGTTTATTTAGTATATAAGTGCTGTTAAATTACATCATTTGTGCCCTGGCATTCTCTTCCTACAGGGAAAGAGGTATGGTAACACAATTAGTCAAAGGTTCATCAAGAATAGAAGGCAATGTTTGCAAAAAGACAGATATCATGGAATTTACTAACCGAAAATGTTCTCTCCATACTTCTCTTTGAAATTTACCAGGAAGTGCCAAAAATACATGCCTGCAAAGTATTCTCATTGAGAACAATTAATTGTATAGTACTGTTGTTTAGTTAATAAAATCCAAGATCCATTTTATTAATTTATCTTTCCGAATTTCATTAATGCAAAATAATTTTGAAACTTTAAATGACTTTTTCTTGGTAAAATGTTTTCTAAGGAACCATGTTGTTAATAAGACCGTGGTTATCATTTTACATTTAACTACGTATTTTTCTAGCTAGATTATTTTTCTTCAGTGCAGAATTTTACTAATTTATGCACTGCCCCTTGACACAGTAATAATCACAAACTCACAGCATTTATTATTTCCTTACAAATGTTTTACATACATCAGTGAACACATAGATTAGTCCAAATAATCACAAGTGATTTCAGCTTGGCTAGAACATTTCTGTGATTCAGTATGATTTGATAATATTTTCAGTTACTAGTAATCAACAACAAAAAATTGTTTTACACTAGACTGTAAAATTAACATGAGAAAATAGAAAATAAACAAAATTAAAATGTGGCAATAATTTTAGTATCTTTAAATCTCCTTTTAAATTCTCATGCAGTTTCAATGCAAAAGTAGAACATCATAAGGTCTTGGAAAGGTTTAGAGTAATGTTATTAAAGTGCATAGGATCATTTTAAGAATCCCTCTTACCATTTTTAGTAGGCATATGAGTTATTTCAAGAGACCAAAGATTAAATGTATAACTAAAAAGAGACAAGCACTGCACTATACTCAGATGTTGACTGTGAGGGAGCACAGGATGTCTGAGGAAAACAATAACTACTGTAAAATAGGAAATCAGAGCTCCCTTGAAGAATTCCTCTTTCCTATATAAAAATGTCTCCAAATGCAAAAACACCCTTGGCATTGACAAAACAGAATATTCGTGCTCACGTTAACAAGAAAAATTGCCTTAACGTGGCAAACCAATATACATGTTTCCTTTTTCATGTATTAAGGAGGAGATGTAACAAACTAGTTATGTCAAAATGTATATTTTTTTCTTAAATATGGTATGCCCATATTATTCACAGATTATTCTATTTGCCCCAGAAATTGCCTGAATTTGGTTATTACTGTCTAAAGTGTGGTTTTTGTTTGGTTGGTTTTTTTTGTTTGTTTGTTTATTACTAGCAATATGCACAGGAATATGAGACAGAATCCCTGTGTTTGGATCCTAGCTATGTTGCCAGCTATGTGACCTTAGGCAAGGTATTTATTTAACTCCTGTACCTCAGGTTTCTCATATACACAGAGTGATAATAAGTATTTAATTCATAAGACAGCTATAAGAATTAAAGTAATAAGTTCATATAAAATACTTAGAAGATTGACCGACACCATAAGAGCTCAATAACTATTTTTACTATTATTATTTACTATAATATTTTTAGAACAATATGTAATACATGTAGCTCTTGGTTACTGTGTTGAGAAGGGTGCCTAAAAGTGTTGTTATGTCAAGCGTTTACACCTTTTTAGGGAATAATCTTAAAGGTTGGTACTTACTAAGAAAGAAACTAAAAATTTCAAAATGAACTACTCTACAAACTGATTTATTAGAAAATTTCCTCAATGCTCCCACATCATATATAATTTGAATTGTATCAAACTGGACTTGTTGGTGAGCTCTAATATATCTGGTTAGGTCTACATGTACTAAGAAAGAACTGGAGTGGAGTCTACTGAACTATATGAAGACATGTAGCCAATGACACAAATGTTCTTATATTTCTAACTTTTAATTAACAGGAGTCAGTACACTATTTATTTGCTATGCATGTGCCTCAGCAGATTTTCCTAATTACATATTTTCTAAAGTGTATATTTTACCTCCCTAACTAGTATTTAATACTCAAGAACCAGCAAGGGAGATAGAGTGGAAACCCATGCTGACAATAAGAAGCTAGGAAAAGTGCACTTTTCACTTCGGGGACTGAAATTCCCCTCCCACACTCAGAGACAGCACGTGGCCCTGGAGCACCAACAGAGGACCTCCCACTACAGTAAGCAAATCCAGCTCTTGAAGCACTCTTGTTTTCTGCTGATCTTGAGAATCCCCTCCCCGACCAAGAGCAGTAGTGGTGGTGGGATAGGCAGGCAAGAAAGACCCAGCCACAATGAGTACCCAGTCCAGGAATTCTCTTTGTCTCCATAAACCTGAGACTCTTTTTCTCAATTAGAGGTACCAGGCAAGCAAGCAGTACCAGCAAGCTTGACCTAGTCACAAGTACACAGCCTAGGAAGTACTTTTTATCCCCCCAAAGCAGGAGAGATCATGCTGCAACTAGCACCAGATCTGGGAATTATCTTCTAGGTTTATTAACATTTGAACCAATTACTCCCACTTTTAGTCTATTAGCTTTGGATTCCAGGCCTGAGGCCTGCAGGTGATATTCATCAATCTAACAGCACAAAGGAAATCTTTTTCCCCTAGATCCTTCCTACTCCCTCCCACTCCTCTCAACTCCTTTCCCCAAAGGGAGTATCCTTTCCATTAAAGCTAAGTGATTCCTAACTTCCTCTGACTGTGGCTATATTTCCATAAGTGACTGAGGGTAATAGCAAAATGATGTAAAGGAAGCAGCCTATCACAGTAAACTCCTAGCTATCTAATCTATAGTAATCAGTTTCTACCATTTATCTATTCAAACAAAATAAAAGAAACAAATCAATCCACAACAATACAGTTGCCTTTCTCTTACTATCTTCTATTTTGTTAGCCTTTACAGATGGGAAAACATTGACCCAGGATTGTATACTGAAATGGAGTGGGGTGAAGCACTATTATTTATCATATTTTACATGGTAACCAGTGATCCTTATTCATTAATCTATCCCATAACTGTTTACAGGAATAACAGAATAACATGAGATTAGCACAAAAGAAATTTCAGCTCTAACTAATCTTCATCTGTAGAGATTAGTGTTCTCATGAGTGCAATGAAGTTTGCTACTTACGTTTGGGCAGAAAAATGCTAAATAAGATTTTTTTTCTGGTCATGCTTCAAAGATCATATGTTTTATGCTTGTTAGGTGAGAAAAATATTTCCTTGACATTTTGGAGACAGAGTATGTTACCTCATTTTAAACAGTCTCTTTATAAAATAAAAGATATTGTACCAACATGAACTAAATATTTTCTTTTGATAGTTTATTTTGGATTATTAATTAATTTTAATAATAGCAATCTTCTTATAGTGCCAACTACATAAAATCATTTAAAATTTTATTGTTACAGGAAGTCAGTTGATTGAATGAATTTTGATTACTCAGTATATGCCTAGTTACAGTGCTAGCCATTGGAAATACAAAGATAAATAAAATGTAACACTTGTGTATGAGGAGCTTAGCATTGAGAGAACAGCATTATCTGGGTCTCACACAAAGCCAGTGCACAGTCTAGGTAATGCTGCTTTCTTATGAGCTCACATAGATCCTGTGTGTTTTCTTCAGAGCACTTATGTCAGCTGACAACTATAAATTTGTTAACATGATTATCTAATTACTACCAGTTTTGAACCAAACATTCCATGAGTACAAGACTTCACTCTTGTTCTCTATTGTTCCCAGAAGTGCACAAAATAATGGATATTTTAAAATACCCATGAAATATTTATTGTATGAATTAATGATATAGAGTACATGCAAAAACTGTAAGAATACATATGAGGACACAAATGTCTAATTAACTTCACCTCTAGTTAGTAGGTGACATAAGTGTTATAATGAGCCAGAGAGCTACAAAAATTCAGTATAGATTTCTTTGTTGTTGTTATTATTATTATTAAAGTCTAAAAAGCAAAATAAAAATAAAATGAAGCTTGTAATTAACCTAGATATCCAATGTAGAGTGATGATTAGCATTAAAGACATTAGAAACTATATTTTCAAACTCATGTTTTATTTTAAGAAGTTTATTCCATTATTTCAGAAATGATATAAAAGAAAACCATTTTCTTTAGTTTTTTAATATTGATTATTCCAGTGAAGGTTAACAAGCAATGAGATATATCATATGAATTCATCTTCCCGATAACTGAAAATCACTTCATTAAAACAAACAGCAAAAGTGATGATGACTTATTTCTAAATATATATTCATTCTTAGTAATTCAATATTTTTATAAATGTTCTGGAGAGGTATTGTGAATAAGTATTATCATTGTTATGAACGCTTCAGAGCTTTTTGTCTTCTAACCTATATGGCTTTAGCTGGTCATGTCTTCCAAATATTCTTCTCAAGATATCTTAGATAATTGAAACATGAAACATAGAAAAATAGATTATAACTAGATAGATAAAGATAGTGATTTTTAGGTGTATTCATAGCTATAATCATGTCATTAAGAGGTTTTTTTTTTTTCCTTTGGTCTGATACAACTTGATTGTTTTGTAGTCATGCTCATGACTTTTTTGATACATAATTTTTCAAAAGCAGTTGTGCTATGCTTGATGCATATATAAACTGAGACATTAAATTGGGAATAAATTTTAAATATGCATGATATTAATATATGAAATAAAAGAATTTTCAAGATCAATAAATAAATGACACCTAAGTGAAATATGGGCAAACTAGATGCATAGGCAATTCACAAAAGAAAATAAGCAATAAAAATAAAGTAATAAAAATGTTTGATTTTAATATTAGAAAAGCAAAGAAATATATTTTGTCTCCAGATTGTCAAAGATTAAAATGAAGTGTATTACTTAGTGTCATTTATGGCTCATTCTAATATAGAAGTTTCTGAACACACTGTAGAATTTTATATAAAATATAAAAACCATAGATTATTCAGATTATTCAGTTTTGCAATTCTATTTCTTGGATGAAATCAACATATACTGTCAATATATAATGCACTCACCTCTGAGCAATGTTTGAGGAGAAATAATTAGAACAAACATCAGTGGTATTAATTATATGGCATACTTTATTGTCACATTAGAATAAAACAATCTAATGTTACTAATTATATAAAGTTTTTAAGATCCATATAATTTAATGTTACCAAGTACTAAAAATAATAATATTAGATAATAGTAAATGGAAACATGCCAATGCAATGTTATATAGGAGTATATTCAGTGCTATGCAGGTGTTCTGAATAAAATGTTCCTACCTAGGCATATGAAAATTATTCATTTGGTAACTCCAACTGAGGTTATGACAGCTGGTTGAATTATAAATCATTTAAATTTTTCTTACAGTTTTTCTTTGCTTTCTAAATATTTTATAATGAACACATATCACTTTCATAATAAGGAAAATATAGTGTTTTAAAATAAACAATGAAATGCAGTCTGGGATGCAGATCTCTAGACTTATTCATACATTATCGTGGTTCATGTATAAGTTAGCTATTTGATGTCTTACAGAGTTAGGTGATACAGAACAAATTTAGTTAAGTTTTAATAGGGGAAATGGCTCATGGAGAAGTAGAGTACCAAAAGGGAAATAAATGTCACCTACTTTCTATTTTGCCTACAGCTTGAACTATCATCATATCAGAGCCTATTATTCCTCTTTAATTAATATTTCCAAGTTGAACTCAAAATTAGCAGGGATTTAATTTTAAAAAACACAGAATGTACTATTCCTTTACTCTGAGTGCATTTAAAGCTCTCCAAACAATTACTTTTAGTTAAACGAATATTATGAACTTACCTAAATTTATTATGATTTCTATGAGGTGTAAAATATTCTAAATATTTTAGGGGGACAATTCTCAAGAAAAGTTTCAAAGATCTGGAAATAAGTTCACTATTAACTTTATGAACTAGAAATAAATAATTTTATATTTTTAGCAGGCCTAGAAGAGAACACGTTTGAAAGAACTTGGGAATTAACCTGCATTTCACTCGGAGGTTAAATAACATCTTTTCTTGTGGCAGTGGAGTTGATAACAAGGTCACAGACAACAAGGCAATATGGTAAGATAACATTTTGAAAGAGGAAAATTGAAGAAAATCCCAGGAGATGACTGACATGTGAAAAGTAAAGTCATGAGAATTATGAGAACAATGCAATTATGGCACATATTTAGACACTATTACATGAGTAAAAAAGGAGGATATTTTGCAGAGTTTCAAATTATATTCAATATTTTTTTTGTACTTAGAAACACCACTGAAACATACATTTTTAAAAATGAATCAGTATTATTCGTTTTCTCTAAAAAGTTGGGCTGCTTTGTTTTCCAGGAAATCTTTCATGTATCAATATAGGAGCTCAGTAAATGATGACTGCCTCTGACCTACCTTTCCCCAACAAACCTCACCCCCACCCTTCTCCCCAATCCCTCTCACACTCACAGATACATTCCACAATTGTTTATACACAAATTCATTTTATATTGTTTTGGTTTTAAATAATGTACTCTTTCATGCTTACATGTATGACATATTATCATTCTGATTATTATTATAATAATATCCTACACATTTTGTTTCTTTATTTTTTAATCACTCTCAACTAATGAAAGTTATATGTGGGCATGGATCTTTTTTGTTTTACTGAACATAGTAGGAACTCATTAAATAATTGTTGAACATATCATAAAACTGTAAATACATCACAAAAAAGGAGAATCAACTTTCCATATTCCAGTTCATCAAGAGTTCACAGGTGTGGTTGTTATTTCACTTAACAAAATGGACATTGTGCAGATTAAGATATATTTAAGTATACCAAAATCTTTATAAATATTTATCCTAAGATTAATTTATGTATGTTTAACTGTAGCAAGAATGTGTTACTGTCTTGAATAGATTTCACAGCAGAATATCATGTCACAGCAGATTGCGAATAATAGTAAAATAAAACCATAAGCATCTCTACCATCAAACATGTCAGTCATTGGCAGAAAGTAAAAGAAGAACACAAATTCTTTGTCTTCTGCTTTCCCATTCAGTAGCATATGTTACTAATGTTGTTAATGACCAGTAAGACAGGAACTTGAAACAAAAAGCTGAGAAATAAAAAGAGTAAAAAGACAAAATGGGTAAATTTGTCAGCCTGCTGGGAAATCAAGTAGAAATCTGAGCTGACAGATTCACCCTTCAGAAGATATAGCCCTCCTTGAGGACTACCAATCATGAAAATAAAAATGTATTTGCTGCTGATGAGAGGAAATGGAAGTCATGAACTAAACCTTGAATAGAACTGAACCTTAAATAGAAAAATCAGACATTTTGAAACTTTGCAAAAATTTTATGGGCAAGTGATATAAGAGGCAAAATAAAGGTGTTGGGTGAAAGAAAAAATTATTTTTTGATTTACCTTCATGAGAGAGATGGGGGAAGGTAGGGACAGAGAGAATTGACTAGGCAATAAAATTTTCCCAATTAAAAAGGATGGTATAAAACTCAAATTTTTACTTTCCTTGAAATTCAATATTAATGAAATTCATACTCTACCATGAAAAGAAACTGAAAGGGGAAATTATCCATAATCTGGAATAAATAATGATGAATCAATGTATTGTTCTTAGTATTCCCAACATTTTCTTTATTTAACCGAGAAAAGCAACTTGAAAAATTCTTTTCCATATGGATAGTAATAGAGACAGTTAATTAGGGTGGTTGAGCACTGTTCATCATTTGTCAAGCCTGTACCAAGCAGATAAAAGGAAAATTATATTTCAAAAATTTAATCCACCAAGTTTTATCTATTAATTAGAATGTTATATTTTATTTATAATAGGTAACTTCAGAAACAATGTTTTAAGGGATATTAAAATAGGAAGGATAATATAATGGAATATCTTCATTCCTTTCGCTTTGTATGTGTATATTTGACTATCGTATCCATGTGTCAGTTACTTCCTGTAGTTACTACAATCAATTACAATTAAATATATGTGAATACAAGTAATAGTATACATTTTTCTTTCTTTATATTTTCATTGGAAAAAGAAAATTAAACGTTCAAGAGCATGGACAATTTAGATTCATATTCATTGTTGTTAATAAAGAAAATATCAGATTTGCAACAAAAAGAAGCAATTAAGGCTTATTTAATCAAGAAGTTCTTTAGAGAAAATGCACTTCAGTTTACACATCCAAAGTCAGTGAGATAAAATCAGCATATTAAAATATTGTTTTTTGGCAAAGTAAATATTATGTATATTTCTCACGAACATTTTAAAGATTCTTGTTATAGTGAACCTTCTTTATAATCTTTAAAAACCATAAATGATATAATTTTGAATGGATTTGTATAGTATAGTGTGTTACTGTAATAAATATTTTTCTCCACTTCCTCTATGGCTGTGAGGATGAGAAAATATATGTATAAAATCTTTGTTTTCATTTTACTCCTTATTATTTAAATGAATCCTATGTAATATTAGCTTTTACAGTTAAATTATATTCTCAAATTTAAATTTTATGTATGCATATGTGTTTGTTTTGTTCAGTTTAACATCTTTTTTTGGGATATAATTCACAAGTGAAAAAAATCCACCAATTTAAAATTAACTGTTTAGTATTTTCAAATATATCACATAGTTGTGCAACCATCACACAACTCCAATTTTAAAATATTTTAATTAGCAACCCCCCAGAAATGCTGTACCCATTAGCAATCACTTTCTATTATTCCCTCCTTCCACCCTAGATAATCACTATTTTACTTCCTTTACATAAAGATTTTCCTATTCTGGGTATGCAGTGTATTTGGAATCATACAATGTGTGTTCTATTGGGCTGGATTCTTTTATTTAACATAATGTTATCAAGGTTCATTCACGTTGTAGCAACTATCAGTACTTTGTCACTTTGTATCACATAATAATATTCCATTGTGTGAATATACTACATTTTCTTTATTATTCATCAGTTGATGGGCATTTTTGTAGGGTTACCATTGGTTGGCTATTATGAATAATGCGGTTATGAACATTCATACACAAGTTTTTGTGTGGATATATATTTTCATTTCTTTTGGATAAATACCTAGGAGTCAAACTGCTGTGTCACCTTGTAATGATATGTTCAACTTTTTGAGGAACTGCCAAACTGTTTTCCAATGCATGTATGCCATTTTACATTTCCAAATAAATGTAGTAGGATTCCAATCTCCTCACTTGTTATTGTCTCTCTTTTTGATAATAGCTATCTTAGTAGGTAAGAAGTTATATCTCATTGTTATTTTGATTTGCATTTCTCAAATATCTAAAAATATTGAGTATCTTTTCATGTGCTTGTTTGACATTTTTATACCTTCTTTGGAGATACGTACATTCGAATCCTCCGATCACTTTCAATTTAGCTATTTGTCCTTTTATTACTGAGTTGCAAGAATTCTTTACATATTCTAGATGCAAATCTCTTATCAGATATGTAATTTGCAAATATTTCCTCCAATAATCTTATAAGTTGTTTCAATGTCTTGGTATTTATCCTTTGAAACACAACTTTTTAATTTTGATGGAACACAATTTATTGGGTTTTGGGTGTCATATCTATAAACACATTGCCTCAGCCAAGGTCATGAGATTTACATCTAAGTTTTCTTCTAAGAGTTTTATATTTTCATTTAGACCAATAGTCAATTCTGAGTTAATTTTTATGTATGGTGTGAGGAATAGATGCCACAGCATTATTTTGCATGTGGATATCTACATGTCCAGGCACCATTTATTAAATCAGGCATCATTTCTCCACTAAATTGTCTTAGAATCCTCGTTGAAAATCAAATGACACTGAATGTAAGGATTAGAATGAAATGGAATAGGTAATACATTCTATTGAATCATCCAGAAAGAATTCTGAAGTTCAAGTTTTCTGCTCTTTAGCATACAGAACATCAGTTCCCTTAAGAATTTGCAAAACCTGGTAAAAATATAATCCCACCAGGATATGAACTTGAAGATTTGGTATTTGTGTATTTTAGAATTTCTTGCTGAAATCAAGTTGGAAGTTAACCAACCTACTGGTATTCAGCATTAGACCTTTCTGAAAAACATTTATCACACTAATTTATTTCTCAGCTCTAGTCACTAAAGATTTTCTTGGAATTCCCAAAGTGGATATTCCTATTTGTAGAGAAAATATGCTTCAAAAGCTATTTAAATCACTGTTCTATCAAGTCCTTCTGACAAATTTTGTTACACTGAGGATAACTGGAAATAACTTATCCATTCAGAGTTTAGAAATAGTAAAGGATACAGTGCTGTAACTTCTATTCCTATCTCTGGCTCCCTTTTAATATAGTTGATAGTTTTAACAGGATTAGTAACACAGGGCTTAGTTGGCAGTGGCAAAATAAAATTTGTTAGGCAAAATGATTGTCATTCATGATAGTCATAAAGTGGAAAATTATGCTTGCTAATTTTCATGTGAGGCAGAGTGACACAAAAAAAGACATTTCCTTAAAGATATAGTTTTCTTATTAATGAGTTGCCACTGTTATTTCACAATGAATGCTGACCTTCTTTTAGTAGAAGGTACCACTCAAAAGCTAAAATTTAGGAAACAACATCTTTGAATATATGAACAATTACTTCCAAATGTTAAGTGGGCTAATTTATGAGGTACCATCCTGCTTTTCTCTCTTTCACATTTCACATGAATTTCTCTTAGTTTACATGGTTTGAATATTTGTGAATATGTTTCCCCTATAATATAAAAATGAAGCAATAACATATGATTCATAACTGAATAAACCCAACTAACCCACTTAGGGATGACTGGAGCACACTTAGCACCAGTGTTCTGTATTGGTATGCTTGTATAACCAATTTCATCTGGGTAGAACTGTCCAATTACTTTAAAATATATGTTAGTGAAGCACTGTAAAAATTACCGTGTACTGGTTTAAACAGAACAATAAAATATGCATCACTTTCTGTAAAACACCAAGCTATTTTTTCTTATTGTTTTCTATGTAGTATTTTGAGTAGCAAAGTCAGCTAAAGGTCAAAGTAAAGATCATATAATTTATAGAACAGAGAAAAAAAACTGGATCTAATTATCCTAGTGTGGCAATGCTAAACCCATAAAATAAAAATTTACTTTGGAGTTTATTTTGCTTCTGAAAGCTAGGGATTTGCAAATTAAGACAGCATCTATTTTCTAAAGGCTGTTTTCTTTTCGTAATTATAATTTAGTATAAATAATTATACTTTATTTTCCTTTTTAGCAAGTGAATCACTTTGCCTACCATTTCAGCAGCCAACCTTTCAACGAGCTGCTTAAAGATCGCCCACATTTGTCAGCCCACCAGCTTCACTATCATTAACCCTGTCTGACTTTACGCCAAGCTGCCACTTTTCTTCAGTTTGTATAAGTACAGTTTGAACTAATGGCATCACTTCTCTCATTGCAGATACCTATGTAGCAAGTGGGAGGATCCAATCTGTCATATTTTGTCAAGTAGTTTAAAGTGTGTATTTAGGAAGGACTTGTGAATTTATCGTGATCACCAGCAAAATGGTTCAAATTCAGATGAAGGCAGTTTATCACTCTCAGAAACACTTTCTCCATTTCTCTCTGCAACCCTCCACCCTGCCTCCTCCCTCTCCCTTCTCTCCCTTCTTTCTTCCTTTCCTTTTTTCATTCTTTCCTTCATTTCTCTTTCTTCCTCCTTTCTTCATCTTATTCCCTCTTTCTATTTTATATACAGATTTGTTTTGATCCAATATTAGAGATGATACTAGTTTTCCACATGTGGTAGAGACATAAGGTTTCATTATATATAAGCTTTTTTAAAAAGAGTCACTTTAAAGAAAAATGTTAACTAAATAATAGTCACAGACATTATGTGGAGCTAGCACAGAGGGTGAGGCTGAGACTCAGAGATGAGAATTATTCCCTCTTTCTTTCATTTCATTTCTCCTTCAACTATAAAGGAATGATGTAAGAGACTAAAGGAGAATATTTCATCATAATGTATTCACACTACCATATTAATTGTGTAGGGGTGGATTTTTGCTAACCAAATACAAAGCGTGTAAAGAATTTTTATGTTTCACATTCTTTCTAATATCATACCTTAAATTGAACAAACTTAAGCTTTAAAAAATTCTTAGAGTAGGAGGAAAGTGATTATTTTTTCTGGGCTTTCATTTGCATGTCAAATTTTCATGAAGGCAATGAAAGAGGAGGAGATTGTATCTCAGATGACTGAAATCTCACCAGGAGAGAATGTCGATTATTTCATTACTGACTCCAAAACAAACAGCAACAAAAGCCTACCACATTAATAAGTATTTCTTAAATGAATAAACAGAAGTGCATGAATAAGCTTCTCAAAACTTCTGTCTCTTAATCATCTGAAAACCAGATCAATATTTGCCTTTACTACATAACCCAGCAGCTCTAAGGAACTTGACTGATATAATGTCATACATATTTTGATATGTCCAATGTCATTGAAATAATAAAATTGTATTTTAGAAGGATGCATCCTCAGTTTTACATCACTTATTGGAAAATTTTAGAAAATCAAGCCTGAAAATTAAATAACCATATGGATACATAAAAAATATACTATATAATACACATGACATGTTTTCAAAACAAAATGAATTACACACTGTAGAGAAGAAGTTAATTGAAGCATGTCTTATTTTTGTTAAGTGGAAATATAGTAATATATTCTTAATTTTTAATTGGATCTGATTACTTTGAATCTTTTGACTTTGGTAAGTGCCTCGTTTCTAATAGTTCATATGCTTATTACACATTATACATTATGAGATGAGTAGTTGAATGGAAGATTTCAAACAAAATGTTATGCCCATATGAAGACAATGGGTAATATAAAACTCATATAGATTATGAGAAAATATGAAAATACAGAGTAGCTCTAGTTTATGCTTTAGCATTTTACTTATTTGTATTTCACTTATCAAATAACTTATACTTTCAATAGGATGGAAATGTCTAACAGGATGGAAATACGGTAGTGGAAATATTTTATTTCTGTACCGTCCAATAGAGTAGCCAATAGTCACAGGTGGCTATCGAGTACTTGGAATGTGATTTGTGCAACTGAAGAGCTGACTTTTAAATTTTGATTACTTTTAATTAATTTTAATCTAAATAGCTACATGTGGCTAGCAACTATCTTATGATAAAGTGTCGTTCTAGAACATCGCGTGTCAGATAGCATGGGAGCATATAGAAATCAAAAAAATCTCTAGACAGTAGAGCCTTTTCCATGTGTTAACTGGTGTTCCTTTCAAGACTTCATTTAGTACTTTCCTTTGTGCTTTCTCAGTCAGCAAAATTTCCACCTTGAAAAAATATATATTTGAGTTCATAGAAAATTTTTAGGTGCTCATCAGCATGATTAGCAAGTGCCACATTCATGCCGTAATTGTGGAAATAGCAAGGATTGTTTTTTAAAAATCTCAAATCAATATCTCAAAAGAAATAAAGACATTCTGGAATTATAAATGGAAATATAAATAACCTACTAACTCCAATGACCTTAAGGACTTCACTGTTCAAATATAGAAACTATCATCACAAATGATAAAGACATGAAAACATGGTTACATTATAGTGAAAGCACTACACTTACATTGGTAAGAAATTATAAATATTTACATCTAAAATGGTTAAATATAAAAATGTTTGCATGTGAATAAGGTCAGTTTTTAAAAATTCACGTATATATATTCATCTCCTTTAGATGCCGGTTACTTATTGTGACTCTCCATTCATTCAATTTGTGCATTAATCTTTTTGATAAATATTTGGAGTTGACCTACTGCTTGCCAATGCCTGTGCTAGATTCTGGGATATGAGAAAGAGAGATACTCTCTCTACAATAATGCACCTCAGAATTTAATGGAGATTCTTAAAAGTAGATGAATATTATAATTAAGGAATTAAGTGCTGTCGTAGAAATATGCAAAGATTATTCTGAAGGAACAGAAGAAGGGCATCTGTCACAGACTGAAGAGTCAAAAGATTTACCAGTGAATAGCCACTTGAGGACAGAGAGTATTTTTATTCATTGTCATATCCCTAGTGCTGTGCGATTATTTACATAAGCCCTATTATTATTACCTTGCAATGAATTTACTTCTGTGTGGACTTTCAAAAGGAGAGCAAAAATTATCCAAATGGAATAAAAGTTGGGAGAGACTTTCTAGGCAGAGGGAACGACTGTGCAAAGCATGGATTTCCAAGAGTATTAGGGAATTTGATTTAAGACTAGACAAAAGGGAAGGAAAGTGGAAGAGACAAAGTTAGACAGATAGTGTTGAAATCGTGAGGGACCTTCTGTAAAGAGTTCGGATTTCATTATGAATGCTGTCTGCAACCATTGAAGGACTTCAAATTGCTGACTAATTTTCTTAAGACTCAGATTTATTTCCCTCAGGCCTTGAGTACATAATGATTTGCATGGCTGCTATAATGATATTCTGGGGCACTGTATAAATTCAAGTTCATAGATGTCAGTGAGTAATATCCCTATTAATGATGGCACTATCAAAAGCATGTGTATCTGATTTACAGCGACATTCAAAAGACTTATTGTTGAATAATGAAACACTTTAATGTGGAATAGAAGTGGAGAGAAAAGTTAATATAAGTCAGTGAAGGATTTAGAGATCAAAGAGGAAGCATATTGAAGTCTCTTCACACTAACTAGTGTCCAAGTCTTTGATGATAAGTATTAAAAGACTTAACTTTGTAATGAATGTGTATGAGGCTATCCTTTTCCTTCTAAAAAGCGAATACAATATAATAAAATAAAACAAGAAAATCCAAATGTCAAAAGACCAGTTCATTATATGCAAGATTGCATCTTTCTCACAAACTTGTCATACAGATTAAAATATACAAATTTATACATTACTTATATATATGGAGGGACAGAGAGTAAATGTGCTAAGTATCTTGTCTGTGCTACTTGTTTTCAACTTTGGGGAAAAAAAAGAAATAAGATTTATTTATTATTTTCACTATATCAGTATATTTTTATAAGATAAAGTAACATAATACAGTATAACTTTTCAAGCAGAAACTAAATATTAATCACATTTTATTCAGAACAATCTGCTCTCAGAAAATGTATAAGCACATCTTATTTATGGTTGTACTGATCAACACCATTCAAGATATTGTTTACGCCTATAGGTTTCAGATAAAATATGAGTTTTGTATATCAATCTCTAAATATAAGGCAACCATTTTTATCTTTATGCATATAATGTTGATATTCTTGGTAAAATAAATTATAATAGTCAATATACTATATACTTTTAACATCAAAATGGCACTTTGATGCCGCTTTGCTGAAAGGATTTTGAATGTCCATTAATGCTAAATTGTAAAAGATACTTATGGAAACATTCAAGAACCATTAAAAATAATTGAATTTAAAGTAATACGATGCTTAGAGTGTTCTCCAATAAATCAGTAAACAAAGATATATGGAAAAACAAAGAAAACACATACTTTCATGTTGTTTTAATACAGTATTTTTTGAAGGAGCAATGTCAAGTTATACAAAATTAATAAGTACTAACTCAGTTGTTTCAGAATTCTTGAAATGGAAATAACATAATAATAAATCTACTGGAAGTTACATATTGCATGAGAATGAATGGAGAGAATTAAAGAAATTTTCAAGAAACAGATGTTTCTGGCCCCTGTTACCTCTCACTTGGACAACTAATATCAAGTGTGTTTTTATTTTCCCTTCCATCAGCCTTGTTTCCTTCAATATATCACCATACAATTATCAAAATGACCCATCTAAAGCTCAAACTTGATCATGTCACTCCCTTTTTTAAAACATTACAGTGTTTTTCTTTTCTTGCCTAAGAAGTAAATCCAAGATTCTTATTGTGACACAAGATGCTTTCCATAATCCAGTTCATGCTCAGGGTTCCAGCCTCAACTTGCTCCATAAGCAACCTGGATGCTTACATTTCAGCTACTTCAAATGGTGTATAATTCTCTGCATTTGAAAGAACGTCTAGCCTTTGAGACTCTTCATTCAATTCACCACGCTTGGATCCTTCTGTGTTCATTCCACTCAACCTCTGAGACTTGCTTTAAACAACAACTCCTTAACACATCTTCTGTGACAGTCTAAAGTAAAGCCAGGAGCATTTAATCTGTTTTATAATTATTTTAAAGTGTGTTCTTATGGATTGGGATACGAGATTTTTATGGCAGGCCCTGAGCCTATTTTTTTCTTTCTCTTCCCATCTCCTTTCCTTGTGTGTTCCTCCTCTTACTTCTCTTTCTTCAACTCCTCCTCCTTCTTAAATCCCTTCAGATAGTACAGAGTCTTTTACATATTAGATGCTCAATAAACGTTTGTGGAACATTGGTAAATGGATTTGGTAAACTGACAAAGAATGAATAATGCATATCATGGTGTGTACATCTTTAACAACCTGAAACTTTTTTCCCTTTATATCAAGTGATACAAAATATCAAAAACAAAAACACATCTATAACATACAGATACATTTTCATTCACCCCGGTCTTTACTGAGGTCCTTCCAGTTCTCTTTATTCAACTTTGGTTCTTTGATCAGTTTGTTGATAACTAATGTATAATCTCATGTATCTCTTTAGAAGTTCTAAAATCCTGATATAGACTATGTGCAATAAATATTCATTAATTAAATAAGTACATTATTGTCATTTTTTTAAACCTTTAAGTGTAACTCTTGAACCAATCATTTCTTCTGCATTTCCAATGTGTCTCTTTTTGTACAGGCACCAGTCACCTCTCGATTACTACAATAACATCCCTTTTTTCAAAGGTGTGGTAGGTATTATGGCCAGAATGATCTTTGGGTTTTTTTCACCTTCTAAAAAAATTTTTTTTATTGGAGTATAGTTGATTTACAATGTTGTGTTAGTTTCTGGTGTACAGCAAATTGAATCAGTTATACATATACATATATCCACGCTTCAGAATGGTCTTTGTTAAACACCATTTCCACCAGCGTTATTTCATTGCTGAAAACATTCAGTCAAATCCAATGCCGTATACCTTAAAGTCAATGTTTAAAACTTCCCAGCAAACAGAATTAGAGTACAAAATATATGTCTGCTTCTATTCTAAGCTTTTGTATTATATATACAAAGATAAATATATGGTATCCTTGAGGGGCCTGTAACCTTGTTGGAGGTGTAGACCCATAAGCATATTAATTCAGTATAACATGCTAAATATAAAAATATACAATAGGTGGGATTTCCAGTTTCAACTCAGACATGTAAGGGCTCAGAATTCCTCATACCTGATCTTACAATAAGAAAAATCTGGAGAAACTGAAAATCAATGATTTTTCTTGGACCCATCAGAGAACCAAGTTGCAGGGTAAATGATCACCGTGAAATCTGGAGACCAGTTCATCAAGATCACCTAGAGACAAGCTCATCTTAGAGAGATACTGCAACTGAGATTTGCTTAGAAAGAACAAAAGCTGCTGAAGCCATAAACTGGTAGGAACATTAAGAGGTAATTTAAACAAATTACTAAGGATGAATTTGGTCTAGCATGAGAGGCAGGAACTCCTGGAGGGCCACAATCTTAAAACGCCACAATATGTTGGACATTTTCCTCCAGGAAAAAATATACTAAGATAGCTCAATACTGGAATGTCATAAGAAACTGTATTTTTGACATGTCACTACAGGAAATACTCTAGGAGTATTATAATGTTCATTTATAAATGAGTAAACTGAGACCTTTCGTTAGGTCTCTCATATCCCTCTTAGGTGCTAGAATAGTACTAGCCTTTGAATAGGTAACGAATAAATGTTAAACTGATAAACTAAATGAAAAATTTTGTGCATTAATGACAAACAGTTTAGGCTGATTAAAAGTAGAAATTCTCCATATTCTGGAGCATGACTGGAAACTGTCAAACATTTGTACAACACTCAATCCTTTTGGCCAATTAGTTTCCTTCTCAAAACATTCAAATTCAAAAGAAAAAGTGGCATTAAAAAATGACCTACTTTTATAGCTCTAAGCTTCTGCAGACAACTGTATTACCTATAAATAGCGACAGATACATAATAAGGAAGACTATTTTTTCTGTTTTATAATCAACATACAGATTGTAAACTATAAATGTTCTAAAAGTCATCATAACCAAACTGACATTTAAGTTAATGAGTTTATTCGAACACATTTTAATGGAATATATATATTATCATTACAAAATATTGAAATTCAATGTAATTGCATATGACTCATAAAAGAAGACATAAAGTAGCCTTATGTAGTTCTGAGGCAATATACGCCATCAGAGACATTTTGGATCAGGTGTCTGGAGTCCATAGTTATCTTAATTGCTCCTGGGACACATGCATATGCATATGCAATCTAGGAAATTCCATGATTTTTGTTATGTTTCACTTAACTTTTTTTACTTCAATATGATAAGTAATAAATTACATTTCTAGCAAAAAACTGATTACTATTAATTATTTGCAGTTTAGTATATTTAAAAGCGTGTTGAAAATGATAGTTCAGTAATCTTACATGGATTCTGAGAAATAGCTTTAAATAGCAGAATAATATAAAATTGATTTTTATACAAAATACAATACATAAAACATAAATATGACAATGCATTAATTAAGGTTTATGACTACCCAATTTTAAACTAACATTAACATTTAAACTTACAGGGAAAAACAAGGATTTTCATTGGTATTTTAATCATTATTGTTCTAATTTAAAAATGACAGCCTATGTATAAATCGATCAACATACAGCATTTAATGCAGTCATACTTTGGTAAACAGTCCATTGGATCATCAGCTTTATCAACAAAAACAATTTGGTCACTGTGATGGTGGGTGTCTAGTAATTGCTTCTCCATATTGCAATAGCAGTTAAGGCCATTTCCTCACTGGAAACTGCTATGCCTTATTCATTTGACATTAAAATTATTAGCTCTGCTAAGACTGTAAAATGGTTTAATCAATATAAATGCTGTTTATGTTACTCTGATAATGATTCATTGTCTCAAAATATTATCCTGGAGAAAATTTTAAAGGTATAAAAATGTTTTTTATTTGTTTTTCAGAAATGAAAATCATGCCTACAGTAATTGTCTTTATGTGGGAATTTTATATCTATATTTTTACTTAGTTTTCTAGTCTGTAATTCAATATATTTCAGAAGTGTTTACTCATTAAAATACATATCTTGCACCTTACCAAATACAGTAAAACAGGTTCTTTTATTATATAATTCTTAAATATTCATATTTGTATTTTGACTGTTTATTGCTTACTATTTATTATAACATATTTTTAAATTTGATTATATATGCCTTATTCCTTTTACTGAGATACTATCAAGAAATAATGCTATTTGTTCAATTTAATTTTAGAAAAATATTTGTAAAATTTCTGATCTAATACCTTCTCCTCATTTCAAAAAATAAAGAAACTATGGACCAAAATGATTACATTTTCCCCCAAAATGACACAACTATCTTAGTACAGAAACTAGGTGTCCAGATAAGTTAGGATTTTGTTTTTATATTTATCCAAGTTGCCCCCTATCTAAGAGCTACATTTTCTCCACCAGTTTTCTCATGAAGTTTGAAGGAAGGTAAAGAAGTACACCTGGGAACTAGAAATTTAGAAAGGAATCATTAACAAAACTAATCTATCACATTTACTTTGGGATATGGAAAGTTGAAAGTACCTTAAGGTTTTGACTGGGAAATCGATGATACAGCTGTTCATGATTTCAATTTATCATAAGGAATAAGTGATTTTGATTTAGTTAAAATCATGAAGCTATAATATCATATGTTATTTAAATGATATTGTATATATTACATATAATATATATTTTTAAATGCATGAGTAAAATGAAGGAAGTTCTTTTTGGGAAGATTCTGTATTTTACCATCTCAATGGCAGTCAAAATAAATATTTCAAGGGAAAATGCCTGATTTTATAAACAAGAAATCATAATCCATGACACTGAGATTTTAATCAATTTGCTTCCATATGCACAGATAAGATTAGGTGCTCAAAATTAGAGCAAGTACAGCTATCAATTCCTTTCAACGATTGCCTCAATGGGTTTGGATGACTGTTGGTGGTGGTATCAGTTTGCTACTTCCGTTAGCAATGATAATGAAAATTGTCTGCCATAATTTGTTCTGATAAGTCTTTATATTGTCATCTCCTCAAAATTCTCCACCTAAACACTAAGAAAGCACTCCCAACACTCTCTTTCCCTCTACTTTGTTTTTCTTCAAAGTGCCATTCCCTACTGCCTGCTTTCTGATGAGAAGACCTGTTATCCATGAGGACAGGGAAGTTTGTCCTTTATTCAAGTTGCATTCCCACTACCAAGAACAACGTGTGGCCTGGGTAAGCATGTAAGAACTTAATATGTATTTGTTATGTGAACAAATTTAAAAAAGAAGAAATAATAAATTAATAAGATTAATTTGGTAAACAGGTAATATCCAATATCTCCATTGTTTCTGCAGGAGCTCGTCAGATATTAACTTTTTAAAAAATTACCAATATCACTTAAAATTGCTTTTGTTATTTAAAAGAGTCCAAACAAAATGCAAACTAAAACTGTTATATTCTATGTTTTTTTGGATTCACTGTTATTATACCTGAAGTTATAACCAACAAGTCTTTGTTGTATTTTCAAACTATTTGTTATGCCCAAGAAATGGAATAGTCTTAAATGCAACATAATTCTTAGGTTTTCAGGATCTATTATTTATCAATAGTTTTCACAAAATATATACAAATGAAATGTTATTTTTTAAGCCTAAAGGATAGATGACTAGTAATTTCAAATTTATAAAAGGAAAAGTAAATGGCTTAAATTTCAACTCTGTTTTCAAAGTTGGCAAACAGTTAATATCCAAAGTTTTGAAAGAGTAACGTACTAAAACTTAAAACTTTGTTTTGGTTTGCTATTCTAAACTCATGGGATCACATGTTATTTAGTTTCCCAGTACATAACTTATTTTGGAGTTGTATTTTAGGGACTTCTGAATCTATATCAGGACGCCAAGTTCAGGCCCGTTACTTAATCTCATTATCTACTTGAAAACAGAACCTCCGTTTCTTTCTTTTGGGGAATACCAGAGTCCATTGAAAATGATATATAGATATATATATATATATATCGCCAATTATGTAGCTGAACAAATGATTTTTTTCTGTTAATCGACCTTCCCTCTCCCTCCCTCCCTCCCTCCCTCCCTCCCTTCCTTCCTTCCCTCCTTCTTTCTTATTTTTGGAGAAGAAAGTTGGCAAGCAGTTTGTATATTCTTGGAGCAAAAGTACACAAGTAGGGCAGATGTTCTAATTTGGGGCTTTATATTGGTCATCACTTTGAACCCCTTCCCGATCTATAGTCTCATAAAGCCATACTGTCAGAGTATATAATGTGAGAGCATATGATGATCTGACATTTTTCTGAATATCCACTAAATTTCCACACTGTAGTTTCATTGTATAGAAAGAGGAACAATTTTCTCCAATATGTTCCTTACACAATTATCTTGAAATGTCAACTTCATCTTCAGCTCAGATATGAAAAGGAATTGGATGCCCTATAATTCTTCATGACACCTTATTTAATTTTTATGGTGTTTAAATCAATGAGAAAAGTATAAAAGAGGTTAAGGAGAATATAAGATGTTTAAGGTGTCAGTATCAAACTAATATAAAATGAGTAATAATAATTGTATGTAACTAGCTTAAAACATATGGATTCAGGAGACTTCCCTGGTGGTGCAGTGGTTAAGAATCTGCTTGCCAATGCAGGGGATATGGATTTGAGCCCTAGTCTGGGAAGATCCCACGTGCTGCAGAGCAACTAAGTCTGTGCGCTACAACTACTGAGCCCACGTGTCACAACTACTGAAGTCCTGCACGCCTAGAGCCCGTGCTCCACAACAAAGAGAAGCCACCGCAATGAGAAGCCCATGCACCGCAAAGAAGAGTAGCCCCCTCTCGCCGCAACTAGAGAAAGCCCGCACAGCAATGAACACCCAGCGCAGCCAAACATAAATTAATTAATTAATTTTTTTTTAAAAAAGTATGAATTCAGATACCTCACTTTCCCTCAATACTATATTAAAGAATGTGCAACCAAAATCACTTAACACTGAGATACTAGGTCTATGCTTCACAAGCTATGACTCTTCAAATCATGCAACAGCAGATTCGGATAAAACCAGTGAGTATGTGAGTGTAATCCAGTCAACTACTCATAAATCTCTCACTGATTTACTATTTTGAAAATAATTCATTTTGATATTCACTCATCCTTTTTATTGCCTGTCTTTTCATAATTCTATTTGTTTACTTGTGTTAATAAAGGAAATAAAGGAAAAAAATTCAACATAAGCCAATCAAAGTTCTTCCATAGAGCAGGCTCAAATACAGCATAGAAATTTATAATTAGTAGCTAAATAAAGTTTCTACTTCAACCTTATGCTTACCAAAACTAATAATAATGCCAATAATAATGCCAAAACTATTCAGTAAATACAATGGAAACTGTTAAAAAATAATAATGCCAATAATGGGATCTCCAAAATATCTATATAATTTATATAATATATAATATATATACAACTACATACAATCTCCATGTGCAATTCTATATATAATATAGAAAATTGTCTTTATTTATATTTGTAGCAGCTCCATGAGGTTGTCAGAATAGATGTCAGCCCCAATTCATAGATAAGATGATGGTGGTCAGAGGAGTTAAGTGCATTACTCAGGATGCTTATCTCATCTAATTTTTGTATCTATAGTCAATACCAGTTCCTCTGAGTCCTTGTCCAGTATTTTCTTCCTTTAAAAACCCCATAACTATAATGATAAAGACATCTTTATAGTTTATAATAACTACATTCTCATGGGTCAATAATCACTATTAAAGAATCTCCGAATACAAAATTACAGCCTCTCATAATGTTTTTAACGGAACTTTTGGTTATAGAGTCAATACATTACCTCTGAATAAGCTGCCATTATACATAGGATGTAATTTTGTGGGGAAAAATGACTGTAATAATACCTGCTGGTCTTCACTTCCAGCCAAGTTATTCTATAACATAAGTTTAATGAGATCCAATGAAATCTCCAGATATTGAAACATTATATAGCCATAAATTATACATTTCTGCAGTATATTCAAGGCTGTGGCTGCTTAAGTAACCCTTTTATCCTTTTTGTTTGTTTGTTTAACTAATTATATTCTGGAAATATTAAAATTGAGACCTTAATTTTTCCTAACACACCACTGCACAAAAAATGACACTTTTTAATGAACAGTTTCTCTTTACCAATATTTGTTGCATCCCTACCCCAACCTCTAGAAATGTAGCTGCCTTTTGAGAAATGTCCTCCTAAATTCTTGGATTCTACTACTAAGTCAATCAATACACCTTAAATGAAGAAAAATTCTCTCTCTGACAGATGGCATAGATCTATCCTATAATTGCAAACAGAACTCTCATTATCTCAGTTTCATCATTTGTAAAATAAGCAGATTGGATATCAAGTATTCACGCTTCTTCAATTCTAAACAGTCCATCAAATTTATGTTGGTTCCCTGTAAGTATCAACTGTTTTCTACTCATGACAGGTGGCATAGCCCTTGATGAAAATAGTTTTACACATTTTGGAAAAATTTCAGAAACCACTCAACCTACTTTTAATGAAAGTCATTTAATAGAGACAATTGATTATTCAATCGATAAGAAACCCAAACAGGGTCTTTGTCATCCACAACAATAAGATCTCTACCAATTCTTGGACAAAAGGAACAACTGAAGGGACACGGTGACTGGAGCCCAGGACCTGGCCACCTGTGATGGATTGGAACCAGGCCAGGTCTGCTCAGATGAAACTAAGGGTGAAACGAGTGGCAAGAGAGAAGCCAAAGAGGCCATGCTATTGTCAACACTGTTTTAAAAAGTAGAGTTTCAAAAACTCACAGGTTTGGGGTGCGGAGGCAGGGCATCTTCTAAACATTTTCCAGGCAGCTTTTCTTCTGTCGGACAAAGGGAATTCTTTGGTAATGTGTATCTTGGAACTTCTTACAAGGAGGAAGCAATCAAGGATGCTCCGAAGTAGCTGCAGAGAGGTGCAAAAGATTTCTGGAGGTAAATGTGTTCCCAGAAGCCAGATGAAGAAAATGTTTCAAGAGGAAAATACTAATAAATGGAGTCAAAACCGCTGAAATTATTCATTCTCCCCAGGCACCCATTTTGACTTCACAAGTGGCAAAACTAAATCTTCCTGGCTCTTTTTTCCATGTAGATGACACAAATCTATATCCTTTCTGAGTCTGATCCTGTCCTTCCAACCATTTAAATGACCAAGATCTGTATTTACATTTGCTCTGGAATTCTATCCTCTTTCTCTTCCCCCTAAATCATTTAACATTTGCGGGGAAATATCAAGTCATCCTTGAATACTCCTTCCTCCTCATCCCTTCGTTAACAAGTTCTATAGTTTCCTTCCACCAACTCACGTCTGTCACTTTCTATTTACTTTATTACCTGGATAGCTGTAAAGAAATTCTGACTGTACTTGATGTTTCCAGATTTTTCATCTTCAAATTACAATGCAAAGACATTTTTTCCAAAGCCTAGAACTGAATAATAAATTCCACTTATAAAAAACCAAACCAAACCAAACCAAATAAGTGAACAAACAAAAACAATAGTTCTCCATTACCAATGATCAAAAATATAGCTTGGCTATCCCCAGATTTGTCACCAAATTCCTTTCCTATAAATCTGTGCTTAACAATACTTGAGTGACTGTATTTCCCCAGAGTTGTCACTCTCTTCTGGAAGTAAACTGTTTTGGAGATAGGAATAGCTTTTTCCCATAATAAAGATTAAAGGTTTGCTTCCTAATTTATCATAGTTCCTTCAGTTCTACCAAAAGAGATAACGTCTTCCAACACTTTAATTTTATAACCTTTTCTTTGATTCATCTTAATAGAACTTCTCTACTTTGTCTTACATTACGATAATTTGGGCAAAATGTTTTACTTGTCCTACTAGAAAGCAAGCTTCTATAAAGTATTAACTATGTACTTTTTATGTGTGTCTGAATTTACTACCATGGCCATCAGATACCTTGTATTTCACAGATACTCAATATATTTGTATTGAATATACTTTTATTAAATGTTTAGGGTACGTTTTCCCCTTTGCTTGATACAGAGAAGTGATAGCACTTTTTGCATGAAACACATAAAAAATGCAGATATAAATAAATTTTTGTAAGTTGAGTCACATTTTACAGTGAAAGTGCATAACTCAAAAGATGAGTTGACTTCATTTCTCGATTGACAGAGACTATTAAAATTTCAGTTTTCTGCTTCAAACTCTCTGTCAAGTATTTAACAGTCTGTAAACAAGTAGCTATATTAATTATGGATAATTACACACAAATGTAACTGCAAATAGTTTAATGTATTTGCATTTAAAAGTGTTGACTATATACTAAATCTAAATAATCACTTTCTCCTAAACATTTTGTACACTTCCTGAGTTTTCCAAAACACATTGTGACCATATCCTAAATCTAAGTCCAACTTTAAAATACATAAGAGAAACAGTTATTTTTCCATAAATCTCATTGCCTTTCCATGCACAATTGCTTTCATAGCTTAAAATTGATAACAGAAATACTATTTGTAGACTATGTGATTACAGTCTCTGGAGTTCAGAGAGTCCCTAATACAAACTCCCTTCCCTTGATGAGCTTGTATATAGGGAGACGGTTAATGTCATTTTATGTGCACACATCACCTTGTGTGTAAAAATGAGCCAGAATTCTTTAGGCGGAAACGTAGTTTGTGATACAGTTGAATTTTGTGGAAGTTTTCTAGTAAAAACTACCTCAAAGCTTTTGCGATCCTCTAAAATATAAAATTCTTAGAAATTTTGTCTTGAAATATAGAAATATGAAAAAAAACTTATAGGGAGATTGTGTGATAGGTATGCAAACTTAATATTACCTCATTTAGGAATTTCAGAAGTACCTTTTTTATATTTCACACAATGCTATCCTTTATACGTAGGTGTAAGGACAAGAGCTGTCAGTGCTGCCGTCCTGTTTACGTGCGCTGATAGGACTGATTTGTTACCTGAGGCTTCTTCCACCCAGTGTACACATGTAGTCTGTAATCAGCCGCCATAGCCACTACTGCAAGACCATGACCAATTGCTGCTTCAGAAGCAGCATTTTGCCTCACAGACTGAATGATTCATGGGCTCCAAAGAACTATTGCATCTGAGATGACCGTACGACAGTATGATATGTCTGCTGCTGCCTTTTCCCAGAGTTGATGACTATGGGTATACATCTATATTTTGCTTCAGTGTTGATCTGCAGTATGTTTTTCTTCTCTGCCTGATTGTAGTCTGCCTCTGTTCTCCACACAGGCTCTATCATCATCTATTCTCTTCCAGACTCCAACTCAATAAAACTGCGTTTCCAGGAGTCTATCTTTAGTATTGACACATTGTATAACACAGATTCCTCTTCAAAAGCAACCTCCTTAATTTTCTATGCCTATGATTCATTCTAAATAATTTCATAGTTCTTAGAGCTACATTATTCTTCACAAATATCCCCAAGACATCATACAAGTAATATATGCCCAATAGCAAAATCTCAAATCTGGATTCATAAATTTATAATTGAAGACAGCTATTAGGTGAGATAAGCTAAAATTTGCCCTTATACCTATGTGCTTTTATTGTTGAAAAAACACTAGCATAGAGGAAATGCTTCCTCTGTTTAGGGAAATAAAGCATTTTGAAATATATTAAAATTATACACATATAAACTAATATAGTTAATAGAAGTAGATTGATAACTAAAATATCTATTTAAAGAATCTATTTTATAATGCTGTGTTAATATCATGCATATGACAAAAATATTTTTTTATTTTTTATTTTTTTTATTTATGGCTGTGTTGGGCCTTCGTTTCTGTGCGAGGGCTTTCTCTAGTTGTGGCAAGCGGGGGCCACTCTTCATCGCAGCGCTCGGGCCTCTCACTATCGCGGCCTCTCTTGTGGCAGAGCACAGGCTCCAGACGCGCAGGCTCAGTAACTGTGGCTCACGGGCCCAGTTGCGCCGCGGCATGTGGGATCTTCCCAGACCAGAGCTCGAATCCGTGTCCCCTGCATTGGCAGGCAGATTCTCAACCACTGCGCCACCAGGGAAGCCCCAAAAATATTTTTAAATAAAATTTTCTTCAAATTTTTAGTAGCTGTTTATTTTTCAGTATTCATCTTTACTGCTATTACTATAAAGTCATTGTCTAAAGTATTATTTCTAAATGTTATTGTGAGAAAAAGATTAAATGATTAAATAATATTAAAAAGAAAATTAAAAATGACCACAAAATTGAGGAGAAAAATCTCATTGAAGAAAAAAGGTAAGCTAATATAAATAAAGATACATTCCTTAAGTTTAACAAATAATAAATGAGCACCTTCCAGATGTCAGGTATTATGTGAGATAAAGATAAATAAGCATACTCTGTACTCTAAGGACTCCATGGCCTAGAGGATACCAGGGCATAATCTTAAAATGTAAATGTGTAAAGTAAGAACAGTATCACAATTACAGATATACTTATGTTTTCAAGGACTAGAGAGGAGAAAGGAAGGAATCTTGCAATAGGAACAATAACATCTGAACCAGGTTTTATTTTGTGTCCATGGTACAGCAAAGTGAACAAGTGGAGTGTACAAAAATAAGCACTTGAATGAATAAACTCTTGGAGGCACAAAGCAGGTTTGTGTACAGGGAACAGAGTTTCATAATTTGAGTCTAAAGTATCAGATACAGAGAGGCTGGAGGGACAGAAGTTAGGCTGGTCATGCAACATCATAGATCATTTTAAGAAAGTTTGGCAAAGGGGTGCCATTAGAGAGCAAAAGCAGTTAATGACATTTTCATCGTCATTTTTAAGTAAGGAATCTAAAGATGTCAATTGTTAGGTAACCCAGCATTTGGGAAAAGTCTATAGTCAAGACAATTTTTGTGATGTGTGCGCTCATAAAAAAAGACTGCTAATCCCAAAGTAGCTTTATAATTAGTCTCTACCTCCTAATCCTTCAAAGAATCAATAACTGTTTAACTTTAAATAATTTTATGAATTCTGATCTGCTTGAAAATTTCTCTTTACAAATCATCAATTCACCAGATGTGGATTTTCTTTTTTTTTTCTAAAATACTTTCCCTAGTACATGACATTCACCTGTACCATTGTTTTCAATACATGGATTTCTCTGCAGTACAAACTTCACTGAAGTTGATTGGAAGGAACATCAAGAGATGCACTCAACTGTGCTACCAGGTGACAGCATGGGTGAGGAATAATAGAATAAGCTATCTACCCAATTGATAGAGCTAAAATCTTTCCAGTTACTTGAAGAATCCAAACTCACAGTTGGATCAAAAAATAAAAAAGTAAGAACATGTATAGATAAGACATAACTATATGGATCTTTCCAATTACAATGTAACATAACTCCTTTAAGATAATAACTATGGATATTTAACTAGATAATTGGGAGACTATCTGATGATTGTAGTGCCTACAATTACAACAATATATATTACTGTCTTTTCCACTATGTTTACCTTTATAAATAATATCACTGCATATATATTGGTGTTGCATTATTTTAATGTTGCCTTTTCTACATCTGCACTCTCAGTGAAACATCTGTATTTGTATGTTTCATCCAGTTCTATTTGGAATTTGCACTTGGTAAAAGTGATAGCAGACATGACAGAATTCTACATAAATTCATTGTATCCTTAGTTTTACATATATTGAGAATCAAACATTGAGAGTCATATATTTATTTACCACAGTCTGCTCTCTTACCTCAGCATTGATGTCTTGTGAGATATTGTTTCTGGAAGCTTCCTATCCCATTGAATGATTAAACTGCAGCTTACTTTGCATTGTAATATATTTAAATCCTTAGGGTGCAGCTTCTTAGCACTTATAATTGGAAGACATTTCCTGGATGCACTTTATATCCATTATATATAGATTACAATGGATTTCCAATAAAGGAAGATAAACCAACCATTAAACTCATGTACGACAACTATACAGCAACTGTGCTTATTCTAGCTACAAACCATCACCATTTGTCAAATGTGGGTGATGGGCTAGTACAAATTCCTTGTGTGGTGCCACTAATTACAGTTACTGTGAGCTAAAGATGTTTGAGGATAAACTGATTTAAACCCTATATACATTACAAAAATACCTGTTTTTGTTACATCAAGTCTTTTTTTTAAGTTGGCATATTTGTCACCAAGATACATTTACTTATAAGCCATAAATTTACTCCATGGGTCTTATATTTTATTGAAAATATCAAAATTACAAATAAGTTGGTGAAAAAATGTGTTCATAAGTCTAAACATAAATAAATAAATAAATTATATATATATATATATATATATATATATATAAAATCTCAGCCAAATTTAATAAAACAAATCCTGTAATTTTGATTTCTGAGAAAGTTATTTCAATCTGTGTCTTTTGAGAATTATTCCCAGACAATGCAGTGGTATCATGCACAATCTTTTAAATTCCCCATAATGCTATTGTAATTATATCTCACTTTTTAATAGATGCACAGTCTGAGGGTTAAAAGATTAAGCAGGCTGTTCAAAATCACAAAACTAGTGAATGACAGAATCAGGTTTCAAATCAAGGTCTGCTGATTTCTAAATTTTTTATCCTCTCCCATGAACCTACCTCTCAGAACTGAAAATGTGACCCAAAATTCATTCACATCAGCATTAAAGTATCTTCATGTAAGGTACAGATTACCAAAACATTGCCAACACTAGTGTTTTGAGTATATTTAAAGGATTGTTCCTCTGGCATCCTGGTTTATTGCTGGATTTTTCTCCCTTAAACGCAAAGGTCTATGCTCTTTGACTGTGAGAGATTTTATTACAAAGCAATCAGTAAAGACATCTTGATGTGCCATCTGGAATTAAAGACGACTGAAGGGAAGAAATGAGGAAAGGTTAAAAACAACCAAATCGATGCAGTGTAGAAAAAAAATTGCTTGAGGTGGGAAGTAATTGAATAAAGACCTACATGGTGTAGATAATGTCAATGCAAGTTATTGCTTTTTGCACAATGTGTGTGATAGTTGAGAAGCCACATACATAGAGTAGATATAAGTTTGAGTGAGATAAATTCTACACAAGGGTGGCTTTTAGTCATTCTGGGTTAATCTATTTTTAGACTAGCTTCTCAAGTGTTACAGAGCAATTAGGATTTTAGCTTTCCTGTATAATAAAGTCTAATCTTTTGCAGCAATGAAAGCCACCACGTTAAATAACTATAATCATTTCATAGGATTTCTTTTTCATATTAGCCTATCAGTCACTGAATGTAAAACTTTAAGAGATTATTGCATAATGTAAATTTTGATACTGTTATATTAAAAAGCCCTTCATTTCTATCTTGTAAATATGTCAAGATGTAACTATAACAATACTTTTCTGGAGGTTGTTTCAACCACGCAAGGGGGTATACAGAAACTCTTGTAGGTGATCTAGTTTTACTGCTTACTTTCAACTTCACAATGACTTGAAAAAGTTGATAATTAATTATCTCCATTTTAAGATGGAAAAAAAAAACTCAGGGATCTTATTATTCCAAAGTCAGATAAATATATATTAATGGTGTGATTTGAATCTAAGTTTATCTGGCTTCAAAGTCTACCTCTGTTCTTTGCAAGCTTACTTTAGTTATATAATAGTCACAGTAAACGCATGCAAATAGTATGCAAATTCTAAATTAAATCCTCACCAGTGGTTTATTAGATGAGCAATGCGTGTTCAGTACTTGGATATACACGTGCTCTCTTCTTGAGAATATAAGGAAATATGTAATGTTATTTTCATTTTTGAAGGGCTCACAATCTGGATTGGAAAACATGGTAGTTAAAAAAAATAAACAATATAATACAAAGAAGCATGTAAAAATTCCATATAGTGGAGGCTGGCATTAAATGCCATAAATGTGTGGGGCTTCCAGGAAAATCTTTAATGGAGAAAGGCCTTAAAGAATGGCTATTATTTACATAGTCATAAAGGAGGAAGTAGTGCTTTCACAGGAACCTGTTGGAAAGGGCTATTATTACGGATAAATGGGGAACAGAGCTGAGAAGTAGTAGAGGTGAGAGTATGGAGGCCTTAAAACCTACATGGTAATTTGAACTTTATTTTATTGTGATGCCTATTCATTAACATACTTTTTTATAGAGAGATGATAATGATTAAAGAATCTGTAAGCAGTGTTCAAGAGACATTGGGTTAAGAGTCTAGTTAGAAAGCATAAAGTAACGTGGACTTAGTGTAAAGTGGTAGATAGAAATGGATATATGTAGTGTAGTAAATGTATATCTAGTTCCCCTTTTTTTTGCTTCATAATGGTTATGATGGACCATTATGAAGGGAATATTGAGAAAGCCATTATAAAGGGCAAATCTAGGGGACTACATGTGTACTTCAGGGAGGATCAGTGATGTAATGGACATTTACAAGCAAGAGGGACCAAATATCATCCAAGGTTTTGAAGCGGTCTGGGAGAAGTATTACATAGTATAAAATTCTATTCTCTGTTTGTATGAGTTTGACTATTTTAGATACCTCATATGAGAACAAATAAATTGTAGATATCTGCTGTACAATATTGTGCTTATACATAACAACACTGTATTGTGCTCTTAAAAATTTGCTAAGAGGATAAATCTCAAGCTAAGTGTTCTTACCACAATTTTAAAAAAAAAGACGACTATACTGGTATGTTAGAAATGGAAAATTAGATTTTTCATGAATTTTAGATAACATTGGATTTCATTTGAAGATATTGTGAATAAACGATGAAAAGCATACTTTATTTTTATAATAAAAATTTATAAGTAATAATTCTAGAATAAAATACTCACCAATGACTAGACTGATTTTACTTTATTATACTTCATAGAAAAGATTAGAAAAGTAACTTACTTTGTATTTGATGTACTCAATTTTGTTTTATATATATATAATGGCTTTTTATATAATTATAGTTGTCTAGTTCATTTTTAGAAATAGCATATACTATTTACTTATTATATAATAAGTACCATATTAGAATTTGGAGATGAGTTACATAAAACGTTCCCTGCTCTCATGAAACACACAGTGCATTGCTGGAGAGATGCGTAGAAGTATACATTTACAGAGTAATAGAATGAATGATATAGTAGTTATGGGCATAGAGTTATGGGACTTTGTAAAAAGGATGGTTCACTCAGGTAAAAGTGGTAGATAGATCTTCTTAAAAATACAGTCTATAAATAAAATGTGCAAAATAGTTTTATACACACATGTGTATATATTTACACTTTATAAGATACATATTTAAACTGCTGTAGTACAGAAAACATGCAGAAAGTAAGACTTAAAATGGGGATGAAGAAAAAACTCTTACTTCACCATCTTTTCTTGGGCCAGTCCTGTTCTCATGCTTTTAAAATACTAGCACAAACGTAGTTTCTGAGATTATGTTTTAATTGATCTCTACTCCTTGTTATTCTCATAGGTCTGCCAGGAAGAATAAGCTGTTAAGCAGAGGCAGAGCAATTGTTGCAATATTTTATGGAACTCAGTGAAAAGATCTCATAAGCTATGACCTTATTACTTAATTAAAAGAGAATTACGCTTGAACCCATTCTCTAGGCTTAAAAGAGCCATATTTTATTCATTATTCTAGCTAGAATAAAGAGTTAATTTTTAAGAGTCACAGCTTAGCACCTAAGGGGGTGATGCTCATAAATTTTTCACTCCATAGAGGGAATACTCATCGTGCTCTCGTACATGATTTTATTAGAGACACTCATAAATCAGAAAAGCTACTGATCCCTATGTCCATATGTGTAGACGTGTGTGCACATATGTGTACGTATGTATACATATGTGATGTGGTGTGATTGTGTGTATAATGGGCTTTGGGGGAAAATCTTAGATTCATTTGATGATTCATAAGAAAAAAATATGTTGTTAAAGATTATTACATGAAAAGAAATGTCATTTATCTTCAAATGTCATTTACTATCCCGTTGATTGAAATTTTAGCCATTTAATTCACTGATCAGTTATTTAGAGGCTAATAATCACACCTGTGAATCATTTCATTTTGCCTTCTTTCTATATATATGTCTGCCATTTATCCTTTTTGCTGCTTATTAGCACCTATACCAAAAAGTGGTAAGAAACAGAAAGTGAAAATTTAATTTGACAATTTGCTACTTAATATCTTTCATAGTGAATGATGTAAAATGATTGGCTAAATTGATATTTCTGGTTATCTTAGGATTTAATTTTTCTTTATGGCTTCTCACTTTGGCTGGAGCTACACTGGTGGAAGAATATATACAGCTTATGCCCGTGGAGTACCGTCACAGAAATTTGTTTTAACTTATACAGTGCTGTATGTCAATTATATCTCAAGAAAACTGGGGAAAAAAGATATTGCTTTTTAAAGACTGTCCTGTGACAGGTGGAATAGGTTGGAAAGAAGAGGATGTAGAAAGGAAAGGTCTTTAAAAGTGGAAGAAGGAGGATACCGAAGTGAGAGAGGATATGGAGAAAGGGGGCTATGAGCTAACACGGGTAGCTGCCAGAAGCTGGACTATGCAATGAAACAGATTCTCTCCCAGAACTTTCAGAAAGGAATGCAGCCCTGCTGACACCTTGATTTTAACCCAGTGAGACCTATATCAGATTTCTGACCAAGGGAACGTAAGATTAAAATCTTTGCTTCACTGGGCCACTCAGTGGTGGTAACTTTTTAGAGCAGCAATAGAAGACTGATGCATAAGCTCTCAAGTCACATATGCAATTCACTTCACTTGTATGCAAGAGAACCACATCATTATGAAACATCTCTGTTTTACATTCAGCTTATCTCATAGCTTATATGACATTTTCTGAGGAACCAGGTACCATAAATCTATAAATCCTGGGGCTTTCCTTTTTTTCCATAAGACATTCTCAGCAACAGATTGGTGGCTGCCAGAGGCTGGGATTGGAAGGTGGTTGAAATGGGTGAAGGTGGTCAAAAGGTACAAACTTTCAGTTATAAAATAATTAACTGTAGGGATGTAATGTACAGTATAATCACTATAGTTAACAATACTATATTGAATATTTGAAAGTTAAGAGAGTTGATATTAAAAGTTCTCATCACAAGAAAAAAATTGTAACTATGTGTAGTGATGAATGTTAACTAGATTTCCTGTGGTGATCATTTCATAATATATACATATATAAAATCATTACTAATGCTATATATCAAATATATCTCAATAAAAAATATTCTAGGCAACTAAGTGCATTCTATTGAAGAATTCCATATGAAATTTCCTTTGCTTGCCAGATCTGTCATTAACATGTTTAGAAGAAAATGTGATTGGATCAGCTGCTTTCATTCTTTCAAAGAGACACCCTCTCCCCCATAACTAGAGATAATGTGTTATAGTCTACTTTTCTTAATCCTTTCCTTCCAGACCTTATAGTTTTTTTGTTTGCTTGTTTGTTTGCTTTTTTGTTTTTATAGGCTGTATCTCTAGATGTTCTTCTTTAAAGAATTTGAAAAATCTAACTTTACATCTATAGGTCCCTCTCTCAAGGTATTGTACAAATCCTGCTGCCTACCTGATTATAACTTTGACACAAGCAGGCAGGATAGAGTGCATAATCCCCAGGATAGTCTGAATGTATAAAAAAAAGGAAAAATAGTACATGGATAAAGCAACTCTAGGGTCTCCATCCAAAGCTGACTATATCTGGTGACGAAATAGGCGAAGTATTGATAGTTTTTCCAATATAATAAGGGAAGTACAAAGTAATTTTGGAACACACTGGACACAGGTAATACTCTCATAAAGCACAGACATCTTTGTGAGAAAATGAATGGGATTACAATATGTCAGATGAGAAAAGATATCTTAAGAAAAGGAGGCAGTAAAGCAAAATAAAGGTGACAAATGTCAGGACATGTATTAATTTTAATGAGACATCTCGAAATGTTTATTTACTCTTAACCATAGGCTAGGGAATATATGAAATATAATTTAGAAAATATTGAAGTCTCTAAAGCTTTCCCCTCCCGTCATTTCTCTCAATGTTCACAAGGATGGAAACACAAAGATGGATTAAGTCAAAGCTTTTAAAAAATCAATTAATGAATATTGTGTTATAATTAAAAAATAAATAAATCCCTGCTGAAGAGGAAATAATACGTGCCAAAACAATAAATGGTCATAAAGAAAACAAATTTTGTCAGGGGTAGGGGGTGGCTTTTAAAAAAGCATAATGGATAAATATATCTCATAATGTTTTATAGGTTTGCAATGCCATTGGGAACATTGTATTTATCAAAGTTTGACCTGCAAAAACAAACTAATATTCCTTCAGTGTATACACACCAATGATGATATATAGCATAATTTAAATTATCAGTATTTAGATCAAATTTGAATGAGACATTATGCAAAACACATTTTTGTCTATGTATCATAAGTATCATTGGTTAAGAGCTCTTTATTGAACTACGACATTTGAGGACTTGCAAAGTACTGTGAAACATATGTTTGAACTGCACAAAATGCTTAAGTCCTTAAATTTAAAACATATGTGTGTTTTTTTTGCAGCCTTTGTAGTTTTAAAGACCAGTTGAGCTTAAGATAGTTTTGAATGTGATTGCTGAATTTTCAAATCACAACTCACTGTTTAGTAAACTTGTTTCCATTCTAGCTTTTAAAATAGTTGGTGTTTATCTAAAACATAAACACTAGACATAAAAATAGTCCTTCTCTAGAATAAGTGTGAGTTTGTGATGCACTGTATACATGGGCTTGATCACCCACCCACACTTTCTTGTCAAGACACTCTTTTCCTGATCTCATCAGCAAGACTCTGAAATGTGGAAATTTGGTTGAAACCGATTTCCTGTTTCTTGCCAGCATGTCTTAGAGATAGCACTGTCGAGAGTGTGATGTAAAAGAACAGACAGCTGTCCTCAACCTTGAAGACTCATCTGGTATATTAGTTTAGAAAACCAGCTTAACATCAATTTAACCTTTAAAGAGCATATTTAAAAATAAGTTTCTTGTGCAGTTGTCTATTACAAGAATATAAATTATTTTCCCACAAGAATAAAAGAAATCTGTGCTTCAAAATTAGCCCTGTATAGAGTCCATGTCCTGAGGGAGAACTAGTTGTTTCAGCAGTGAAGTTATCTGCACCACTGGGCTTCAACTAATTAATTTTATTTTCTAATAGTATACCTCAAGGAGGTCACATTATTAAACTTTGATTGAATGAAGTAGCGAGGCCAGAAAGCTTTGACAAGCAATAAAAATTACCTACTATTCATAGAAACCCAGAAAATCAAATACTCCTTATTCATTATTGAAAATGGGAGTCTGATGTGCTTTGCTGGAAGAGCCCTGAATTTAGACGTAGGGAAAAATGTGTATGCCATTTGGATTTGAGCAAGTTAGTTGATTCTTTGAGCTGCACTCATCTGTAAAATGGAGGTAATAAGAATGCTTATTAGTTCATAAAATATTTTTGAGAATTAAAAGAAATATTAATGGTTACATTATACATATTGATAACTACAAAAATATGATACACTATCAACATCATATATATATTTTAAATCAAAGACTAAAGGAAATATATCCTTTAATGTTCTGTGCCTTTGGACATTACCATACCCAGTCCCTTCTAATAAAATAAATTTTATTGCATATTATTCATCCAGAAATAATCAAAATTCCACAGGATAAGTCTAGAGGGCTATATTTCAAGGAGGGAAAAATTTCATAATGAAAAGTAATTGTGCCAAGAGGTTTCAGTAATGCTTGATAGGACTCCCTATGAAGTGTTTCCCCTTTCTGTAATTATTTAGTTTGTTAATAGACTCACTGGCTTTTCAAAGAGATTTATCTTTTCATACCCCACTGACTGAATGCAGAAAAGTTGCCCTTATTCTTTCACTAAGCAGGAAGACCTCTGAAATCTAGGATGTTCCTTACCCAATACAAAGGAAGGAGTACACCAAAAGTATTATCACAATGAGGATCTGCTGCCCAACTGGGAACATTCTTTGGCAATAAGAGCCTGTAGCTGACCTTACTTAAGATCTGCCATTCTTGTCCTTATCTGTGGTGTCCCTTAACAAAATCGAGAGATATGCCACATCTCATACCCTATCTTTCTCCTATTGTTATCTCGTCTTCTTTCCTGACATTGGTAAAACCACAGCCAAAAGCACATCTTATCTTACGTACACTTATGATGCTGGCTGACTAAAACTCTCAAAAGTTGCACTGTTTCTGAAGCACAGCTTGAAAATTACAGAAACTGATTTAATGATTCCTTCTTTTCATTGTTCTTATACTAAAAGTATTTGTAGGAATATTATTATGGAGTTAACTGAGATTCTGATACAAATTTAGCATGCTTCCAACCCAGATATAGATAGTGGGTATACAGCTTGACTGAGATGACTGACTAACAAGGAGAAAAAACGGTATTTCCTTTCACAAAGCAGTGGGCTCCAGAGCAGAGCCAGAAGAGCAGCACAGAGAAAGAAATAAGAAATGCCTGGCCTTAAGAACTACCATGCCTCAGTATCACTTTAAACACTTCCCTCTCTCCCTCTTTCTGTGTTTAAAGGAGATGGAATGACATTTTTAAGAGTTAATGTGTACACAAATAGTCCATAGAATGTTGAAATTATATTTTACCCCTTATAAGAATTGGGACTGTAGGTTAGAATCAGAAATGGGTCTTCAATATACTGATGACTGGGCTTCCCCCAGGCATCTTAAATCAGAGTTTCCAGAGATGAGGCCGATGAACATCTATCTTTAAAATGTTCTACTGGTGATTCTAATGTGAACCTATAGTAAAATATCAATCTGTAAAAATTGGCCTCAGTTTTCCAGGAACCATGGCCTTTACAAGAAGATTTTTATTGACCTCCTGACTCCTAAGTACTGGTCCTCAGTAGGAACTGTCATTGTGCTGAGCCAGGGAGGAAGAATGAGGGATGTAGGATTAGAGAATTATCAGCATCCTCAGGTCACAGTACTTTGTGAGATAAAGACTTTGTGTAGTCTGCAGAGTCAGTAAAATCCCAGGACATGATTGAAAAATCTGACTGCTGGAATTCTGTTTTCATAATAAAATAAATAACCTTATTAAAAAATAATAAAGGCACATGATAAAAAAATAAAACAATGGAAGTATTATTTTTCCTACTCACCAACTCATACTCTCAATTCCTATAGTTAACTAGGAAGTTAACAGTTTCTAGAGTAAATTTACAGAATAAAAATAAAAGTATACAATTCATTGCATATGTCCCTGTTGTTTATAAGAGAAATGTTGTTCTTTACCTTTTTTTTTTCTTTGTAAAGTAATGTATTTGGGTGATCTCATAAAATTAGGCAATTATAAACATTTAAGACACATATATGGCATGGTTATATAATATGTTTCAATGTATCTCACATTGGTTGATTTTGATGTGATGCCCCTATTTAAGAACGTCTTTATAAAGCTAGGATTTAATTTTCTACCAGTTGTGCACGTGGTAGATGTCAGGCTATTTCTAAGATCTTGCTATGGCAGAAAATACTGCAATAATTTCTCTGTATACTTGTATTAATGTATCTTAAAATATATTCCTGGAAGAGAGATTTCCAGGTCAAAGAGTAATGGTATTATTTTTTCCCCTTTTTTGTATTATCCACTTAGTCCAAAAAAATTGTACCCATTGAAATTCCCATCAAAAGTGTAATAGTGCTTCTTTTCTCACACTGTTATCAACAGTGGTTTTTATCATCTCTTTAACTTTTTTTTTTTTAAGATTTTTAGAAATTTCATGCAATGTCTGTTTTTTCATGTAATGTCTTGTTTTTTTAACAAGGATTTAGATTTTTCTCTATTTAATTATCATTACTGTCAACAGTCCTATATTCAGCAGCACAGTGTTACCCCCAAATTACCATCTAATCACTCATTCACCCAACAGCTTACACAATGGGGAAATCCTATGGGATCCACACACCATTAAAAAGTCATCAATTCCATTAAATTTACTTCCTCCTCTATGAGTCATGCATGTGTAATGGGAAATGCATATATTCTGGCCATTTGCCAAAATGAAAAAATAACACATATTACCCACTCTAATTGAAAATATGTTCATTTTTGAAACTCATAAAACCTGCAGCTTGGTTGGGAAGATTCTTGATTTGTTGGGGATTTCAAATTTCCAATTTAATTAGACTTAAGTTATATTTCTGCGAAACTGAATTTTGGAGTATAAGAAGAGATATGAAGATGTAATTTCTTTACTATATGAATAGCCTGATATATAGGTATTTGAGTAGCTGTCCGTGTAATCTATAGCTCTCTCAACATATGAAACAGGAGATCAAAAAATTATATTGATGGAGAATATAAGAACCTCAAAGCTTAAAATAGATTATTTTAGTCCTCCCCCCACCTATGGCTGCTTTTCTTTATAATGTCCCCAGCTGTGGTTATTGAATGGTAAAAGCCTGATGCCAAATATACCCTGAGGACAAACTCTGATGAACACTTAGCAGTTCTCAACCTGAAGTGCAATTAACTATCCCATCACTGGCCTTGTTTAAAATTTAAGGATATGGTAGCAATAGCCATATTTTCTGATAATAGATCATGATAAAATGTTTTTCTTACATTATTGAAAATGCGTTTGTTTTAATTGATGTATTTTAAGTTGATAACCTGAAATTTGATCCAAACATTTGCATATTCTGAGCAAAGAGATGTTTGCTACTTTCTTATGGAATCATTTCAGATCAAAGTAATGTTCAGTTAAGGGGGCACTCAGTTACTAGGATTTGAGATATATGTATAAAACTATTTTAAATGGTAACATAAATGTGATATTTATCTAACTTCTTTTTCTAAGAACAGATATCTTCCAAAAAAAATTTTTGACTTCTGAAACAGATCTCCATGGGAGAAAATGCACACATTATTTCATCTTCAATTATTTTTAATATGTGCATGCATAGATAGTAGCTAGATAGGTAAATGGAGGTCTGAAATGACTGATGCCAAACATTTAGCAAAACTTCCAAACAAGGAGTGGAAATAAGATAGGGGACACAAAATCTTTTACTTTTACTTTCCTCAATTGATTATTTCATTTTGATTTTTTGTTTGCCTGTTTCTTTCTCACAGTGAACATGTTTTTGGGTTTTTTTTTTAAACTTTGGAAATTTAAAATTGCCATTAAAAATGAACAGTTGGGGGACCTTCAAGATGGCGGAAGAGTAGGAGGTGAAAATCACCTTCCTCCCCACAAATACATCAAAAATACATCTACATGTGGAACAACTCCTACTGAATCCTGACAGAAGACCTCAGACTTTCCAAAATGCAAGAAAATCCCCACATACCTGTGTAGGGCAAAAGAAAAAAGAAAAAACAGAGACAAAAGAATAGGGGTGGGACCTACACCTCTGGGAGGGAGCTGTGAAGGAGGAAAAATTTCCCCACACTAGAAAGCCCCTTCAATGGTGAAGACAGGGTGTGGGCAGGGGGGAAGCTTCGGAGCCACGGAGGAGAGAGCAGCAAGAGGGCTGCAGAGGGCAAAGTGGAGAGATTCCCACACAGAAGATTGGTGCCAACCAGCACTCACCAGCCTGAGAGGCTTGTCTGCTCACCTGCCAGGGCAGGTGGGGGCTGGGAGCTAAGGCTCGGGCTTCGGTCGGATTGCAGGGAGAGGACTGGGGTTGACTACGTGAACACAGCCTGAAGGGGTCTAGTGTGCCACAGCTAGCCAGGAGGGAGTCCAGGAAAAAGTCTGGACCTGCCTAACAGGCAAGAGACCACTGTTTCAGGGTGCGCGAGGAGAGGGGATTCAGAGCACTGCCTAAAAGAGCTCCAGAAACAGGTGCAAGCCATGGCTATCAGCTCAGAACCCAGAGACACGCATGAAACACTAAAGCTGCTGCTGTAGCTACCAAGGATCTTGTGTACAAGCACAGGTCACTATCCACACACCCCTGCCCCTGAGAGCCTGTGCAGCCCGCCACTGCCAGGGTCCTGTGATCCAGAGACAACTTCCCTGGGAGAACACATGGTGTGGCTCAGGATGTTGCAACATCATGCTGATCTCTGCTGCCACAGGCTTGCCCTGCATTCCAATTATAACTACCGTACAGCTCCCTCCCCCCAGCATGAGTGAGCAAGAGCCCTCTAATCAGCTGCTACTTTAACCCTCTCCTGTCTGGGCAGGTAACAGACTCCTGAGGGTGACCTACATGCAGAGGTGGGGCCAAAACCAAAGCTGAACCCCAGGAGCTGTGCGAACAAAGAAGGGAACAAGAAATTTCTCCATGCAGCCTCAGGAGCAGCAGATTAAACACCCACAATCAACTTGAGGTACGCAGCATCTGTGGAATACCTGAATAGACAACAAACCATCCCCAAATTGAGGCAGTGGACTTTGGGAGCAACTGTAGACTTGGGGTTTGCTGTCTGCGACTGACTTGTTTCTGATTTTTATGTTTATCTTAGTATAGTTTCTAGCGCTTGTTATCATTGGTGGATTTGTTTATTGGTTTGGTTGCTCTCTTTTTTATTATTTTTTTTATCGTTTTATTTTGTAATTTTTTTATTTTAATAATTTTACTTTTTAAATATTTATTTATTTACTTATTTATTTTCTTTCTTTTTTTCTCCCTTTTCTTCTAAGCTGTGTGGCTGACAGGGTTTTGGTGCTCTGGCCTGGTGTCAGGCCCGAGCCTCTGAGGTGGGAGAGCTGAGTTCAGGACACTGCAACACCAAAGACCTCTCGGCCCTATATAATATCAATTGGCTAGAGCTCTCCCAGAGATCTCCATCTCAACGCTAATACCCAGCTCCACCCAACGGCCAGCAAGCTCCAGTGTTGGATGCCTCATGCCAAACAACTACATGACAGGAACACAACCCCACCCAATAGCAGAGAGGCTGCCTAAAATCATACTAAGTTCACAGACACCCCAAAACACACCACCGGATGCGGCCCTGCCCACCAGAAAGACAATATTTAGCCCCACCCACCAGAACAAAGGCACAAATGCCCTCCACCAGGAAGCCTGTACAACCCACTGAACCAACATTACCTACTGGGGGCAAACACCAAAATCAACAGGAACTATGAACCTGCAGCCTGCGAAAGGAAACCCCAAACACAGTAAATTAAACAAAATGAGAAGACAGAGAAATATGCAGCAGATGAAGGAGCAAGGTAAAAACCCACCAGACCAAACAAATGACGAGGAAATAGGCAGTCTACCTGAAAAAGAATTCAGAGTAATGATAGTAAAGATGATCCAAAATCTTGGAAATAGAAAGGAGAAAATACAATAAACGCTTAACAAGGACCTAGAAGAACTAAAGAGCAAACAGGAAAAGATGAACAACAAAATAAATGAAATTAAAAATTCTCTAGAAGGGATCAATAGCAGAATAACTGAGGCAGAAGAACGGATAAGTGAACTGGACGATAAAATATTGGAAATAACTACTGCAGAACAGAATAAAAAAGAAGAATGAAAAGAATTGAGGACAGTCTCAGAGATCTCTGGGACAACATTAAACACACCAACATTTGCATCACAGGGGTCCCAGAAGAAGAAGAGAAAAAGAAATGGTCTGAGAAAATATTGGAAGAGATTATAGGTGAAAACTTCCCCTAATGGGAAAGGAAATTGTCAATCAATTCCAGGAAGCACAGAGAGTCCCATACAGGATAAATCCAAGGAGAAACATGCCAAGACACATATTAATCAAACTATCAAAAATTAAATTCAAAGAAAAAATATTAAAAGCAGCAATGGAAAAACAACAAATAACATACAAGGGAATCCTCATGAGGTTAACAGCTGATCTTTCAGCAGAAACTCTGCAAGCCAGAAGGGAGTGGCAGGACATATTTAAAGTGAGGAAAGGGAAAAACCTACAACCAAGATTACTCTACCCAGCAAAGATCTCATTCGGATTTGACAGAGATATTAAAACCTTTACAGACAAGCAAAAGCTAAGAGAATTCAGCACCACCAAACCAGCTTTACAACAAATGCTAAAGGAACTTCTCTAGGCAGAAAACACAAGAGAATGAAAAGACCTACAATAACAAACCCAAAACAATTAAGAAAATGGTAATAGGAACATACATATTGATAATTACCATAAATATAAATGGATTAAATGCTCCAACCAAAAGACACAGACTGGCTGAATAGATACAAAAACAAGACCTGTATTTATGCTATCTACTAGAAACCCACTACAGAGCTAGGGACACATACAGACTGAAAGTGAGGGGATGGAAAAAGATATTCCATGCAAATGGAAATCAGAAGAAAGCTGGAGTAGCAATACTCAAATCAGATAAAATAGACTTTAAAATAGAATGTTACAAGAGACGAGGAAGGACACCAAATAATGATCAAGGGATCAATCCAAGAAGAAGATATAACAATTGTAAATATTTATGCACCCAAAATAGGAGCACCTCAATACATAAGGGAAATGCTAACAGCCATAAAAGGGGAGATTGACAGTAACACAATAATAGTAGGGGATTTTAACACCCTACTTTCACCAATGAACAAATCATCCAAAATGAAAATAAATAGGGAAACGCAAGCTTTAAATGACACATTAAAAAAGGTGGACTTAATTGATATTTATAGGACATTCCATCCAAAAGCAACAGAATCCACTTTTTTCTCAAGACCTCATGGAATATTCTCCAGGATAGATCACATCTTAGGCCACAAATCAAGCCTCAGTAAATTTAAGAAAATTGAAATCGTATCAAGTATCTTTTCCAACCACAATGCTATAAGACTAGATATCAATTACAGGAAAAAATCTGTAAAAAATACAAACACATGGAAGCTAAACAGTACACTACTAAATAACCAAGAGATCACTGAAGAAATCAGAGGAAATCAAAAAATACCTAGGAACAAACGACAACGAAAACACGACGACCCAAAACCTATGGGATGCAGCAAAAGCAGCTCTAAGAAGGAAGTTTATAGCAGTACAATCCTACCTCAAGAAACAAGAAACAAGAAAAATCTTCAAGAAAAAAGAAAAATCTCAAATAAATAACCTAACCTTACACCTAATGCAATTAGAGAAAGAAGAACAAAAGAACCCCAAAGTTAGCAGAAGGAAAGAAATCACAAGATGAGATCAGAAATAAGTGAAAAAGAAATGAAGGTAAGAAGAGCAAAGATCAATAAAACTAAAAGTTTGTTCTTTGAGAAGATAAACAAAATGGATAAACCATTAGCCAGACCCATCAGAAAAATAGGGAGAAGACTCAATCAACAGAATTAGAAATGAAAAAGGAGAAGTAACAACTGACACTGCAGAAATACAAAGGATTATGAGAGATTACTACAAGCAACTATATGCCAATAAAATGGACAACCTGGAAGAAATGGACAAATCCTTAGAAAAGCACAACCTTCTGAGACTGAACCAGGAAAAACTAGAAAATATAAACAGACCAATCACAAGTACTGAAATTGAAACTGTGGTTAAAAATCTTCCAACAAACAAAAGCGCAAGACCAGATGGCATCACAGGCGAATTCTATCAAACATTTAGAGAAGCGCTAACACCTATCCTTCTCAAACTCTTCCAAAATATAGCAGAGGGAGGAACACTCCCAAACTCATTTGACGAGGCCACCATCACCATGATACCAAAACCAGATAAAGATGTCCCAGAAGAACAAAACTACAGACCAATATCACTGATGAACATAGATGCAAGAATCCTCAACAAAATACTAGCAAACAGAATCCAAAAGCACATTAAAAGGATCATACACCATGATCAAGTGGGGTTTACCCCAAGAATGCAAGGATTCTTCAATATACGCAAATCAATCAATGTGATACAACATATTAACAAACTGAAGGATACAAACCATATGATAATCTCAATAGATGCAGAAAAGGCTTTTGACAAAATTCAACACCCATTAATGATAAAAACTCTCCAGAAAGTAGGCATAGAGGGAACTTACCTCAACATAATGAAGGCCATATATGACAAACCCACAGCCAACCTCATTCTCAATAGTGAAAAACTGAAACCATTTTCTCTAAAATCAGGAACTAGACAAGGATCCTCACTCTCACCAAAATTATTCAACATAGTTTTGCAAGTTTTAACCACAGCAATCAGAGAAGAAAAAGAAATAAAAGGAATCCAAATCGGAAAAGAAGAAGTAAAGCTGTCACTGTTTGCAGATGACTTGTTACTGTACACAGAGCATCCTAAAGATGCTACCAGAAAACTACTAGAGCTAATCACTGAATTTGGTAAAGGAGCAGGATACAGTATTAATGCACAGAAATCTCTTGCATTCCTATACACTAATGATGAAAAATCTGAAAAAGAATTTAAGGAAACACTCCCATTTACTATTGCAACAAAAAGAATAAAATACCTAGAAATAAACCTATCTAAGGAGACAAAAGACCTGTATGCAAAAACTATGAGACACTGATGAAAGAAATTAAAGATGATCCAAACAGATGGAGAGGTATACTATGTGCTTGGATTGGAAGAATCAACACTGTGAAAATGACTATACTACCCAAAGCAATCTACAGATTCAATGCAATCCCTAGCAAACTACCACTGGCATTTTTCACAGAAGTAGAACAAAAAATTTCACAATTTGTATGGAAACACAAAAGACCCCGAATAGCCAAAGCAATCTTGAGAAAGACAAATGGAGCTGGAGGAATCAGTCCCCCGGACTGCAGACTGTACTACAAAGCTACAGTTATCAAGACATTATGGTTCTGGCACGAAGACTGAAATATAGATCAATGGAACAGGATAGAAAGCCCAGAGATAAACCCATGCACATATGGTCACCTTATTTTAATAAAGGAAGCAAGAATATACAATAGAGAAAAGACAGCCTCTTCAATAAGTGGTGCTGGGAAAACTGGACAGCTATATGTAACAGAATGAAATTAGAACACTTCCTAACACCATACACAAAAATAAACTCAAAATGGATTAACAACCTAAATGTAAGGCCAGACGCTCTAAAACTCTTAGAGGAAAACATAGGAAGAACACTCTTTGACATAAATCACAGCAAGATCCTTTTTGATCCACCTCCTAGAGAAATGGAAATAAAAACAAAAATAAACAAATGGGACCTAATGAAACTTAAAAGCTTTTGCACAGCACAGGAAACCATAAACAGGACGAAAAGACAACCCATAGAATGGGAGAAAAATATTTGCAAATGAAGCAACTGACAAAGGCTTAGTCTCCAAAATTTACAAGCAGCTCATGCAGCTCAACATCAAAAAAACAAACAACCCAATCCAAAAATGGGCAGAAGACCTAAATCGACCTTTTCTCCAAGGAAGATATACAGATTGCCAACAAACACATGAAAGGATGCTCAACATCACTAATTATTAGAGAAATGTAAATCAAAACTACAGTGAGGTATCACCTCACACCAGTCAGAATGGCCATCATCAAAAATTCTACAAACAATAAATGCTGGAGAGGGTTTGGAGAAAAGGGAACCCTCTTGCACTGTTGGTGGGAATGTAAATTGATACAGCCACTATGGAGATCATTATGGAGTTTCCTTAAAAAACTAAAAATAGAGCTACCATGTGACCCAGCAATCCCACTACTGGGCATATACCCTGAGAAAACCATAATTCAAAAAGAGTCATGTACCACAATGTTCATTGCAGCACTATTTACAGTAGCCAGGACATGGAAGCAACCTAAGTGTCCATTGACAGATGAATGGATAAAGAAGATGTGGCACATACATACAATGGAATATTACTCAGCCATAAAAAGAAATGAAATTGAGTTTTTATAGTGAGGTGGATGGACCTAGAGTCTGTCATACAGAGTGAAGTAAGTCAGAAAGAGAAAAACAAATACTGTATGCTAACACATGTATATGGAATCTAAAAAGAAAAAAAAATGGTTCTGAAGAACCTAGGGGCTGGACAGGAATAAAGATGCAGACGTATAGAGAATGGACTTGAGGACATGGGGAGGGGGAAGGGTAAGCTGGGATGAAGTGAGAGAGTGGCATGGACATATATACACTACCAAATGTAAAATAGATAGCTAGTGGGAAGCAGCCGAATAGCACAGGGAGATCAGCTCGGTGCTTTGTGGCCACCTAGAGTGGTGGGATAAGGAGGGTGAGAGGGAGACGCAAGAGCGAGGTGATACAGGGATATATGTATACATATAGCTGATTCACTTTGTTATACAGCAGAAACTACTACAACATTGTAAAGCAATTATACTCCAATAAAGATGTTAAATTAAAATAAATAAATAAATAAAGGTAAGATAGAATATTATAAAAAAGTAAACAATTTTAGGCACATAATTTTTAAAAATTTTCTTATTTGATCCATAGGCACACACAGTAGTAGTTGCAGGGTCATTATTATTGGTTACACTTCAAGTCCCTGTGATAATCTCTCTATGTAAGTAGATGAGATTTTAGTGTATTCCTAGAGAAGGCTATTCAATACAAATTTTTGCAATAATGGAAATGCTGTATTAACCATTCTGTCATTAGTCACACATGACTAGTTAGCACATGAAATGTACCAGTGAGCCTGAGAAACAGAATTTTAAAATTTTGTTTAAATATAGACATGTATAATCACTACCCTACTTGACAGCATAGCTCTAGATCATAATCGGAAGTTCTTGTTCCAAGGAAAGCTAAGCAGTTAAAATGGTATCTTAGTGTAGCCTCTGAAAAACAGACTGATTTTCACAGACGTTCCTTATGAAGACAAGTTTCAATCTTTTGTGGCCTCAGCTCCTGGCATTAGAAGCAGGGAATGCACTTCACTGGCCACTCCCTGGCCTATTTAGTATAACAACATCCATTAGCAGTGGAGACAACATATTATTTGCTTAACTGCTTGATCTTAATAAGGGAGATGACACTTCTTACACCAGGAAAAAAATTAGGACTGCTGTATCTAAGATGAAGTTATTTTTTGCTTGTCATGACATGTGCAGTTCATAAACAGACTTAGTCTTCTTCTTTTCCTCTCTCACGTTTAGATAATCACAAACAGAATATTAAAGAATTATTCTGTACCGTTCCATAGCCTAACCCGTGAATCCATTGTTAGAAACAGAATATGGGTAAGAATATAACTGTGTAAAGATTATGTTGATTCTTTTGATTCTATTCTCCCCAAAGCAAGACATTCAGTTAAAGAATACATGTATATTGACTCACAGCTCAAGAATGAAGAGTTTCCTCCCAGGAAATTCAAATCAATTAAATACAAATACATAATAATGTCCAATTGGTATAAGATCAGCAATGAACAAAGGAATGTGTTTTTAAGAAAGCATTTTGATCAATTTCTGTAGTCAATCAGATAGCAAGCCTATGTTAGAGGGGTATGAGCAGGCATACCTCTCAGGGTTTAACCTGTTTACAAATAAAGCATATCTTAACTTCCCATCACAACTAAGCTTTAGTCTTGCCATGTAATAAAAAATAAGCTTTATAATGTGTTAAGCACCATAATTTCAAAAATCAGAAGATTTAGACATAGATTTGAGTATTTAGTAGGATTTATTAGAGTAGATATAACGTGATGATATATGAGATTTATTAATTAATTTAGAAACCTAAGGAATCTAAGGAAATAAAGAAATTAAAGAAAACACACACACAAAGACTTTCTTCTTTTCTTTTTATTCATACAGATTCTTTTTTTTTTTTCTTTTTTCTTTTTTTTTTTCTTCCTTTCATTTCTGGTTTTATTGGCATAGCTACTTTTAATTGATTATTTATCACATCTTCAGGATTTTTTTCTTGCAGGTTAGATCTTGCAAAATTAGAATGGGTGGGAAATTTTTATTGTCTTCTTGCATTCTTTTCATGGTTCATTCCGATATAGTTTACACTAAAATTCCATGGGAAAAATGTTCTGAAGAAACTTCAATCAATTCAACAGAAAAATAGGAAATTAACCTAACAATATCCTGTATTGATCTGATGCATTTACACTAATTACTTGAAAGTGCATCCCTCTCTCTGAAGAACAATATCCGGTATGCCAAGATTGTATCATCTAACATATAAATAACCTAAGCTAACACAAATATATACTTAATTTTCCATTCAGAATTGCCACTGCAGGGTGTTAAACGGTTATTACTGTAATGAAAGTGTTCCAATAATGAATTAAACAGTTTAATGTTTTCCGTAGTGCATTAAATGATTCAATGTGGAACTTAATCTTTAGAAATACTGAAAATGTGCAACCATTCCACACTATGAACTAACATACTCTAAATATGCTGTTTGGAGTTAACAGAATGTTTATACATGAGCTGAAGAGCTTAATGGCAACAGCAGTATGATTTTACCTTTAAGATGAAACATCAGAGAGAAGAGGTTTACTTTACTGATAAGTATTTCTGTAGAGCAATATTCCCAGCTGTGAAAATAGTAAAGCTGAAAAATAAGCCTCAGTGTCAAGAATATATTGAGTTGTTTAGATATTTGCTATAAAATTACATCTTTAGGCCACAAGGAATATCTAAACAAATAAGAGATAAGACAAGTAGCAAAGAAGAAGGAAAGAGAAAACCAAGATAAGAGGTGCATTATGTAAATCTACAAATGCAGCTGAGGGACACCTGGGCATACTGTTACGTATAACGTTAAGTATGCAAAATCACAAGGTGGATATGGGAATGTGGAGAGAGAAGGAGCAAAAGATATTGATAAGGAGTAGGCAGTGAAAGATCTCACAGCTTAAAGATTTTTATTCATTTATGTATTATTTTTCAGTCATGGAAATATTAAACTAAAGGATGCTATAACCGAATCTGTAGTTTACAGGAGTCCAAGAGGCAATGTGATCACAAAATTCCAGGGAGGGAAAAAGTGATGAGATCTTAGACAGAGGATGGGTATGGAAATAAAGTAGAGTTAGCCTTTGGGGGCAATTTGGGAGATATCAAAAAAAAAACGGGGGGGGGGGAGTTAAATGCTAAGAATGATGGAGATAAAAGCATGTCCAATAACTTTCAAGTTTCTAACTAGGAGTACGGGCATTTGCATTTTGCTTTTGAAATGATTCAACAGTATAAGATAAATATATACTTTAGATAAGTAAGAGTTAGCAAAAGAAAGTGCCTATGAAAGAAGAGTGAATGAGAAACATCACTTAATAAAAAATGCTATTTGGTTTGCCCCTAACTATTAGGGAACTGATCAAAGGGTGTAGTTTGCCATCAGCTCTGTACCAGCCCTTAGACCTGAAGCCTTTTCAAATGCACATGACCTAGCATGAATAGACCACATTAAAAACAACCAATAAAATGTCTCTACTAGCTAGTAGTTTTAATACTTTTAATTATCTTTATCAGATAGACACACCAAACTACTTTTTTATTTTGCTAAATCACTAAAGAGTTGTCTGTTTCAGTATAAATTGAAAGTTTGCTTCACTTAAGCTTTGAATTCACAAGGACTATTTCTGTCCTTAACTAAAATTCAAGAGTCCATAGTATGTCCATGTTTCTAGTGTACATGTCATGATATTGCAATATTCTTAGTATTACTTGGATATTAAGCTATAATAATGAACTCTTTGGACCGCAACTGTTTGGTTTAGTTCTACTTGAACTGCTACTTCTATACTATAACCCCTATAAATTTCACAAAAGTATATGACTGTTGTGGGGTGAAGGGAGCAGTGGGGAAAAACATGAGGCCTTAAAGGAAGTTTACTTGATTCTCAGAGGAATGACATTGTGGCATTTATGAGTTTATTGGGATGTTTTAGTACCAGCAGTCTTAGAGTTCGGGACACCTAAAGGGTCCTGATCCTGTTACACTTTAACTTTTCTAATGATGATACTAAGCTTTAGCTCTCTTATTTAAAGATGCTTATACTAATTGTGTCAATTAGAAGACAAAACAAAAACAAAAACGTAACATATTTTTATATTATCCGAACTTCTAGTCAACTATAACTGAAACTGGAGGTGTGTGGAAACAGAGAGAAGAGATACTGATTTATCAGCTTTTGGTTCAGTGCTTACTTATTTTTAGTTTTGTTTTGTGTTCCTTGAAAAGGATGACTGAACTAACACAAAGTATGGTACCTCCAAATGACTCAGGTATATCATTTCTGACTCCCTATTTTTCTTATACATTTAAGCAAGACAGAAAAGTCTAGTAAGTAATAAACAAGATGGGTAAGAAATCCTCATTTTGGAAAAATGGAGAATGTGAAGTTGATTGAATGGTTCTCATAGATTAGTGATTTTCTTTAGCAACAACAAAATTACTTTATAGTGAATATATAATTATTTTACTCCAGATGGTTTTGTCATCTCTTGCAAGTTTTAGAGCATTTTAGAAAATTTCCCTTGGGTTCTGTGAAATACTTCTACAATACTTGGTAACATGTGTCAACACATCACTTTTATTTATGACTGTGAATTTTCACCATTACAACTAGTTTCTGTTAGTGGAAAAAGAAGAATGCATAAAGGTGATGGTAATAACAACCATGAAGACATTTATTTTGTGTAACTCCAGTGTGGGGAAGGGTAGCACATAAATTCATCTTGTCAGGAGCAGAAATTTTTTTGTTCAATTTTGAAGCAATAGATTTTTTTTTTTTTTTGATGAAAGTGGCAGGCATGTCTAAATATGTTCCAGGGAGCTGTCAGTAGTGATAGTTTGAGAGAAAGAACTGTAAATAAAGTGATAATTGCTTTCAAAGATTTGTAGATATTTATGTTCCTTTAACAGTAATTTAATAAACACTTTAATATGTACAGAATATTGATATTATATGCCCATTGAAAATCATTCTAAATAAAAAGAAGAACAACAACAGAAAGGTAAATTGGTCAACATACCCTAGGATGAATTCAGGATTTGAAAAATAAAACATTTTTAACAAGGTCTTAAACCTTGAAAACTTAGATGCACAGAGCTTACTTATGAGCTGATTATATAAAATTTTAAGACTGATGAACTTTGAAAACATGTGGATATAAATTGGCTACTACTTTCATTTCAGTAAATATTTGCAATACATTTGAACATCACCAATTAGAACATTGGCTACATATGTTAGCATGATGCATTTAGCAAAATGATTTTTTTTCTGTGAGATGCCAGAAAAAGCTTGGGAAAAATTAAAACCCAAGTATGAGAGATTAAAAAAAATAACAATCAATGTAGTAAAAAATATTGGAGACAAGAGATAGATACAAACACTACAAAGGGATTGGTAAACATTGAACTTTACCCAAAGACTGCGGTGGCATCAGGAAAGCAGATGGCAAAGTGCTAACAAGCACAGGAAGACGTCCAAAACCACTGGAAAGTATAATTCAAGAAGCTATATGAGGTCCCAAGGGACCATATAGATGGTACCAAGTGTGAGGCAATCATCTGCACAGCTATAAAATAACCTTCACCTCTCCTGGCAGAGAAGGAAACTGCAGTAAACAAGTTCAAACTGGGAAAGGTGCATGGTACAACGTTACAGATGAACTCATAAATGAGGTGGCAACTATGCACTAAGTGTCCTTCATAAAACCTGTCAGTGGGCAAATGGGAAACAAGGGACTGGCCGAGTATCAGTGCAAATCAATCCACATAACACTTCCCCTAACCAACCAGATGTGAAAGAGAGCAAGAGTTGCTGAGGATCATCATTCTCAGGTGGAAATATTAGGCTGCCACACTTTGGGAACCGCCTACAAGGAAAGGCAACCTGGGGATCAGAGAAGAAGTTGAGAAAGAGAGAAAGAGAGAAAGAGAGAGAGAGAATGAATAATATTTCTGTTATCTGGTCAGATAGCCCAATCAGATTTTCTTCTTGGATTTCACTGATTACAAAGGTATTTAGACCATTGAGTGCAAATTGGAAGAGCTTATAATGATTTAGAAAGATAACTTGATTGTAATAACGTAGGTCATCACATTTCCAGACACTGAACGCACATCTAACAGTGATCCAGAAAGTATGAGGATTAAATACCTTACAGTATTACGAATTTGGATAATATCTGAAGCCTTAGCCACCACCCCCCCCCCAAAAAAAACACCTAAAAACAGACAAAGAAACAAATAAATAAAATTGCTTGAAGGAGTTTTAGAAAGATCCAAACTTGTCGATTTTGTTTTCAACTGATAAAACCAAAATTCTGATAGAAAGTTTTCCCCATGCCTCCATTCCCCACAAACACTGTATTTTTGCTTTTTCTTACTGTATGTGTGTTGGGGGGTGAGGTAGGGGTGGGGATTGGGAGACATGGAGGGTATCAAAGTTTTGTCAGTTCTCTCCAGCCAAAGACCACAAGTGGCACCAATTAAACAAGTTGGATTTAATACTCTTTGAAGCAAAGAGAATGCATACCTCCAGGATCTGTGAGACGTTTCATCAAGAAGGTGTTAGAAATAACTTGTAAGATTTGGGCTTCTGTTAGGTGATTTGGGAAAAGTTTAAAGAAGCCAGACTTTGCACTGGAGGCAGCGGTAACTCTATGATTGGGCATCTTAATAGATCTTATCTAAAGTGAAGACTAGCTCAGAGCTAAAGCTATAATTGAGAAAAAAGCAGCAGTCACTCTTACTAGTAGGACAGAGGATGTTTGGTCATTTCTGTGGTTTGGACAATGATCCTATTTGGTCTGTGTTCAGACATGATTATGTAGTGGTCTTGATTTTGTGTTAATCCATCATGGCCACAGATTGGCCTTGTCTAAGTTTGATGCTCTGTGAAAGTATTTATGTTCATCAGGAGAGTACCATGCCATGAGTGCCAGGCCAGCTTGTAGCAACAAGGTCTAGGTTACATTGCTGGCAAGCACCTGGATAACAGAGGTTGCTTTTCTTTTTCTCAGTGTTTTACGGTAGATCCAGCTAATTGCTAATAAGTGCTATATTTTCCAAATATAGTCCAATATAATAATGCTTTCCTACTCTCTATTATTGGCATAGTCGAACCTCTATTGTATTCTAGATCTGAGTTTCCTCTGCTTGCTTGCAAAGCCAGTTTGCATATTTGGTAAGTGTGATGTGTATTTATAAATGAAAAATGAAGAAAATTATATTTCCCTTCATAAACATGATCCTCTTTCAATGTTTCTTATTTTGTTATACTTCTGAACTAAAATCCTAGGAGATATCTTCCACTCCTTGTCACCTTTCCCTTATTGTATATCAAAATTGTTACCAAATCTTACAGATTATAACCAACAAAAACCTCTAGAATGTATCCTAAACTCTCCACTTTAATTCCTGCCTGGTTCATACTCTCGTCTTTGAACTCCTCCCAGTATTATACTGCTTCCAATATTTCCCAAGCCCCATCCATTTCATTTCATCTAGGCAATTGTCATCTTATTTGACTCCTTTTCAGCACTTGGCACAAGTCCCAACTCTTCTGCTTAAAGATTACCTTCTACTTACTGCCAAAGAAAGATTACTTTGGTATTTCTCCTACCTCAGTAGTAAGTGGGTTCCATTCCTTAATCCTTTGACAGTTTTAAATGTTAAAGTTCCAAGGGCTTCTATTCTCAACGTGTGTAGGTGTCAGTTTGCTCCTCACTCTAAACCTTTTCACTGTCTTCTGCCCTGCACTTGCCTGCTGGGGCTGAAATGACCACTGAGTCTGCATCACCCAGGCTCACTCGCAGGGCCCCTCCCTCTCCTCACTACAAGGTCAGTCAGGCACACCTCCATTTCCATGGCCTTGGTACTGCCTGCCCCCCTGTAACCCTCAGCCTTTCAACCCCTAGTGCTGCTAAGAGCTTCACACTGTTGTGATTCTCCTGGTGCCTCCACATCCCCCATTGATTCTACAACCCTGCCCATACTTGTAACATAAAACCCTCTTCAAAATTGTGGTTCATGGGATTGGGATAATATGAGATTGTCAGGACTCTGAGCGACTCACAAATATTGGTTTTTTCCCTTTCTGTATTTCCTAGATTTGCATCTCAGTCAGTATATCTAACTTTCTTGATTTTCATCTGTAGATTTACTGAATTTTCAACCAATATTTCTAACTACTCTCTCTATATCTTCACCTTTATACTTCACAGACACTTCAAATGCACTGTTTTAAAAACATTTCCTTCAAAGTCACTCCCTCTCCCATCTTTGCTATTTTCCTAAATAACAACCCAATTTACCATATTGGCTGAGCTGGAAACCTAGGAGTCATTCTATGTCATCTCTTTCCCTCCAATTGCCACCAAATTCCATCAGTATCCCTAAAAACTTAACTTGTTAAACTGTTTTCATTAAATACCAATACAAAAGAATGTTTTATATATATATGAAAATCTATAAACACTACTGTCTCCTGAGTCTGAAAAAATATATCTATTGTCTCTCCCTACCTAATCACATTCTTTTCCCCCTCAGAAGTAGTCATTATCCTGATATTTGTATTCATCTATTAGTCTAATATGTATTTTTAATTTATTATATTTTGTATTTGTAGCTGTTTCTTCTTAAAATTAGCTTAGTCCTTTTTATTGTCTTTTGATTTTTTCTTACATTATCAATCCATCTTCTTAAAATTTTTATTACATATACTTATTTTATATTCCATGTGCAATAATTCCAATATTTGAAGACTTTGCAGGTTCTGCTCTGTATTGCATATGGGATCTTCTTTATTTGTCATTTTCTGGTAATTTACTATAAGCCTGTATTTCCTAAAATTTACCAGTGAGAATGCTTTGAGGCTTCTTTTGGAGAAGATTTGCATTTATCTCTTTCACATGCCTGTGTCCAATTCTAGGAAGGAGTCATTTTAACTACACATCTGCCTTGAGTTTTTCACACCATGAAATGGAATCATTCCATACTGCAAACCTGTGTGAGGCTAGCTCTGTTTGCAAGATATCTGGGGAGGCTTTTTCTTTCTATTTTTACAATTCTCCATGAACTGTGGGAGTGGCAAGGGACGGATTTATATATCATTTATCTTTGTATGCTATGTTGAAGTTCATAGATTTGGTGGTTCTATATCTAAGTAGAAAGTCTCCTATTAAGTCTCCACCTTTAGGTGGTCTTCTGCCTTTCCTGAGCTTTTTCCTTCATTTATTTTGATTTTCAAAAAAACAAGGTCATAATGTGCTTAAGTTCAATATGCTTGTCAAATGTTTTGAAATCAACAATCTGCTTATCTCTTTAGCTTCCCTCTTTTATACTTTTTGGACTCTTAGATTCCTTACTTATACATACATGTATATATATATATATATATATATATATATATATATATATATATATATATATATATATATAATATCTCATATATATTCCTATCCCACATATATATTCATATTATATTTATATATATATTTCACTTTAAATGTTTTTATCCAGAAATTTTATTTGTTTTTAGTGTAAGCATCAATCAAGTAGGAAATAGTAGTTTTATATCCTTAATAAATTTTAAATCTCTTTTGTCCTCTGTTTAATTCTGGCCCTCAACATTCTTCATCTGGAGGATTGAAATATAATTCATTCTTCATGATGATGACAGAGTGATCTTTCTCTAATGCATTCTGGTTATTTTTTCAGTACTTACCTATCTTAGTCATAAATACGTCCGCTAATCTAACATAGTGTCTGTTACATAGTAGGCACCAAATGAAAATACTGAATAAGTTTAGTGAATCTGACTCACCAGTTTTAAGTCACTCTATCCTTCCCTTTTCCTTTCTGAATAAAGCCCAACTCCTCATGACCTAACTACCTCCCAAGGTCTCTCCTACAAATAATTCACATTGAGGATTGGGGCTTCAACACATGAATTTTGGGAGGACATAGTCCTTAGCACCACATCTGCCTGGATTTTCATAAAACTACTGAGAGTTTACATCTATTAAGATTGAACTGGATGGATTTAACAGATGTTGAAGCTTCTTGTAACGTTTAGTTGAGAGTACTTATTGTTTGTTAAATTATATGTGTGATTATCTGATTAATACACTTCTTTCTCATAAGATTATACATTCCACTAGGAAAGTCTATGTTTGTTTGCTCGCCAGTGCCTAGTAGAGTCCCTAGTACATAGTTAGTTAATTAATACCAGCTGAAAGAACATCCATGTTTGCATTGCTCTATACAGTGGGTCCAAGCGTTCTTCAGATTCATAAAAGAATATATGAGCCAAAAAAGTTAAGGATTACGGGACTAGGTGTTCTCTACATTTCTCTCCAAAATCTAAAATCCCATGATTTTCTTATGCTCCATACCTAGTAAGGATATTTTCTATCAAATCATGCTTGTGATGCTATTGCATATTTATGTTGGAGGAGAGGAGGAGCCATATGAAGAGCACAGAGTCTATGCAGTTATCTTTAAATAAAAACTCTGAATATAGCACAGGCACAGAAATTTATTATTATATATGAGGACAAAAACTTAGATCTTTGTTGTACAATTTTATTTTCTTTGTTTAAAACTTGGTGCTTTCAATTACAAATGGAAAATTCAATACAAGCATACTGATATATAATCATATTTGGATGTGAAATGGAAGCCTACTAGAAACTTTCTTAAAGGAAAAAGAAATGTTGAAAATATAATTATTTTACGTGTTTGCCGATCATATCCACATTAGTAATAAAGCACAATTTTTGTGTAATGTTTTTAAATATTAAAAATAGGCTGATGATAATCATTACTACCATGAGTAATTAGGTCAAAATACTAACTTGTTACTCAGTAAAAAAGACACTTGGTAGTTAGAAGAAAACATTCATGAATAGGCCTATGTAGATTTAAGTTTCATTCAACTTATAATTGCTTTTGTGTCTTTCCCTGCTTGGCATGAAGGTGAGAGAAGGAGAACAGATTCAACAAGAAACAACAGGAATCTTATACAAATACACAAAGTCAAGAAACCATAAATAATTTCTTCCTTTTCTAAGCATATAAGTAATATGTTCATGAAAAACACATTTTGGCAGACTAGTGTGAAAAATTCCCATTAGATTTTAATTTTTCTATTGTTTTACATTTTAGCTAAAGCTTGTATATATTTTGTAGGTCTCAGATAGATATAAGGTCAAAATATTATAATTTAAGATAATTTTGATAGCAATGTTGCTCTCTAGACTAGGTAAAATCATGGAAAACCTATGATAGTGGCAGAAAATGTTTCAAAAGTATTAATTGCTTCAGATATACAGGGTTACAGGTGCTAGTATTAGCACTGATTTTTGTTCTTGGTTATAATCAAGTGAACAGAAAATAGGGAAGTGCTTCCACTTATTAACCATTGACGCTAACAAGGGCTAACATGGCAGTTACTAAGTCATTTGGTGGATTGACACCATTTACAACTTCTATAATTATCTAGAAAGAATTATATAATATGATCTGCCTCTCATAAAGGTGAAAACTAGCCCAAATGTCATCCAAAACATGTGAATAAACTGATTGGTATCACACTAATAATAAATATATTAATTGTATCTATAATCTTATGATTTTTATAGATGATTTAGTGTACAGCTTTCAATTTTTGTTTCCAATAGTTTTAATAAAATTATTTACTTTAATGGAAAGCAACAAAACTAAATAGGAAACTATGATTTCTTCTTTGGTTTAATTAAACATGCCTATGGGGAGTCAGGCTATTCAAAACATGAGACTTTTACTAAGTACATATTACGTACTCGTAGGCATCATGCCCTAATTGAAGATTTAAAAAGAAAATGAGAAAATGAATGGAATTCTGAGCATTGGCATTACGAGCCCAACTTGATAAGTGAGAGCAAATCTTTAATTATTTATTCTCAGTCCTCATTCTAAACATTCCAGTTAAATTTTAAAGCAAGAAATATTGCAATTTACCTGCTAATCAAGTGGAATACACATCCTAGTTTTTAAATAAAGTAGTGTTTTGTCTTTTAAAAAAGCAAACACAGCTCTGAATAAAAAGAGCATTTATTCATTTTTAATGCACTAATGCTATATCAAATCTGTATTTTTTCCTCTCAGATAAGGAAACGCTATAACTAGAGTTTCAGTGACTATTGTGCTATTTTGTTACCATAATGCAAGTGAATTTGAAATGTAGCGATAGACTAATTTTATTCCCCATTCACAGTTTCCACTAAAAAGCAAAAACATAAAAAAATGGAGAGAATTGAATTTAAAAGCATACTAATAACTATAGTAATTTTTGCTTTAAAAGAACTTCAGTTTGCAAAGTCTTCTCATCAACAGTATTTTTTCTTGATGAAGTTAAAAGAATGAAATCTTTTAGCACAACATGAACCACAGCATACTAAAACCCTGTTTGTTTCCCATTTGATCACTATTTTGAATCTCTATTTTCCTGTACATTTTCAGTTCTGTCCTCTATTTCACATTTTACTATTTTGGAAAGTCTTTTTTGTTGTTTTGGAATTGCTAGTTTTTTCCCTACCTTCCCTGCCTAGGTAGTCATGTCAACATAAATTATTTTTAGGTATTTTTAAAAATTGTACAAACATAATAATATCTTATTTTTATTGCAAAACATATATGCAATTATAAATTTTAAAAGGGTATTTCTTAAATAGCTCTTCCTCTATTCCTGATGTTCCAATATCCCTTCTATTATCACTTTTTTCACTTGAAGAACTTCTGTTAGCATTCTTTTTAAATCAAATTTTCTTGGTTTTCCTTCATCCAAGAATTACTTTTTCTCCTTTATTCCTGAAAGATATTTTTGTTGAACAAATGATTCTGGGTCGACAGTTCTTTTCTTTCAGCCTTTAAATTTGGTTCTCCACTTTCTGCTTCTATCATTCCTGATAAGATATTTACATTCATTTAAATAATTATTCGCTATATAATGTGATGTTTTTCTTTGGTTGCTTTCAAGGCCTTTTCTCTTCTTTTGATTTTCAGCAATTTGATTATTATGTGTCTGAAAGCAGGTTAATTTATCTGTTTGGGGTTCATTGAACTTCTTGGATCTCTATATTTATATCTCATTAAATTTGGGAAGTCGTCAGCCATTATTTCTTCAAATATTTTTCCTGCACCACTCATTTTTTCCTCTCCTTATAAGGCATGAATATTGACCTTTTGATATCATCCCATAGGTAACTGAGGTTCTGTTCCTTTTATATTTTTAATTTATTTTTTATCTGGTGTTCAGAATGGGAAGTTTCTATGATCAATCTTTAAGTTTACTAACTTTTTCCTCTATGATCTCTATTCTTATAGTGAGCCCTTCTTCCATTCCAATTACTTTTTATTGCTGTTATTGTGTTTTCCAGCTTTAGAATTTCCATTTGAGTCTTCTTTATGACCTCTTGTCTTAGAACATCTATTATGTGTCGATATTTTTCAAGAAGGTGTGCCCTTACCTCTCAAACCATGGTGATTATAGCTGTTTTACAAACTTTTTCTGATATTTCAAACATTTGCATCATCTTGGTGTTGGTGTCTGTTGATTTACTTTTTCATTGAGAGTTGTTTAGATTTTCCTTGTTCCATGTGTGTCAGGTAATCTTGGATTGAATCAAGGGCATTTTGAATACTATAATATGAAACTCAGGGAGCTGTAAAATCTTCCAGGAAATGTTAATATAGTTTAGTTTTGTTATGTTTTAGAAGGCAGTCCACCTGGTAGGGTTTAGATTTCAAGTTCCAACCTGGATTCTGTGGACACAAAATTCACTCTGGGACCTAGGCAATGCTATACACCATTATTCAGTTCTCAAAATCTTTGATGTACTGATTCCTGCCACCTTCATGCATATGTAGCCTGAAGATGAGCCACAAAATGATGTGGTGATTTAATGGTTGCCTTTATTCATCTCTATCCCTTCTGATGTTCTCTCTCCATTCTCAGATTCCTAAGGATGTCCTTTTCTGGTGTTCTGGCCAAACAGTCAGGGCCTTACACATACCTGGCTGTCATGTACTTCCTGCAACTGGTAATGCTTCTTGCAGAGCAGCAAGAGAAAAGAACATGCATAGCTACCACTGCCTCTACCTGATACAGAGCAAGGAGAATAAAAAAGGGCCACTTCACTCCAAGGGAGCTGCCCTTGAAAGTATGCTAAGATACAGCATTGTCTGTTCAATAAATGATGTTGTTAATTGGATATCTTTAGAAAATAATCTTGTCCCATATTTTGTGCCATACACTGTATAAAAAGGATGGATTATAGCATAATGAAAATGAGCAAGAAAATTCTAAAATAAAAGAAAATGAGATTATCCTCATGAAGCTAGAATAGACAAGAAACACATGAAAAGCACTAACCATAAAAGAAAAACTTACAAAATAGGACCTCATTAAAAATAAGAACTTCTGTTTATCCAAAGATACATATAAGAGAGTTAAAAGATAGACCAGATGGGAGGAATAAATCTGTAATGCATGTATATATAATAAAAGACTAGTACCTGAAACACATAATGAATTCCTAGAAATCAAAAAGAAACATATAAGATGACCAAATATTAAAAAGTGATTAAAAGACTTGTCAAGTACTTCAAAAAGAGTAAATCCAAATAACCAAATGAAAAAGTACTCAATACCTTTGTCATCATGGAAATGCACATTCACACCATAATGACAAAAAACTAGAACAACTAAAATTAAAACAACTGACAATACAAGTCTGGTGACAATGTGGAACAGCTGGAACCCTCATTAATCTGGTGGGAGGCTAAAATTATTAGTTACTTGGAAATATTTTAGACATTTTCTATTAAAGCTAAATGTATGTTTACCCAATGATCTAGCAATTCCACTCCTAGGTATGTATGTAAGAGAAATGACTGCTTATGTCTACCGAATACATATATAAGAATGTTTGTAGCAGTTTTATTCAGATGAAAAAAGCTGTAAACAACGCAAATGGTCACTTACTGCAGAATGATGTAGTTGCAGTAGCAGTAATGGCTTTAATTTGTTCATGCCTTTGCGTAGTCCTGGAACACAGTGACTCTAGGCTGGCCATGGAAAGTGCGTGGGCCCATATGATAATATGATAACAGCATGTGTTCAGCAGTGGCTTAAAAAAGTGCCTGAACATTGGTGCTTACCCTCTGTTTTCATTCTCGGCGATCCTTGGTCCATTATGTGGTAAAAGCCTGGGAAAACATGCTGGAAGCTTAATATGCATGGCATGTGCATTTATAAATTTTTTAAACTTTTAGTTCCAATCTATGTTTTTTGCCCTGATTTGTAAGGTTTGAGGTGAATTCTATAAATATTTCTTCTTCAGCTGGCACACCATTAGGCCTTGTTGGTAGAGGTGATGAAAGGACATTGCAAGATGAAAACAACTCTTTCTGATTCTGGCACTTTTTATTGTTGTTACTTTTTTCTTGCAAGAGCTGGGTCACTGACAGGTAACATCTGTGCTGGAGACACTCATGATACAGAGGCTGTAGTGAGTATCATTGGTACTCCAAAAGGCAACATCCTAGCTAGTTTCCCTCCAGCTTCTCAGTGAGTGGTTTCTTTGCCAGCCTAAATCCTCTATACTTCAGCAAATGTTTCCTGCCCTAAAGTTGGCCACAGCCATACTGTTTCAATAGAATCTTATTTTGAGGCAAGACTACTCTGTGGTGATTGGATACCTTTAGGGTGAAAGTGACTAAAAGAAGAAAGAGAAAATCTTAAGCAGTGCAGGAAATACTCTATATCTTAATATGAATTCTCAGTACATAAATACAAACACGTAAAAAAATTCATCTAGCTGTGCACTTAAGATTATGTACTCTATTGTATGTAAATTGTCTCAATAAAACAATATACCTATGTGTAGACGGATGGACGGATGGGTAGATAAATAAATAGATAGATAGATAGATGATCGATAGATAGATAGATCCTTAGTCATCTGCACAAACCGCCAATCTCTATAGTTCATATGATACTACCAAATTTCAAACTACATTTAGTTTCTTTTAATCTGGATCACTGTCTCAGCTCCTTTTTCTTTTTTGACCTTGGTATTTTAGAAGGACATAGGACAGTCATTGTGTAGTATATTTCTCAATTTGAGTTTTCTTGTTTCCTCATAAATAAATTCAATTCATGCATTTTTGGCAGGAACGCCACTTATCAAAATACATTTTGGTGAGTTAAAAAGGTAAATCTTGGAGGGATATCACCAGCATAGACCGAAGCATAGTTAATAAAATATAAACCTACAATTCACTCTAGGAATACTTTTATAAGTTATAGTTTCCTATACATATTTGGAGTGATAAATTGTTTTATCATGAACACTTCACCTTTTGTTGTGACTTTTTGGCAAGAACAGTCTCAATAGATCAAATACATACTGTCAGAGTAGTTTTTGAACAATGGTATAAACTCTTACTCTTAAAGGATTATAATAATTCCTTGTACTTAGAATCATGGTGATTTATAGGTTGTTGTTACAAAAGGCAAGCCTATAAATGAAGGAAATTAATCTTGAAGAAAGCCAAGTACTTAGGGTCAGAAACTTCAACCTCAATAGTCAGTCAATGTGAGAAATAAAGTCCCGCATTAATATGAGGCTAGGTAATGCTCAGGTAAATTGTACAACTAAGATTACAGATAACTCCCTTATTACATAGTTTGGTAGTCATAATATTTAAAACAATTTTTTAAAAATTAATTAATTATTTGTTTGATTTTTGGCTGTGTTGGGTCTTCGTTTCTGTGCGAGGGCTTTCTCTAGTTGCGGCAGGAGGGGGCCACTCTTCATGGCGGTGCGCGGGCCTCTCACTATCGCGGCTTCTCTTGTTGCGGAGCACAGGCTCCAGACGCGCAGGCTCAGTAGTTGTGGCTCACGGGCCCAGTTGCTCCGCGGCATGTGGGATCTTCCCAGACCAGGGCTCGAACCCGTGTCCCCTGCATTGGCAGGCAGATTCTCAACCACTGCACCACCAGGGAAGCCCTAAACCAATTTTTAATATTTCTGATTCATGATATGAGCACAGAGACCTTTCTAACAAAGGCATTTGGTGCATCAAGGATGTCCCCTGGGGGTGAGGAGAGGTTCTGGTTACCTATTGATGCATTTCAAAGTATCTCAAAACAAAGTTTCCTAAAACAGCTATTTTATTTTGCTCACAATTTTGAGTGTATGTTTTGAGAAGTGCTTGTCTGAGTGGTTCACCTCTGACATAAATGGGATGGCTGGGGTTGGGATGGCTAGGATCCACTTCCAAGATGACATCTTCCCTCACATGTCTGGTGCCTGGACTCTGGTTGGCTTCTTTTTCTCTCCACATGGCACCTCATCTTCCAGGGGGTCTCTGTAGCTTGGGTTTCTCACAGCATGCTAGCTTTATTATGGCTCCAAATCTTACACAGGAAATGGCTTCCTAAAACAGAAAGCAGAAGCTGCTGTGCCAGGTAAAGGTTATACAATGAAAAGATCCATCCAGCCTTAATGTCTAAGAGGAGGAAGATAGGCAAGGTCACACAGCAAAGATCACATGGAATGAGAGATATTCAGTGGCCATCTTTGGAACATTCTGTTTCAGGCAAGGTGCATTCAGAAGAGAAACCACTGTGGATTTTGTGGACTGAGAGATTTGTTATAGGAATGAGACCTTAAACAACTTTGTGAGGTGCTAGTGTAGTTAATATCTAAAATGAGGGGCACTGACTTCCTGGAGGAGATAAGTGAGTTGGAGCTTACAAAAAAATCTAGAAGTTAGGCATATCCGAATGCAGGAAGAGGACTACAAAAAAGGAACTGGTGTAGAAGTCTCTGGAAGGTTAATGGTCTCCAGAGATAGTACCACCTCTGTGAGTTCACAATGAAGCATCTGATGATGAACATGGAGTCTCCGTTGGTCAGCAAAACTAGCAATTAGGAAAGAGAGCTGGACATAGAATTGCCAGCAGCAAAGGCAAGCTGGAATCTGACCACACCTTGGCCGTTGTATCTCACCCCATCTAAGCAGAGATAATTTACAGAGTATAATGGCTGCTACTTCACTTCCACTTCCAAAAAAAATCATACGATGTTTCAATTTTCGACCAACATTAACACAGAAATGTACAAGGAAGGGGATGCTAAGAAACATAGTTCCATATACAAAGATCTAACACTGCGGGAAGGAGGAGGAATGTTACAGTCCCCAACATCTCAGCACCTCCTGCATCACACTAGGAAGTGTGTGTGTGTGTACGTGTGTGTGTGTGTGTGTGTGTGTGTGTGTGATCAGTCTGTTCAGCCACAACAAACATGCATGTCTACAATCTGGATTAGATCATAAAAATTATACAATTAGGACAATGGCATCCATGTAATGTAAACGTGGTTTTGGTTCATTACTTTTTTTTTTTTTTATCCAAGAGGAAATGAAATAATAGAAAGAGAATTACATTCTTTAGACAGAAAGGAAAATATCTGCAGCATAACGGCTACACTGAAACAGGAGCTCTTTTAGCTTTTACCTAAAAAATGTAAATGTAAACACTTGGTTTCGGGGACTGCCTAACCAGATAGGTGCACCCCAGCTTTGTATAGCTGTTAGGTTTTGACAGGTTTTACCACCTCTTCTTTCTACCTTAACACTCTCACTTCCTCAAATCTCCAAGCCCAGCATTGCCTCAACATTAACCAACCCTGCTTTATTTAAAGTGCTACTGAACCACTGCACTGGTTTCTTTACTTTGAATCTTTGCATCTTTAATATCTGCTGTAGCACTTTAAGCCACTCTGAACTGCCTGCTTAGGTGGTCCAAGATGTTATTTCCTCAGGTACCAACTATTGTTTATGTTCTACTGCAGCGCTGTGGCATATGTTTTGGTATCTGCTCCAATCCCATTTTTCACATAACTTTGAATGCAATTTTATAGAATGGGATTTTTTTCCAGGAGAACAAGAATCATGATGAATCATTTTAGAGATGAAATATATATACACATATATGTATGTGTGTGTGTGTGTATATATATATATATATGGGCTGTGCCTATGTGACATTGCCATCTGGCTATTACCTTTCTCCTTGGTATAATGTTAGTTTAGAAAAACTGTTTAGAGTTTACATAAAGGACAATAGCTTACAGGAAAATCTTCACCTCACTTTATCTTCACAATGACCTGTGAAAAAAGTTTTTTTTATTATAATCACAATTTTTCAAAAAAAGGAATCAAGGTTTGAAGATGTTAAATTAGGAGTCAAAACTAAAATAGTTTCAGTTCCAGGAAAAAATGTCAATAAGAAGAGAGATTTGAATGGGAATTGTGGTGTACAGAAGACCTGAGAGCTTTTCTAATTATGACAGCTGTTACTCAGCTACTGTCTATTGTTTACAGGTACTTTACAAGAAGCCAAAAAATATTTTTTAAATGTGAAATATCTCAATTCTATAGGAGGGCAGTATTTTTAATATTATTAGTCTAACAAAATACATCTCTGTTGAGATCTGTCTTCTGGAAAATAAATTTGCACCTTTGGTACATAATTGATCAAAAGCCCTCCTGCTAGAAGTTTCATGGATAAAAACTGCATGTCATACTCTCCATCTCCACTCTTAACCTCACCCAAGCTATACTGTATGTTGCCTTTCTTCTCATTGCTTTATACTGAAATCAAACAAAAACTTTGATAAAATGTTCTGTAAATACTCTATTTTATATAGCATGGCCAGATCACTGAGTCCCCTGGCTAATATAAAATTTTCAAATAAGCAAGATGTAGAAAATACTATATATTTTGTAATTTTATATATTAAAGTTATAAAATTAAAATCTTATATTTAAATTACACATAAGAAGTCATTTTGTATTGTTTCTCAACACTATTGTGATTTTCAATTATTTTATCAAAGATCTATTTCAGAGTGTCTTAATAGGAATTTCTAGTTAATAATGTCAGTTATCTAATTTTATTATATGTGAGTATCTGAAGGGCTACAATTACATTTCATCATTAAAGAAAATAATTTTTCTGAAGGGCTACAATTACATTTCATCATTAAAGAAAATAATTTAAGTTGATGGAAGAAGGTATAGCATCTTCTGTAATTATGTAAGAATTTGCATTAAGTTTCAAGCATAGAAATGTGTCATTTCATTTCAAATAATTGTGTGGAACTGTCTAAACATTTAATGCTTTGCTATGCCTGTTTGATTTGGTACTTCCACTGATGCCAACTTATTCAAAGCATCTGAAGAAATAATTTGTTGATTTTCACTCATTTCACTCCTGTGACAAGAAGCATGATAAAGGAGATTAAATAATATCAATTTTCATAATGAATTAAATATTCATTAAGATACTAAAATGTAATTATAAGGTAGATTTATTTCTTTAAACACCCTCCAGTCTGTATATTTATTCAGTTATTTATTTATTTATTTATTTATTTATTTAATTTTTTTGTGTGTGATTAAAAATCTTCCAACAGGTTAGGTTGTTTATTTGAGATGTTTCTTGTTTCTTGCGGTAGGATTGTATTGCTATAAACTTCCCTCTTAGAACTGCTTTTGCTGCATCCCATAGGTTTTGGGTCAGCATGTTTTCATTGTCATTTGTTTCTAGGTATTTTTTGATTTCCTCTTTGATTTCTTCAGTGATTTCTTGGTTATTAAGTAGTGTATTGTTTAGCCTCCATGTGTTTGTATTTTTTACAGATTTTTTCCTGTAATTGATATCTAGTCTCATAGCACTGTTATTCAGTTATTTATAAGTTGTAAATAATAAGCCATTTAGAACTATGAATGTTTCCACTGGTTACTGTACTATTTTAAAATTCAGTGAAATTCTCTCATAAAATGCAAATTCAAACTTCTGGAATATTTGTTCTCTGGAAGGAGGTATTGATCTTTTCAATACCAAACAGATTCCTTTAATTGCCACTAATAAAATTAGTGAGGACTGGTGGATAGCTAAAGCAATATATAACTCTAGTTGTGTACCCAAACTGAGATGAGTTATCACAATGGACAGAAGACTGAGGAACAGGTCGAGTCACGGTGACAAGGCAGATGTATCACCAACTAGAGTACAAAATTCCTTTACAAAATATTAGCAAATAAAAACAACAATGTATAAAAAGCATTATACACCACAATGAAGTATGATTTACTCTAGATATGTGGCTGGTTCAACATTGGAAAATTAGTTAATGTAATCCATCACATCAACAGGCCAAATATTTTTTAAAATCATATGCTCTTATCAATAAATATAGAAAAAATACTTGACAAAAATCAACACCTACTCATGATAAAAACTCTCAACAAACTAGAAATAGAGGGGAACTTCCTCAACTTGATAAAGAACATCTCCAAAAATATCTACATCTATCTTATACTTAATGGCAAGGAACTAGATGTTTTTTTTTGCTAAGATAAGGAACAAAACAAGGATGTCTGCTATCACCACTCCTATTCAATATTCTACTGGAAGTTCTAGCTAATGCAACAAGACAAGAAAAGGAAATAAAAGTACTAGATAGGGAAAGAAGGAATGAAATTGTCTTTGTTTACAGATGTCATGATTGTCTCTATAGGAAATTACAAAAATTCAACAACAACAACAAAATATCTCCTGGAACTAACAACTAATTGTAGCAAAGTAACAGGATAAAAAGTTTATATACAAAAGTCAATTGCTTTTTTTATATACCATCAATGAACACTGGAATTTGAAACTAAAAACTCAATATCATTTAAATTAGCACCAAAAAATAAAATGCTTACGTATAAATGTTACAAACATGTAAAGATCTGTATAAGGAAAACTATAAAACTCTGATGAAAGAAATCAAAGAAGACCAAATAAATGGAGGTATTCCATGTACATAGATAGGAAGACTCAGTATTGTCAAGATGTCAGTGAGGATGTGAAATAGGAGGATCTCTGATTAATTGCTGGTAGGAATGCAAAATGGAGAAACCACTTTGGAAGACATTTTGGCAGTTTGTTACACAAATAAAGATATTCTTACCATACAATCCAACAATTGTGCTCCTTGATATTTACCCAAATTAATTGAAAACTTAGGTCCATACAAAAGCTGCATAAAAGTGTTCATCACAGCTTTATTCATAATTGCTGGAACTTGGAAACAAACAAGATAGGTGTGTGGATAAACAAACTATGATACATATGCACAATTGGATATTATTCAGCAATAAAAAAATGAATTATCAAGCCATGAAAAGACATGGAAGAACCTCAGATATGTATTGTTCAGTGGAAGAAGTTAGTCTGAAAAGGCTGCGTAATGTATGATTACAACTATGTAATACTCTGGAAAAGGCAAAAAGATCAGTGGTTGTCAGGGGCTTGAGGGGAGGGAAGGAGAGATAAATAGGTTTAGCCCAGGCAGTGAAACTATTCTGTATGACATTGTACTGGAGGATATGTGTCATTTTACATTTGCCAAAACTCACAGAATGTAAAACACAAAGTGTAAACACTAATGTAAACTATGGACTTCAGTTAATATAGTATATCAATATTGGCTCATGATTTCAACAAATGAAGCACACTAATGAAAGATGTTACTATTAGGGAAACTGTGTGTGTGGGGGAATTAATGGGTTAAATTCATTTCAATGATTTTATTTTATTATGAAGTGAAATGTGTTACTAAGCAAGTGTTTAAAAACAGGTTAAAAAACAGTTAACTGTGAATTCATATTAAACAAACACACACACACTTTACTTTTATTGCAGCATGTTCTTGTTACAAATCTATTGAAATGCTATTTTAATTTACTCTTCTGTATTACAAAATGTACAAAGCACATCTATAAATACTTCTATATGAATCCCAGAAGAGTTGTTCCATTTTGCTATTTAGGTTTGATTCATTACCTTCTTTATAGTACTTCTTATTTAATCAGATCATTCTCATTAAAAGTGCTCTTGGGAGTTTTCTTTTCCCCTTTTTCATTTTGACTGTATAATTGATAAACATTTCATGATTAATTTACAACACAAAGGAGAAAATATGGTAAAAAAATCATAGTATAATTATATTGTTAGTATAGATTATCCATAGATTGCAGCCTAGGTCATCACCTTATATTTGGCATACCATATTTCTAAAAAGTTTAATCCTACAGGAAGAATTACCAGTTTTTCAAAGACTTTATTTGAGGGGAGAAGCATTATTTCATTCTACATTATCAAAGGAAGAATGGGAATATATTCATATAATTCTCACTACAGTACAAGAGTGAGAACAGGATATAGCTTGAATTTCAATGTAAGCCTCTAACATTCCTATTAAATCACACAATATTTTTTATTCTTTTTTTTTTTTTTTTTTGCTGTGTTGGGTCTTCATTGCTGCACGTGGGCTTTCTCTAGTTGCGGCGAGCGGTCACTACTCTTTGTTGCGGTGCATGGGCTCCTCGTTGCAGTGGCTTCTCTTGTTGCAGAGCACGGGCTCTAGGCACGTGGGCTTCAGTAGTTGTGGCTCATGGGCTCTAGAGCTCAGGCTCAGTAGTTGCAGCACACAGGCTTAGTTGCTCCACGGCATGTGGGATCTTCCCAGACCAGGGCTCGAACCCGTGTCCCCTGCATTGGCAGGTGGATTCTTAACCACTGTGTCACCAGGGAAGCCCAATATTTTTTATTCTTCATAAATGTTATTTCGTTTTCACATTTGTTGCTAGAAGGTATGAGTTGTATTATTAAATGTTCCAGGGATTTATTTAGAGTGTGCCATATTGTGTTAAATTAATGGTAAAGATTTCTAGATTTTCAGAGTCTAGGAATCTTGTAAGTTTTGAGTTTCCAGGAGCATTCTTAATATTTTGTACAGAACTTTGGTCATCATCTTAGGTTTGCAGCTGTATGGGGGTGGGGGAAAAGTGGGGCTCTTCGATGAGATAATATGCTTTACAGATGAATTCCAAAGGCTCCTGAAAGAACAATTTAGATTTGTCTAAAGACCCATAAGGAGTCAGACTGGAATCTATTCTCTTAGGAATATTTTGATTGTCTAGTGTTTACATGACCTGAAAATATTCTGAGAAGCCATAGAAAACAAAAGTCAATATAACACAGAACCAAACCAAATCCATGTATTATTCTCAGAATATGTTGATCAGACTATGGTCTGTGTCAAAGTTTTTTTTGGAAACAGAATCTATTTAAGTGCGCCAATCACAAACATTGTGTATGTATGTATGTGTGTGTGTGTATATATATATATATATAGTACATAATCTAATTTATGTACTGCTTTGCAATGAGTATATATATATATATACTCATTGCAAAGCAGTACATAAATATGATTAAAGAAACATGAACACTGCTCACAAGCAAAACATATACTGATTATATAAAACTCAACAGAAGAATATTGGCATGGAAAACTTTATGCTCATATAGAATATCCCAGCACTAAGATGCTTCCAAAAGAAAGTCAATTCCTCCTTTTCACAAAGTTACCATTTTGCTATCCGAAAAAGGTGCTAAATTCTGTAAAACCTCAAAATAGAAGTATTTGTGTAGAAAAGATAAAGAATAGTTTACCCTGTCCTGATTTCAATTTTAATTAGAATGCCTAGTAAATGTATAACTTTTATTAAGCCAATTTGTTTTGGTTGAGGCTGCAAACAAATATCTTGTGCTTACATTGGAAATTATATAATGACTCTTGAATCAAAATTTTGTGTGTTTCTTCATCTACTTTACTAAGTATTCACTAGCTAAAATGGGGGAAAAGGCAAATCATCATAAATAGAGAAACAAATAAGTCAACATGTTTCTTCGTTTTGACCAAGAAAGAAAAAAACCACAAATAAATATCCAGCATCTAAATGTAACACAGATTTGTTTAAAAGAAGAACTAGAAACAAAATTTGATATCAGTACTTAATTCTGTAGGATATTTTATGTCCCTTATAATTCATTATTATTATTATAATATAATTATTATTACCTTTTAAGTATTAAAATGTGCACTTCCTAGTTTTTGGTAAAAGAAGAAGTGTTCAGCAAATTTGGTGTAAGCTACAACTTACTTCAATGAAGGTATCAGTCAGGTTCCAGTCAAGAGATAAAAGACATGTCAGTGATTCAAATAGGAAAAATATATTATAGAGAGTTTTTTGACTAGTAAAAGGTGACTAACTACTAAGAGGGGGGAAGGGAGCTTCTAAAAAAATAAAGAAATAGCAAATCAGAGAAGTAGCTTTAACTTATGGGATGCATAAGGGTAAATATGGGAGAAACCTAGAACGTAAAATAACACACTGCTTCCCAGGCTGAGACACAGACATTGCTGGAGAGGGTGTGGCTGCCACATGAGCAAGCATACGTGTGACAAAGAAACTTGCCATGTGTGCAAAACGGAGCTAGACTGCAGGAGCAGCGGCCACCGTATGGCTGAGAAACTTGAAAAAGATGCAGGTGGGCCAGATTGTCCATAGGAACTGCCTATTACGTAGCCAAGAAGTTCACATGAAAGTGCTAGTGTGCCACAGCTGGTGTCTAAACTCTGTTGCATATCCAGTGAAAGCAGTCAACACTTGAAAGAAGCTTTCTTTCATTTTCTAAAAAAGCTGAAAATATTTGTCAAGATAAACAGTAGTAACATTGCTTTCTTCTTGTGTCATTTGAGAAAAGAACACCTAATCGCCAAATAAAGATTTATAGATAAAGTAGCAGAGTGTTATTTTTGAAATGGCATTCAATTGCCTACCTCCTCAGTGCCCACTGTCATACAAACACACACTCACTATAGAATATAGTATGTTCTTATTATTTTAAAGGATTATGCAGGAAAAAAAGGAGAATTACGTACTTTGTTTTCCAGAACATTAGGCATTTATGAAGATTATGTTAAATTCTTCTGAGACTGTCAGCAAAAGCCAGAGAATATGTCTGAGCAACAGAGGCAAGTAGACATACGGATCAATAAAATAGAATTGAGAGTCCAGAAATAAGCCCATATATCTATTGTCAACTGATTTTTGACAAAGGTGTTAAGAGCATTCAATGAGAAAAAATAAATAGTCTTCTCAAGAAATGATGGTGGGATAATTAGGTAGGCCACATGCAAAGAATAAAATTAGATTCTTATCTCACACGAGATAAAAATATTAACTGAAAATGAATCAAAAACCTAAATGTGAAAGCTAAAACTAAATTTTGTAGGAGAAAATATAAGAATGCATCTGCACAATATTGGATTTCTCAATCGATTATTAGATATGACATCAAAAGCATGAGTAATAAGAAAATAGATAAGTTGACTTCATCAAAATTTAAGGTATATATCTTTCAATGGACAATATCAAGAAAGTGAAAAGACAACCCACGAAATAAGGAAAATATTAGCAAATCATGTATTTCATAAGGGACTTATAAATTGACTATACAAAGAAATCTTTCTACTAAATAATAAGACAGATAATCCAATTAAAGATGATCAAAGGCACTAGATTTCCTTGGGAGAAGTGTTCATTGATACTCCTCTGTTTGAAAATGGTTTGACAGTATCTATCAAAGTTCTATAGGTGCAGGGCTTCTCTGGAGGCTCAGTGGTTAAGAATCCGCCTGCTAATGCAGGGAACACAGATTCGAGCCCTGGTCTGGGAAGATCCCACATGCAGCGGAGCAACAAAGCCAGTGCGCCACAACTATCGAGCCTGCACTCTAGAGCCCATGAGCCACAACTACTGAACCTGCGTGCCACAACTACTGAACCCCGTGCACCTAGAGTCAGTGCTCCACAACAAGAGAAGCCACTGCAATGAGAAGCCTGCGCACCTCAACGAAGAGTAGCCCCCGCTCACCGCAACTAGAGAAAGCCCACGCACAGCAACGAAGACCCAACACAGCCAAAAATAAATAAATAAAATAAATAAATTTTTAAAAAAATGTAGAAAAAAAAAAGTTCTATAGGTGCATATCTTTGCCTAGCAGTGCTAATACTAGAATTTATCTGAAAAAAATTTTTGCACAATTTTTCAAATATATATGTCATATATATTTTATATATGCAAATATAAATTTATATAATACTTTGCTTCTAGCAGACATAGCAAGGAACTATAAACAAATTCGGTATCCATGTATAGGGGATCAATTAATAAATTGTGATCCACATGTACAAGTGAATAATGTGCAGCTGCTAAAGTGGGTGTGTTGGATTTATGCCTGTTGACATGGAAAACCTTCAAGGGATATTCTGACGTGAAGAAACATGATGACCAATATTCTATATCTAGGACTCTGTTTGCAAGAAAGAACCACATATATATGATATCAACATTTATACACACATATATGTAAATGTATTTTTATGTGTGAGCGACAGAATGAGAGAGACTAATACGTATTTAAATGATGATTAGAGAATCAGATGGTCCAATTGGCTAATGCTTTGACACAAATAAATTAACAGAACTTAAAAATAAACTCTGAGAATGATTGAAGGCACCAAATTTACTATGTCAAGTTACCACCACTCTATTGGAATTAAACCTGAAGTGAGAAAATAAAATTATATATCTCTTGTATCTGAGAGTGTGGAGAATGATTTATACTCATTGCACCTAAAAATATAATAACTTGTATAAAAAAGAAGAGAAAGTTAGAAATTAAGGTAGCTTTGAGAAATTTTGTTTTCAAATCTAATATCAATTATAGGAATGTTTCCTTCAGGAGACACCATTGATGATTCCATTGAACTGAGACTTAAGATGGCCTTCTGGCCATTAGTTCTCATTCCATTAAACAACAGGTCAAGAAGTAAGTTACCATTATAGCTAAGATGGCTGATCCTATTTATCAAGTAAATAGGGTTGTAGAAGATAATGGAACTCTATGAAACCCAAGAGGTCCTGTAATACTGCTGTATTAGTTACCTATTACTCTGTAACAAATTACCTCAAAATGTAGGGGCCAAAAAAAAAAAAACAACTCACAATTTTATGTCAAGCATCCAAACATGACTTAAAGAAGTCTTCTGGCTCAGAGTCTTTCATCAAGGCTGCAATCAAGTTCCCAACTAAAGGTGTAGTTATCTCAGTTTCACTAGGCACTTCACTTCCAAATGCCCTCATGTGGTTGGTTATTGGCTGACCTCAGGTGCTCACTGGGTGCTGTTGACTGTGTTGTTGACTGGAGATATCATGTCCTTACCATGTGGTCCTCTCCATAACACTACTTCCAAAGTGGCAGCTGAATTCCCCTGGAAAGTGAAGGGGGAGGGTGGGAGAGAGAGAGAGAGAGAGCGAGAGAGATGAAAGTCACAGCCTTCCTGTAACCTAAACTTGGATATGGCATGCCATAAATTTTTATATGTTCTATTTGTTAGTAATGATTCACTAAGTCCAGCCAACACTCAAGGGGAGGAGATTACACAACGGTGTAGTAAATAATGGAAGGGGAGCCATTGGGAAACATTTTTGAGACTTTCTACTACAATTGACATTTGCGGTGATAAAAGTTAATATAATATCGTGGGAATCCCAAAGGGGCAGAATTATCGAAGGCTTCTCATGAATGATGTTTCAGTCAATACGCTAGTAAATAACCATAACCAATGAAGTACTGGTTGAGGGCCAAGGAAACATGGAGAAAATGGAAAAATAAAATTATAAATATCAATTGTAGTCTTGTAATTCTTGTGACTTGTACAGAAATAACTATTATTTATCAATATTCTGACAGATTGTGATATATGAAGTAAGATAAAAATCATAATTTTACTACTTCTGTCCTTCTACTAGAAATCACATTCATGGAAAATGGGATTTTCTATAACAATGTCTGATAACCATTCACTACTTAGGTTTTGAGATGCAAGTGTGAGCCATTCATGTTTTGGAAGTGAAAACCTATCAGAAATAGCATGTTTTTAGAGCCAGCAGGTGCAGTAGTGGCAACTTTCAAACCTCTGGATCAAAGGTAAAAAAATATATTCCTTTAGTCAACAATCCCTGCAGTTTCTTGCTGATTTGCCAGCTTCCTAATATTGGCAGAAGTAGGAGATCCCCACGTGGACAAATTCTGTAGTGTTGTGTTGGTTTTATTTCTTGGAGATCCAGATTAGAGGCTACTCTTCCATCTCTTACAACCTCATTGTAAGCATTTATTTTCCTTCATTAAATCTTTCTTTTTGAAATAGTTAAAGTGATTTCTGTTATCTGCAACCAAATCCCAACTAATGCACTGAGACTTATATGAAAGGATTGAGGAGTGTGAAGTCTAAAGGAGGCTAGGACATTAAAAGAAAATCACATTATATTGATAGGTTATCAAGAAGATGATATCCTAATGAAATGCCCATCCCACCTCCAAAATTATCTTCTAATATTTAGGAAACCTCACCGTCAGAACACTCATGGCCAATTTTAAAACACAGTTTCAATACATTAAAATGATTTGCATTATTTTAATAGTGACAGGACAAATGCCAATCAAAAAACAGCTAAGATCTCAATCAGCTACTGACTGGTTTGTTCAAGCACTTGAAAGTTAATCACTAAAGCCAAAATTTCCAATATGTGCCAAGGCTTAGAACTTTTTAAAAGGTATATTTTCTTAGATATTTTTAATAAAAAGCAACATATGTGTTTATATGGCATTATATTAAGTTACAACTATCAATGATTTGTTCATATAAATTAACAAGCTTTAAAATTTTTCTTAAAGACATTTTAGAATACAAGAATAATATAATAATTTCCCATGTATCCATTCTCAAGATTCCATAGTTATCAACACTCTTCCAATCTTGTGTCATCTATCCCCAACCCTTACAATATTTTTTTTTCAGAGTGTTTAAAATAAAACCCAGATAAACAAATTCACTTATAAATGTTCTCTAAGAGATGGGTCCCTTTTAAAAATGCACCACAATACCATTATCATAACCAGCAAAATTAATAACAACTCCTTAATATTATATGAAATATTTGTCACATCCATTTTTTCCCAATTAGCTCTAAAATGTCTTTTTATTATGTTTTGAGTCAGGATCCAAACTTCACATAATGTACCTCATTGTTATATTCGTTTTCCAATAAAATTATACAGGCTACTGGTTTTCTAATAAAATGTATTTATTTTTAATATTTCTGCTGTAATAATTGCTAGAAATTTGGCTTAAAATGACCCACATTTATTATCTTACAGTTCTGCAGGTTAGAAGTCTGACAGGGGGCTTATCAGGCTAAAATCAAGCTGTGATCTTTCCTTCTGGAAACTCTCAGAAAAACCTGTTTCTTTGTTTTTCCAGCTTCTAGAGGCTGTCCCTATCCTTTGGATCATGGCCTTCTTCCTTTATCTTCAAAGTCAGCAGCAATGCATCTCTGACTTCACAACTCTCTGACTACAGCCTAGGAAAGTTCTCCACTTTTAAGGACTTATATGATTAGATCAGATCCACCCAGATATTCCAGGATAATCTCCTTATCACAAGGTTTGTAACCTCAATCACCTCTCCCGAGATACTTTTGCTGGGCACTTTTACAGCTTCTGAGGACTAGGGTGTCAATATTTTGGAGGGGGGGATTTATTCTGTTTATCAGAGGTATACCTCTTAAAAGTGTTTTGTTTTTCATTATAGTTTTTAACCATTTATTTTAAGAGTTTTATAGACTCACTGGAAGTTGCAAAAGAGTATATATAGAGAGTCTGATGAACACTTCATCCAGCTCCCTTCGATGGTGACACCTTATAGCTGTAGATCAACATCAAAACCAGAAAATTGACATTGATATAATTCCATTTATAGACTACAGACCTTATCTAGTTTTCGTCAGTGTTTACATGCACTCATTTGTGTGTGTGTCTGTGTGTGTGCATAGCTCTATCTAATTTGATCCCATGTACATATGCATGTGACCACCAACAGTCAAAATACAGAATTGTTCCATCACCACAGGAAAACTCTCTGTGCTACCCCTTTTCAGTTGTCTTCACCTGCCCCACCACTGTCCTTATCCTTTGGCAATTTCTAATCTGTCTTCCATTTCTATAATTTTATCATTTCAAGGGTATTATGTAAATGAAATGGTACAATATGTAAGCCTTTGAGATTGGATGCTTTTTTTTTCCTAAGTATAATATCCTTGAAATACATTCAAGTTGTTACATGCATCATTAATTGGTTCCTATTTATTACTGAGTAACATTTCATCATATGGATGTACCAGCATTTGCTTAACTATCTGTCTGTTGAAGGAAATCAGGGATGTTTCCAGTTTTGAGCTATTCAAAATAAAGCTGCTAAGAACCTTAGTGTTCAAGTTTTTGTGCAAACATAAATTCCATTTTTCTGGGATAAATGCCCAAGAATATGATTTCTAGGTTATATGATAAGTACATGTTTAATTCTATAAGAAACTGCCAAACTATTTTCCATAGTGCTTGTGCCACTTTACATCCCACAGCAACGTGCATGAGGTACAGTTTCTCTTCATTCTTGCCAGCATTTGGCATTTTCATTATTTTTTTTTAAACTTAGTCACTCTAATATAAATGTAGTAATAACTCATTGTGGTTTTAATTTGCATTCCCCTAATGGCTAATGATGTTGAACATCTTTTCATGTGCCTCTCAGATTTTAGAGACAGACTTACTTCATAATTCAATGAATATCGAATATAACTATGTGGTCTTTATTTAGTAATTCTGATTACAATTCAAAAGAAAAGCTCTTGTAATGTTCCCTTGTGATTTATATGCATTTATGAGGTTCATGAAATACAAATCACGTAAAAGAAGATATAGTTAGAACAAAACCTCATTAATGTTTTCCTCTATTTCATAATATATTATAATTCAGGCAAATGCTGCTGTTATTTTGTCTAAATGAATTATTTTGGGGTTTTTTTTTTTTTTTCTGAAATGAACTCTTCTTTTTAGATGCTAAGTTGAGTGAGAAAGGAAGTGGGAAAGAATACAGACTTTCATTGATATTTTGTTTACATTTTCAACAAGCACAAAACAATAGTATTTGTTAATTTGATGTGTGTGTGTATATATATATATATATATATATATATGTATATATATATATATATATATATATACACACACACACACACACACACACACACACACCAACTTCAGGAGTAGGAGATCAGTCTGGATAAGGGAGGGAAAGGAAGGGTTGGTGGGAAAGAAGTTTTCCTTTGCATTTAGCACTCTGTTGTTATTTTGTTAAATCAGATATCTAATTGTTCCCTTGTCTCTCCTCCACCTGCAATACTTCTTATCCCAGCAATCTTGATAATTTGTGTAATTATGATACCACCAGAGGCCACAAATTTCCTATGCCCCTTTTTCTCTAGCAAGGGAGGTTATTTTAATAATCTTCAAATACGTGAGCAACCTAATCCCAGAACCACAAGGGGGCGTTTCCTAGGTCTACTCTGCAAAAAAAGTCACCATTCTGATCAGGGTTCTGGCAGAACACGGATAACACATTCAAATTTGGGTAATTGAGGAAAGTTCAATAAAGGAACTGTTTGGAATAATGTGGTAAAACAGTAGGAGCAGTGATGTGTTATATTAGTGTTTACAAAGATTTTATAAGGTAGATTAATAAGTATTTCAAATTATTATTTCTCATTTCAGTAAATATTAGTTCATATAATCATATTAGTGAACTACATCTTAGAGTTAGCTACTAATGATTATTTTGCAGTTTCCCTGGACAGTCATTTTTAAAATTCTTTGGGCAATACCCTAACTTCCCTCCACCCTTTCCCTATGTATTTTGCTGACTAGCCAATAGCCCTAAATGGGCCCCAATCTACTTTCTTTGCACTTTGTTCTCTCTGAACACTTCATATGAGCATGATTTCAATTTCCTCCTTGTAATCTCCATAAAATTTGTCCCTGTCCTTTGGTTCTCATGTAACAAAAAATAAAATTAGTCCCTTTACAAAGGTTCTGTGTTCCACTGTCTTTCAACTTTTCAGGAAGATTGTAGAAATTTATTCTACTCTGGTCTATACCTTCAAAATCTAATTCTTGATTACCCGTTCCTATTAACACTGAAATGTGTTCAGTCTTCCCTATATTAAAAATTAACAAGAACAACAACAACTTGTCCTTTTTTACTTAATATAACTATTTTTTCCTAGAAAAAAATCAAATCATGACCTATGTTTAATCTTTTCAAATTTGGGAATGTAAGTGCCAGGTATGAAACCATTTTTCAGATTAGGCACCTCTTATGGACTGAATTGTTCCCACTCCCCAAAAATAATTCATATATTGAAGCACTAATTCCCAGTAGCTTATAATGTCACTATACTAGGAGATATGGCCTTTAAAGAGGTAATTAAAGTTGAATGAGGTCTTAAGGGTGCGGCCGTAATACAATCTGACTGTCATCCTTATAGGAAGAGGAAGAGATAGCAGGGATGTACACACACAGAGGAAAGGCCATGTGAAGATGCAGCAAGAAGGTCACTGTCCCATAGCCTAGGAGAGAGGCCTCAGGAGAAACCAAACCTGCAGACACATTTATGTTCGACTTCCAGCCTCCATAACTATAAGAAATACATATTTGTTCCTTAAGCCACCCAGTCTGTGGTATTTTGTTATGGCAGCCCTAGCAGATTAACACTGTGCTTTAAACATTAAGAAATTACATTGTCACCCAAATTCTTCACCTAAATAGTGAAACATATATGGCTTATAGGTTATATAAAATAGGAGCAATATTTTATCAAGAAACTTGAAAGGTTAGTGAACATAAGTAACCTTTAAATTAGAAGTTATAAAGAATCAGGATAGAGTTTTGAAAAACAAAAAATCCTGGTCTACACAGTCTCTATTTCTATTAGTTGAATTTGTTGTACATGCACCTATATACACATGGACACACATACACTACCAACATTTCAAGGAAATAACTCTGATCTACAAGATTCTAAGACCCAAACTTCTTTCTTAGTGTTTCTACTTACTTGCGTACTAACAGTGAATGTGATTCCTAACCTATAAAAACTTCTGTTGGCCTTTCAAAACTTTAGTTTTCTTTTCTCTAAAATAGGCATAATAACATCTTTTTAGTCCCCCTTACAGTGGTGATGATCAAATGAGATAATGATCGTAAAGGCTGTTTTTGAATACTCCAAAGACTGAGAAAAATGTTAGAAGTTATAACATTGACCAAAACTAAAAGGCTTTAATGAGGTTTAATTGCTTTACTTCAATTAATCCTTTTGTGTGTGTGTGAAGAAACTGAAGCATCAAAGCTTTTACAAGTTCAATAACTGACCAAGAATAAGGACACTCCTATGACCTGAGTAGAATTTTTCTGTGATGTGGTTCAGTATTTTTTAGTTACTCATTAAGATTGAAATGTGTTTGATTATGTAGGAGTTAGATTTCCACTTGATTGAATGCCTGCTAAAGGGAAGATTTTCTTAAATTTAATCCAAATTAATCTGCTAATTTTTAAAGATAATTTTTAAACAAAAGATAACACTTTCAAACAGTAGTTTTCACTATTTTAATTTACTTTTTCTTCTAAACAGATTCTTGTACAGACTTCATAATTTATTATTGTCTATGTTCTAAAAGTCTTCAATTGACAAAAAGTTTTTCAGACTATACATTTGTCTCATATAAGCTTGATTATTTCAATGTGATTGTGTTTTAATCATTGTCTTTCCTGGATAATTATCATACTTGAACAAACTATATCCTGATTTGATAAGAAAAAAAAAAAAATTCACCAACCAGAGGCCAAGACACTAAATAAGCATTTAGAATAATATTTTAAAAATTGAAGAGAGATGACTATAACTTGTTTTAGAGAGTTGTGCATAAGTAGTTATGAAAGAAGAGTGTACTTGTATTACTCAAAAGTTATACACCTAGCTTTCAACTGTTTATTTTAAATGTTTACATTAAAATACATGAGAAACATATAAGAAAGAACAATGAAAACAGCACTTGAAAAGGAGTGATAAAAATTTAAGAATCCCATTGACATTTACTATACTTACACTCACATACATTCACATGCTGTACAATATACTCTGCCAAAGTAGATGGCCTAAAATAAATAATGATTATGATAATAATACCACCACAGTGATCATATCTCCCTCAATCAAACCGAGGCGGTAGTGTCATTTTCCTTGACTCTCCTGATCGTTATCATCTTTTAAATAAATCTCTTCTGTCTACTCTGTTGAGAGCATAGCTGTAGCCTGAGCAGCAGAGGTATTGATTTCTGTGTAATTATTATAAATGCTAAGTTGCTATTACTGATGCATATAGCAGTAATGCTTTATTCATCTACAGAAAAGGAGAAATGTTTCTTTGCTTCAGAGATACGCACATGAATGATGAAAAAGAGATATGCAACTGTATGAGAAAATGAAGAGGCTCTCTCACAATGAGATATGCAGTGTCTCTAGCATACACCTGCACTGTTGAGCACCATCAGATAGGAAAGATCCTTCAAGTGCTGTGCAGACTTCTATAGCACATGAGATTAGAAACGCAACGTTCATGCCGCAGGGAGACTGTTCATGTGTAGCAATTTAAAAGTAAGAATCAGAAAAAAAAATATTTGATTTCTCTAAACCAGAGGTCAGATGGCAAGCAATCAACATTAGCCAATTATTTAAATACAGTAGAAATATGCTTTTTTCTATCTTTGCTTCTCAGTTGATACCTACAATCACACTGTAGCTTACAGTAAAGATTTTGAGCGAAATAGATGTCAGATTGCCATCACAGATAACGTCACACATTAAACAACAATTAAATCGATTATAGATGCCCATTCTAAAAGATTCCTGTACAAAAAATAGTTCATGTAGCAGATCCAAGACTGCAATTCTTAGAAAGGACTGCTTGCAAGGTCCCTTGGCTGATGCCTGGGAACTTGAATTTTGGGAAGATTCCCACCATTTCCTAAGTGCTAAGAGGATCTCATAGTGCCTAAACTGTTTCTGCAAACAATACGCTTTATGCTGAACACCTGCTTTCCTTCTGGGAATCTGGAATCTTGGTATGTGCTGGGCAGATGGTGCCAACTGACCACCCCCAGTAAAATCCTTGGGCCCTGAGTCTTTAATTAGCTTCCCTGGTAGACATTTCACACATGTTTTCACAATTCCATGCTGGAAGAAATCAAGTACGTCTTGTGTGACTCCACAGGGAGAGGACCCTTGGAAGTTTGCTCCTGGTTTCCTCCAGACTACACCCTGTGTACATTATTTTGTTGATTTTGCTGTGTATTCTTCTCTGTAGTAAACCATGGTCATGAATATAACAATATCCTAAGTCCTGTGAGTCCTTCTAGCAAGTCACTGAACCCAGGGGTGGTTTGGACACCCCAACACACTTCCTTTTCCTTGTCTGAACAAAGCAAAAAGCATTTATTTTCACAAAACTATAATTATATTCAAATTTTTAAGTTGAGCAAAACACTCATGTTACTAATTATGAAGTTACTATACCTCTATGTGTTTTATTTATAAATATATTTTTGTGCCTTTTGCTTCCAAATTTGGAAGTTGTAAATATTACTTCGGGGGACTAGTAATGTATTTACTTTCCAAAATTGGTTCTTTGAAATATGCTGAAGTATGTTTATTCCAAAAAAAAATAGATTCGGAAAATTTACTCGCATGTTTACATGTACAAAATCGTATGTATTCTATGACAGAAATGATTCTCCTAGTGGAGAGAATTGCCAGTATTTCTCGATCTTGGATGATTGTATTTTTTCAGAATTATGTCCATGATTAACACTATTATATTAAATATGCAGAGAAGATGATTCTAAGACTTTGCTGCCTATCTCCCTACCCACATCTACCTCCTGAAAGTCTACCTTTAAAATATCTTAGTTCAAGGAAAAACAGTGGATCACATTTTCATATAAAGAATTAAATATTATGAGAGCAGTTACTAGAAAATACAAGACCATACACACACAGTTTTGATTAACACTTTAATGAAAGGACAAAATGAAATTAGAAAGTTTCTAAACAAATTACTAAAGTAAATAATATAAAGAAAGAAATGCTTTTCAATCAATGAAAGTGATTGGAATTCTTGATTATAATGATAAAATGTAATGAAAGTGAATTTTGTGATGAAGCCATAGCCACAAACTCAAAATTTATAGCGACTAGGCAAGTAAAATGAATGAATGAAGCAGGCTGGGGGTAATGTTGCTACACAAGAAAGGGCAACAACTTTGCTCTAGTGATTGTTGCCATGGAGAAAGGTGGCCATCGTGTTACCAGATCACCTACTTTGTAAGAAGAAAACATGCAGATGTGTTTGTGATGTCTCAATACCTTTAATTTTAGCAAACTGAGACTCAAACTCACTTTTAAGCCTGATGTGTAATGTACAAAGGAGGTCTGAATGCCAGATTAGACTATGCAACTACAACCTCTATTAAAAAGTATGGGCTTTTAAAATGAAGGCTATTATACAAAATTCTGGAAAATTAGGAAAAGGACACACACACACACACACACACACACACACAGGCTGCATTGAGAATTTTTTAATGTGTATTTTACCCTGGCTAGAAAGTATATGTTTTGCCCCAAAATATATTAGTTACAAATGTTTGTTTATTCATTCATTCATTTAGCAAATAAACTGGGAGGGAACATGCTGAGCCTGGAAGAGAGAACAGAAACTACACCCCAAAGCAACTGCAAAGCTAGTCAACGTGCACTGGCACATACAAGTCACCAGAATACTCGTGGGACTAAATTGTGAGGAAGATGAGTCAGGGAGGGGTGGAAAAAAACCTCAGACAAGGGAGAGTATATTGATTTGGGAGAAGTTTCCTGGCATCAATTAAAAAATCGACTATCTGGCAAAGACCCCAATACCTTGTGTAAACATGTTTCTAGGAAGAAGCATGTAGAAGTGAAGATTTATACTGAATGAGGCAGATATGACAGGGTGCCATGAAAGAGAGGATTAAAAGCTTCAAAAATTGGGCACGCTAGAGTGAATATACTAAATGAGGCAGAAAATCCACCAGAAATGTATGTTTTACTAGAGATCCCAGAGAATATACCATTTCCTAAATGTGTAAGGAATGCACTGCTGGAGGCATTCGCATTCCTAAGAAGTCCAGTCGAGGTGCTCCTCTGCAGCCAAGAACTAAATGTACCAGATGCTATGACAGTGCTGGGAGCACTCAGCAAGGGGGATGACAAAACCTTTAAACCTTTCCTCTTTAGAGGAAAGAGAAATGATGACGCTTAAACATTACAACCAAGGTGGAAAAAGAGAGAGAGATCAGTTTCAGTGGAAAGGTCTCACTGCACTTCCTTCCTCTATGTTTCTCTCAGGAAAAAAAATCCTCCAGAATCTCGGAAAGGATGCTTCCAAAACTTGTATGAAGATGTACGTCCAGTTAGTGTAATGAGTGGGCTAGACTGAAAGCTGTGTTGTGCTGCCCAGATCTCTTTACAGGAGTAAAATACTTATTCCTGTAACTCTGGAAGTGTTGGCTGGCTCTCAATATATTGATTTTCATATAAACTATATGCTCTCATTGATTCATGAGTTTACAGATAATATAAAGAGAACACATTTTATGTTTTTTGATTTGGCATTGGATTTGGAACTCTGTTATGTTTATAGTAAACCATGCTAAGAAAAATGTGAATACCATTTCAAAGAATCTAACACAGTACACAGTAAGTGTATAAGTATAGGTCAACTTAATTTTGACAAAATTGATTTTTTAAATGAGATTGTGTCATGAAAGCTAAATGTAATACAAATATATTTCTGATAACCAAACTACAAACAAATAAAACAAAGCAACCAAAAAATCCCACAACAAACTAAAACTGAAACATTAGTAAATATGAATGAGAAACATTAAAAATTTTGGTGTACTAACTGCCATGGTAAGTAGAGTAGCATTTTATGTTTTAGAAAATAAATTGGGCTTGTGAAAATAACTCTTTATAACTTTATATACATGTTCTAGAAAAAATTTTTTTTTTCTTATCATGCTTTTGCTCCCCTCAACATACCTACCCCTTAACTCCCGGATCCCACAACTGCTAACCCATTAGCTCTCACCACTCCCTTATTTCTGAGGTCTTGCTCTTAAACATCAGATAATAAACTAATCTCTGCTGGGATCATACTTGACAAATTTTGACATAAATCTCCATATTGATGTCCCCAGTTTTATGACAGGACTCCTGAACATAAAAAGCCTTTTAGACAAAAGTGAATGGCGATCCTCAAGATATGACCAAACGATTGCAAACCTACTTAGCTCTATTAAAACTTGGCTTTTCTTGCTCCTCCTCCTGGTTTTCAAAAGAAAATCTGGCAATCTACTTCCATTTAAACTCTCCATTTGGATTTTGGCATGACTCATTCGGTATAAGGTATCTGATAAGACTATGTAAAGGTTATTAAATAGAATCAAACAGACTTGGAATTGAATTCTGATACTGCTTCTTATTTAGTACCTGACCCTTGGTCCAGTTATATCAACGCTCCAATTTTTTTTTTCAACGATTACATTATCACCTATTTCATGGGGTTGTTATAAGCATCAAATGTGATTTTAATTTTTTAATTTTTATCACAAAGACTTAACTCAGTATTCATTGGTCCTAGTAAGTATATAAAAAAGGAAGTTACGTGTACTTTACTTTCCTACTTCTCTTTGCTTTGACCACCTGGAGCCAGTTCTTGTAGCCTGTTTCTAATGACTTCTTAGCAGGCTGGGGCCACATCTAGGTGTTAACGGCCTATGTGAACCACATTTGGTGAGTGGTATTTGAGGAAAAATTCTTCAAGTCATACAGCAAAATATTGTTGTGCTAAATGAATTATTAAAATCAAAATCTGTAATCCGAAATTCTCAAATTTTGAAAGATTTACATATTATTTCCTTGCAAAAAATTTTTGAAAAAACACTGTATTAGGGACTCAATACATACGCCACCAACCTAGCAGTAAGATTTGTTTATAATCTAGTTATAAGACCAGAATATTTTAAAAGATTCTGTTGACACAATTTTGGTTTTACTTCCAATCAGGACAGTATAATCCTTAGGATACTAACATCATAAAACACATTTAATCTCAAAATAGTTTAAATATTTGATCTTTACATTTATAATCTTTACATATATAAATGTATAGTTTTGATACATTGAGCTTTACATTTTTTAGATTTACAAATTTGTTCTTTACAACCTACCAAGATATTACTACATTATTGACATATTACAGACAGGAGAGCAGAAGTCTTAATTAAGTGATTGAATCTTCCACAATGGTGGAGATCAGATTGGAGTCATACAACTTATTATGCCCTGATAATGTTTATAAGCCCTATTTCCAAATAAATTGACTTCTTTTTAGAGGGTAGGAATGATGTATTGATAAGTAAGTGAAATGTGAGTACTGGAACACAAATGTTATAATTTTGCTTTCAGAGTAAGGAGTTTGAGTTTTATTCTAAATGTATCAATACATTATATTGTATGTTTTAAAGAGTACACCCCTGGCTGCAGTATGGAGAATGGATTACAGGAAGGACAATAGTGGAAAACAAATGTAAGACTTTCACAGTAGTCCTAAGAAAGATGGGCGAGGGAGAAGTAAAATCAGGACACTAAGTTGTCATAGGAGCCACGAGCCTTGACAGTATCAATTTATGTGATATTTTGGGCAAGAAACAAAACTGGAGGGAGGCAAGAGCAGAATACGAAGTCCATTCTGAGACACATACCTGGACCTTAGTGAATAAGGTGCACTTGATGCAGGTGTATACCTATGATACTGTTTGTGAGGAGAGGTATTCCTAATGTAAAGAAGGACTTTACAATGGAAATAAAAATAATTACATAAAGATTACTAAACAATACAGTGGAATAGAAATGATATTCAATTACAGACATGAGTATAGCAAGTTCTAAAGGATAGTTATATTGGTAATAATTTCCAATACTTCCCTGTATTGGAATTTCTTTTCATGGATCCTTCTGTATTTATTTACACTAGTTTTTCATTCTTGCAATCTTGTGTCTGATGAGCTTCTTTTATAAAAGCTACACTCTTTGTATGCATTATATGTGCCAGTGTGGTCTTTTCCTCTTTACCACTATTCTTACCAGTCACCACAGAAAATCCTCCATTGATCAAGACCCACTTTACTGAAGTATCTTTATCTAATGGATTGCTAATGAAAATTGTTTCCTCAAACGTATTCTGAAAATTACTATCGTTCCTCCTCCTTACTGATTAACCAGGAATGGCTTTTCTCCTTCCGTGTGTAACTCTGCAGTATTCTGCTTTGTGACTCTGAAATTACTCTGTCTCTGTGGATCATTCCCTAAGCCCATTGTACATCCCCTAACTCCTGTCCAAAACACACACACATGCACGCAGGCATGCACCCTTCTGAAATTAGAAAGGCTTTATTCTGTGCCATTTTATCTAAAAGAATGACTCCACAATTTAGATCTAGCTGGAAAGTATTTTAATGTTCAAGAAAAAAATAGATATCTCTAAAAATAATAAATATCCTTCTCTGGCTCTGGAGCAGCTCCGGAGTTTTATATTTTATGTCACAAACCGGTATTTTCACATAAAATACAATCTGGACTTAAACATGAACACACAAAAGTAATGTGACAGTTTAGTTACTTTTGTTTACCTATTAATTTAATTTAAATCATAAAAGATATATATATAATCTAAAATGTTAAATAATTTGTATTACCAAAAGGGGTATATATACGGATTTTTAAAAATTTTGGAATAATACTCTTTATCTATATAGGGTTCTAACTTCATTTTCTTAAGAGTTTTAGCTTTTAAATGTTGATAATTGATGCTGTTTGTTATATATATGTATATAAATGTATGTGTATATACTTATATCATGTCTTATGGCATATGTTTGCTTTCGAGTGACTGGAGTAATACTTGGCATTCATGAATAAAGTAAATGTATTTCTTATTTAAAGTATTAGGTCTTTCACATATGTCAGTAAATAATCTAGTGGCAATAATCACAGATTAATATTTTCAAGAAAATAAGTTATAAATTTGATTGCATATATTAATTAATTACAATGTAAAGTATACAACTACAATTTTAACATATTTATGTTTGACAGAGTCTTACATTTTATTATAGTTAGCTTTTTGTACATACTGTGCAAAAAGTCACGTGTATTTTAAAGTCAAATAAAAAAATATTTTTACAAAACAATTCTGGAAAAGATGCTACTATTTATTTTCTCTCGACTTTTATTCAAGAAAATGCTTAAGGATTCTCTTTCGCTTTTCTACTTTGGCTAAACTCCATTTCTTTAGTTTAAAACTTTAGTTTCTACTGTTACCTTGAGGCATATAGAAATATGCAAGTGTTATCTAATACTTTTCTAGAATGTTTTTATCCTCCTGGAAATGGATGGACTTTAATGACCACTTGAAAATGCATCGCATTTTCTTAACTACTGTTGAGCTATACACTACAAACAGTACAAAAAGAAATATCTGATAGCTCTCGTGACTAGAAACTACAGAGATATCAAAGCATTTTTGACAATGTAAAAAAGCCTCAGGATCGTTTTTGGTTTTTTTTCTCTCAGATGTTCCTTATACTTATGATTGTCAGCTCTAAACATAAAAAAGACAAGCCATGATCTTTCTTGCCTTGAAGTACTAAGGAAAAAAATGTGTTAAATGCTAACAACTGTTCATGTCAAAGAGTGAAGTGAGCTATCCTTTTAGCTTTAAAATGAAAAGCTAACACTGTCACAAGATTTGCTGGGATTTGGAGCCATATAGTGGGCTAATGTCGTGTGGAAGACTGGGGACTACCATGAACACACAAGTATGCAGCCAACAACATGCAGAGAAAATGCTAGGCAATAATGACTGTCCTGGCAGGAGACAAGGGAAACTACGGAGAAAAAGGGAAGAACATTTTCTCATAACAAATCAGCCTATATGTTTCCAGTTATGAACCTGCACACTTTTAATAGCCTGCTTCGTTTTTAATTCTTCTTTCACTTTTCTGTTTTTGTTAAGCAACCATCCAACTCAATGTGCATGCTTGAATATTTAGCTTGAGTAGGACAGGCATCTGGAAGACACAGTCTTTCTTATCTCCCTGCTTACTCTTTCTCTGTTTCATAAAATGTTGTATTATTTTGTATCTTGATTCCCATAACAATCTCCTGCTATTCCATTTTCCTTTATTGACTGTGTTATGGTTTGAGTTTTCTTACTTTCAAATGAGTAATATTCTCATACCACTAAAATAAGATCCAACAAGCCTCAAATATTCAATGTTCTTTGGTGACTGGCTATATTTCCCTGGATACAAGAGTAAATTAAAAAAAAATTTTTTTTGTTGTTAAATATATGAGGTTGTTGTGCAGACACTAGCCCCTTGCCAAAATGTTTATTTCAAGAACGTTAAATAAGGACAGATCTGCAGTTTCCATAGCAAATAAAGACTTGAAGTTACATATTTAATATGGTCCACAATTTCTAAATGGTGAGAGAAAAAGCAAAATAAATATGGTGAATATGTTACTATAAGTCCGTATCTTTCATTGACAGTGAAAAAGCTACTCAACAGTCTTAGCTAAATATTAATGCAAGGACTACCTGTAGGTGGAAATACTATGCAAAGGCTTTTTTCTACCTAATGTTTATTTTCTAGTGAAAAACAACTTTATTTTCAAATCTACCAGTTTCTGGAGCAGTAATTTTCAGCACTTTATATCATTTTCAAAAGAAAATTTTCCATCACTGTTTTTCTCTAGGGGTTTTCAACTAAAGAATCTTAGTTAATACTTAAATAAAAATAGTTTAAATTAATATAACATTAGTCTTAACTGGAAAGAAAAAACTTATTCCCCCCAGCCTAAATCACTTTTTGTTTTTTAATTTTAGTTTACTTTATTTTTATTTTTTGGTTGTGCCGTGAGACTTGTGGGATCTCAGTTCCCTAACCAGGGATAGATCCTGGGCCACAGGCAGTGAAAGCTCCAAATCCTAACCACTAGACCACCAGGAAACTCCCCTCACTTTTGATTTGTACTGTCCCTAAGTAAATTCCCTTTGATAAATGAATAAATGAATTTTATGCATGAATGAATGCATAATCTTTACAAGGGTGTTTCCGTAATATTAAGCTTTGATCTTGAATATAGTTCCAAAGTTTTTTTCTTTGTACTTTTCACCATGAGCTGTGATACTTAACTTAAATCTTTTACATATAGAAAAATATAAAAATAATAACTGACATTTATTAAGCATTTTCTGTATGCCAGATAGAGTTCTAATTACTTACCAAGAATTGATTCATTTAATCTTCTCAAATCTTAATGTCAGTACCATTATTTTCCAACTATACTAATAGAAAAGTATCAAGAAGAGAACAATCATAATGAGCCTATATAAATTTGCTAGAAAATAAAGAAATTTGATTCCTTATTTTCAAATTGGTGGTTTCATTTTAAATTTGACTTCCTTACTGATCCTTAAAACAATAGGGTTAGACATTATGTCCAAATGAACTAATTTCCTATCACTGTCAGGTAAACATCTATTGGGAGATGTACTTACAAATTTTAAAGCTTAATTTATAGCCTTTTTGAAACTGAAATAACCAACCAATCAAAGTATCACTCTCCAATACTCAATTTGTCTGGCCAGACAAAGGGTCTCCTTCCAAAAAACAATATATAAATACATGGCTTTCTTGGCCAATTCTGAAACTAATACTTATCTCCATGGCAATTTATTATGATTATCAAAACAATGAGTCAGTGTGTAATAAAGAAATTATAGTCTCTAAAATAAATAGATCTCAGGCCAACTGCAAAAAGATGAATACCCAACTAACTCAACCTCCACCTTACCATGTATATGTCTGTGCATCACCCAGGGTCTGTGCCATCCAAGCTGAGTCTGTCCTCCTCACCATCATTTCAGGTTTTTCTTTCCATAATACCATCAAGATGTACTTGACTTGAGTGATATTAATATTCTCATACTTTTTTTTTCTTTTCAAAGACAATGCTTTAGCCAACAGGAAATCTATTGGTGAAAATGTTAAGATCTGGCAATAGATAACACATTTAGGGTATTGGATACATTTTAAGTAATATCATTTGTTACACCTCAAATTCCTGTCATCTAGTCCTGAGATGTTTCTGGTAGATTTCTGTTTGTGACCTGAAGCACAGCAGAAAGGTACAGTTCTAAATACGTTTTTGGATTTCCTAATCCTCTCATTCAACCCTAATGAAATAGAATTAAAACAAAACAAAGAAAAACAAAAACAAAAAATGTGGTATTGAATTGAAAGTCTTTAAACTTTAAATAGCAAAGGAAGCCAATGTGTTGTCCCAATACAGAGGAATGAAAAATCCTTATGGCATTCTTCTATTGACAACAAATCACTTTTCCCAAATACCTGTAGCTTCCATTGTATAATTATAAGGACTGGCTTCAATTTCTTTCACCACAGGGAAGCTGTTCTCTTTGTATAGGATTAGGTAGAAGATAATCAGAAACTGGGAAAAACACAGGAGATATTTTCTCCCCCTACAGGAAGAAACAAATAAGAATCCATCAAGTGATTTGTATTTATTTATTTATTTATTTATTGGTTTGCTAAATTGAGATTTAAACTTCTTCATTATTTTCTATTTTTATTAGAACTTATGAGAAAAATAAACAGTAATGCTTTTACTATCTGAAACTCATTATATTGTTTTTGATCAGTAAATATTTTTGGAGATTATAATAATTTTAAAAACAATTTTTTGAAAGTATACTTAAAGAACAAGGTACTCCTTCTATGTTCCAAAATTTTCAATCAAAATAAGAAGCCCAATTTACCCCTTACCAGCACCTTAATATGAGTTCCAAAATGGAAATCTAACTCCGATTGAGAAAACCAGCTGTGAAAGTGCATTGTGTTGACAGACACTGTGATTTCAGCAATGTAATTGAGCACTGTTCAGCTTTAGTGACCTTTTAAAGACTAAAATAAAAACATTATTCTCTGTGGCCTGAATCATTTCAGCTGCTTCAGGTCTTATAGTTTACAATACAAACACTTCAAAACAAAGAAAGCCAGTGGGGATACAAGGTGAAAGAAAATTTTGATAATTACATGACATATTGCTATAACCCATGTTGTAATAATTTGCCAGCATGAAGAAATATTCAAGTCATTTCTTTTTCTCATATCACCTACTCTCATTATTGCATAAAAGTTTATTTTACTTACATTTTCAGTTCTTAGAGCTGTTATAAAAGTTGCCCATATATCTTTCTTAAAGAGGCTGTAGAGTGTAGGGCATAAGAGCTGGGATCCTGAGTCAAACTATCTACGTTCAGCTTTTGGCTGTATCACTTATTGATCATCATTGGTTAGATAAGGGGATATGTAATTTATTTTTGTTTCAATTTTTTACCCTGTGATAAATCATGTGATTGTTGATATGATTAAATCAATCAATTTTGTAAAGTTCTTAGTTCTTTGCTGCCAGACACAAAATAAGCACTCAATATATATTATTAAAATATATGTTTTTCTCATCATTAATCAAGAAATCAGATCCTAAACACACAGTTTATAAAGTTACTAAGCTAGTCCTCCCTGCCTAATTTTAAGAATTTCAAAAGGACATGGATTACTTATTTATATAGCTGAATTTTACTTAAACAGATGATGCCACTGAAAATGAAGATTTTTTATCTTACAAAGTCATATTGATATTTGTATATTTGTATACTAGTGGTAAGGGCCTCACCATATGGGTGGGAGTATCAGGGGAAAATATCAAAAAATAAATTAAAAAAATCACTACTTGTAACATGATTTCTTATAACATTAAGTTCTGTCAGTAAATTCATTTCATGTTTCTTCCTGTCATAAGCACCTATAGTTTTTCTCTCCTGAGACTCACACTGTTAGCTCAGTGCCAGATAAAAAGTCACAGTTTTGGTTTATCACTTGAAAAAACATTGAGATGGAAAAACAACAGTGTCTCATGAGATGACTGCCTTTTACATTATGCCAAGAAGATAAAGGCTTGCATGTTTATGATAAGTTAGTATAGATTTAGGGATTGTATTTTTAGAATATGGGTGGTGAAAGTTTTTTGGAGTTTTAGTTGGATAAATTTAACTTTTATTTGGGTTACCTGGACACATTGCAAGCATAGCACAATTAAATCAAAATTTAATTTTCCCCTGCCTTCTCCCACAGCCCATATATGCTCTTTTTATGGCATTTCCCATTCTGTGAATAATATCACAATCCACCTAGGTGTCGATGCCAGAAACTCTGAAATCCTCCTTCCCTCTCTTTCTCACATCCTTGAAGCCCTCTCATGTCAAATAAGATCTACGTACTCTTGAAACCTCTTTCTTGAAGTGGTCACTTTATCTCCATTCCCACTGCTGCTATGCCAGCTGGGACTACAATCATCTCTCCATAGATTTTCTGAAAAAAATGTTCTAATTGGTTTCAATATTTTCCTCTAATTTATTATTCATACCACATTAGACTTTCTTAGTGTATTTGTAAAAAAGTCACTATCCTCATGTATCTTGCTTCAATGACTTCCCAGCTCCTGATGGAAATGGTTTATGATGCTTTGTAACACCTGGCTTCTGTCTTCCTCTCCCCTATTGTTTCTTCTATTTCCTCATTTCATATTTTATGATCTAGCCATACTATTTTTTAAAAAAGTTCTCAAGTGGGTCATACTCTTTCCAGTTTCTGTAAATAATATAGCCTTATCTTACCTTCTCAACCCTTATATGAAAAACTTTTACCTATCATTCAGTTTTCAACTAAAACATGACTTCCTCTAGGAAATTTGCCCTCCACCCCTGTTTAGTTATGTGCTCCCCATATTTGTGTCCAGTATTTCGCTTCTCATATGTTTCTATTCTGATGTCATATTTATTTTAGAATATTGGCCCATGGTGAGGATAATGGTAACAATAATAACAATAATAATATCTGATAAATTGGAGATTATATTTGTGAGATATTATTGAAAGCCATTTGTTACTTCATTTTATATGTTGTACTTTGATTAAAAGCATATGTGGGGGACACTTTCAAGATGGCAGAAGAGTAAGACGTGGAGATCACCTTCCTCCCCACAAATACATCAGAAATACATCTACATGTGGAACAACTTACTGAACGCCTGCTAAATGCTGGCAGAAGGCCTCAGACCTCCCAAAAGGCAAGAAACTCCCCACGTACCTGGGTAGGGCAAAAAGAAAAAGAAAAAACAGAGACAAAAGAATAGGGACGGGACCTGCACCAGTGGGAGGGAGCTGTGAAGGAGGAAAGGTTTCCACACACTAGGAAGGCCCTTCGCGGGCGGAGACTGTGGGTGGCGGAGGGGGGAAGCTTCGGAGCCACGGATGAGAGTGCAGCAATGGGGGTGTGGAGGGCAAAGTGGAGAGATTCCCGCACGGAGGATCAGTGCTGAGTAGCACTCACCAGCCCGAGAGGCTTGTCTGCTCAGCCACCAGGGCGGGCAGGGGCTGGGAGCTGAGGCTCGGGCTTCGGAGGTCGGATCCCAGGGAGAAGACTGGGGTTGACTGCGTGAACATAGCCTGAAGGGGTTAGCGCACCACAGCTAGCCGGGAGGGAGTCCGGGAAAAAGTCTGCAACTGCCTAAGAGGCAAGAGACCATTGTTTTGGGGTGCACGAGAAGAGGGGATTCAGAACACCACCTAAACAAGCTCCAGAGACGAGCGCGAGCCGCGGCTATCAGAGCAGACCCCAGAGACGGGCATGAAATGCTAAGGCTGCTGCTGCCTCCACCAAGAAGCCTGTGTGTGAGCACAGGTCACTCTCCACACCGCCCCTCCCGGGAGCCTGTGCAGCCCGCCACTGCCAGGGTCCCGTGATCCAGGGACAACTTCCCTAGGAGAACGCACGGCGCGCCTCAGGCTGGTGCAACGTCATGCCGGCCTCTGCCGCCGCAGGCTCGCCCCGCCTCCTCTGTACCCCTCCCTCCCCGCGGCCTGAGTGAGCCAGAGCCCCCAAAGCAGCTGCTCCTTTAACCCCGTCCTGTCTGAGCGAAGAAGAGACGCCCTCAGGCGACCTACACGCAGAGGCGGGGCCAAATCCAAAGCTGAACCCCAGGAGCTGTGCGAACAAAGAAGAGAAAGGGAAATCTCTCCCAGCAGCCTCAGAAGCAGCAGATTAAATCTCCACAAACAACTTGATGTACCTGCATCTGTGGAATACCTGAATAGACAACGAATCATCCCAAATTGAGGAGGTGGACTTTGGGAGCAACAATATATATATATTTTTCCTTTTTCTCTTTTTGTGAGTGTGTACATGTATGCTTCTTTGTGTGATTTTGTCTTTATAGCTTTGTTTTACCATTTGTCCTGGGGTTCTGCATGTCCGATTTTTGTTGTTGTTCTTATTGTTGTTGTTTTTAGTATAGTTTTTAGGGCTTGCTATCATTGGTGGATGTGTTCTTCAGTTTGGTGGCTCTCTCTTTCTCTCTTTTTAATTTATTTTTTATTACTTTTTAATTTCTTTATTATTAATAATTATTTTTTATTTTAATAATTTTATTATTACTATTTTTTCTTTCTTTTTTTCTCCCTTTTCTTCTGACTGTATGGCTGACAGGGTCTTGGTGCTCTGGCCGGGTGTCAGGCCTGAGCCTCTCAGGTGGGAGAGCCGAGTTCAGGACATTGGTCCACCAGAGACTTCCTGGCTCCACATAATGTCAAACAGCAAAAGCTCTCCCAGAGATCTCCATCTTAACGCTAAGACCCAGCTCCACTCAACGACCAGTAAGCTACAATGCTGGACACCCTATGCCAAACAACTAGCAGGACAGGAAAAAAAACCCACCCATTAGCAGAGAGGCTGCCTAAAATCATAATAAGGTCACAGACACCCCAAAACACACCACCAGATGCTGTCCTGCCCAAAAGAAAGACAAGATCAAGCCTCATCCACCAGAACACAGGTACTACTCCCTCCATCAGGAAGTCTACACAACCCACTGAACCAAGCTTAGCCACTGGGGTAGATGCCAAAAACAACGGGAACTATGAACCTGCAGTCTGCAGAAAGGAGACACCAAACACAGTAAGTTAAGCAAAATGAGAAGACACAGAAACACACAGCAGATGAAGGAGGAAGGTAAAAACCCACCAGACCAAACAAATGAAAAGTAAATAGGCGGTCTACCTGAAAAAGAATTCAGAGTAATGATAGTTAAGATGATCCAAAAACTTGGAAATAGAATGGAGAAAATACAAGAAAAGTTTAAGAAGGACCTAGAAGAACTAAAGAGCAAGCAAACAATAATGACTAACACAATAAATGAAATTAAAAATTCTCTAGAAGGAATCAATAGCAGAATAACTGAGGCAGAAGAACAGATAAGTGACCTGGAAGATAAAATAGTGGAAATAACTACTGCAGAGCAGAATAAAGGAAAAAGAATGAAAAGAATTGAGGACAGTCTCAGAGATCTCTGGGACAACATTAAATGCACCAACATTCGAATTATAGGGGTCCCAGAAGAAGAAGAGGAAAAGAAAGGGACTGAGAATATATTTGAAGAGATTATAGTTGAAAACCTCCCTAATATGGGAAATGAAATAGTTAACCAAGTGCAGGAAGCGCAGAGAGTCCCATACAGGATAAATCTAAGGAGAAACATGCCAAGACACATATTAATCAAACTATCAAAAATTAAATACAAAGAAAAATTATTGAAAGCAGCAAGGCAAAAACAACAAATAACACACAAGGGAATCCCCATAAGGTTAACAGCTGATCTTTCAGCAGAAACTCTGCAAGCCAGACGGGAGTGGCAGGACATATTTAAAGTGAGGAAAGGGAAAAACCAACGAAGAGTACTCTACCTGGCAAGGATCTCATTCCAATTTGACGGAGAAATGAAAACCTTTACAGACAAGCAAAAGCTAAGAGAATTCAGCACTACCAAACCAGCTTTACAACAAAGGAACTTCTCTAGGCAGGAAACACAAGAGAAGGAAAAGACCTACAATAACAAACCCAAAACAATTAAGAAAATGGTAATGGGAACATACATACCAATAACTACCTTAAATGTAAATGGATTAAATGCTCCAACCAAAAAACATAGACTGGCTGAATGGATACAAAAACAAGACCCATATACATGCTGTCTACAAGAGACCCACTTCAGACCTAGGGACACATACAGACTGAAAGTGAGGGGATGGAAAAAGATATTCCATGCAAATGGAAATCAAAAGAAAGCTGGAGTAGCAATTCTCATAGCAGACAAAATAGACTTTAAAAGAAAGACTATTAAAAGAGATGAAGAAGGACAAAACATAATGATCAAGGGATCAATCCAAGAAGAAGATATAACAATTGTAAATATTTATGCACCCAACATAGGAGCACCTCAATACATAAGACAAATGCTAACAGCCATAAAAGGGGAAATCGACAGTAACGCAATCATAGTAGGGATTTTAACACCCCACTTTCACCAATGGACAGATCATCCAAAATGAAAATAAATAAGGAAACACAAGCTTTAAATGATACATTAAACAAGATGGACTTAATTGATATTTATAGGACATTCCATCCAAAAACAACAGAATACACTTTCTTCTCAAGTGCTCATGGAACATTCTCCAGGATAGATCATATCTTGGGTCACATATCAATCCTTGGTAAATTTAAGAAAATTGAAATCATATCAAGTATCTTTTCCAACCACAATGCTATGAGACTAGATATAAATTACAGGAAAAAAAATCTGTAAAAAATACAAACACCTGGAGGCTAAACAATACACTACTAAATAACCAAGGGATCACTGAAGAAATCAAAGAGGAAATCAAAAAATACCTAGAAACAAATGACAATGAAGACACGACGAACCAAAACCTATGGGATGCAGCAAAAGCATTTCTAAGAGGGAAGTTTATAGCAGTACAATCCTACCTCAAGAAACAAGAAACATCTCAAATAAACAACTTAACCTTACACCTAAAGCAATTAGAGAAAGAAGAACAAATAAACCCCAAATTTAGCAGAAGGAAAGAAATCATAAGATCAGAGCAGAAATAAATGAAAAAGAAATGAAGGAAACAATAGCAAAGATCAGTAAAACTAAAATCTGGTTTTTTGAGAACATAAACAAAATTGATAAACCATTAGCCAGACTCAACAAAAAAAAAAAAAAAAAAAGAAGGGAGAAGACTAATCAATAGAATTAGAAATGAAAAAGGAGAAGTATCAACTGACACAGCAGAAATACAAAGGATCGTGAGAGATTACTACAAGCAAGTATATGCCAATAAAATAGACAACCTGGAAGAAATGGACAAATTCTTAGAAAAGCACAATCTTCTGAGACTGAACCAGGAAGAAATAGAAAGTATAAACAAAACAATCACAAGCACTGAAAATTGAGACTGTGATTAAAAAACCTGCCAACAAACAAAAGCCCAGGAACAGATGGCTTCACAGGCGAATTCCATAAAACATTTAGAGAAGAGCTAACACCTATCCTTCTCAAACTCTTCCAAACTATATCAGGAGGAACAGTCCCAAACTCATTCTAGGAGGCCACCATCTCCGTGATACCAAAACCAGACAAAGATGTCACAAAGAAAGAAAACTACAGGCCAATATCACTGATGAACATAGATGCAAAAATCCTCAACAGAATACTAGCAAACACAATCCAACAGCACATTAAAAGGATCATACAGCATGATCAAGTGGGGTTTATCCCAGGAAGGCAAGGATTCTTCAGTATATGGTAATCAATCAATGTGATACACCATATTAACAAATTGAAGGAGAAAAACCATATGATCATCTCAATAGGTGCAGAAAAAGCTTTTGACAATATTTACACCCAGTTATGATAAAAACCCTCCAGAAAGTAGGCATAGAGGGAACATACCTCAACATAATAAAGGTCATATGTGACAAACCCACAGCCAACATCATTCACGTGGTGAAAAACTGCAAACATTTCCACTAAGATCAGGAAGAAGACAAGGTTGCCCACTCTCACCACTATTATTCAACATAGTTTTGTAAGTTTTAGCCACAGCAATCAGAGAAGAAAAAGAAATAACAGGAATACAAATTGGAAAAGAAGAAGTAAAACTGTCACTGTTTGCAGATGGCATGATACTATACATAGAGAATCCTAAAGACGTTACCAGAAAACTACTAGAGCTAATCAATGAATTTGGTAAAGTACCAGGATACAAAATTAGTGCACAGAAATCTCTTGCATTCCTATACACTAATGATGAAAAATCTGAAAGAGAAATTAAGGAAATACTCCCATTTACCATTGCAACAAAAAGAATAAAATACCTAGAACTAAACCTATCTAAGGAGACAAAAGACCTGTATGCAAAAACTATGAGACACTGATGAAAGAAATTAAAGATGATCCAAACAGATGGAGAGGTATACTATGTGCTTGGATTGGAAGAATCAACACTGTGAAAATGACTATACTACCCAAAGCAACCTACAGATTCAATGCAATCGCTATCAAACTACCAATGGCATTTTTCACAGAACTAGAACAAAAAATTTCACAATTTGTATGGAAGCACAAAAGACACCGAATACCCAAAGCAATCTTGAGAGAGAAAAGTGGAGCTGGAGGAATCAGGCTCCCTGATTTCAGACTATACTACAAAGCTACAGTAATCAAGACAGTATGATACTGGCACAAAAACAGGAGCATAGATCAATGGAACAGGATAGAAAGCCCAGAGATAAACCCATGCACATATGGTCACCTTATCTTTGATAAAGGAGGTCAGAGTATACAATGGAGAAAAGACAGCCTCTTCAATAAGTGGTGTTGGGAAAACTGGACAGCTACATGTAAAATAATGAAATTAGAACAGTCCCTAACACCATACACAAAAATAAACTCCAAATGGATTAAAGAGCTAAATGTAAGGCCAGACACTATAAAACTCTCAGAGGAAAACATAGGCAGAACACTCTATGACATAAATCAGAGCAAGATTCTTTTTGACCCATCTCCTAGAGAAACGGAAATAAAAACAAAAATAGACAAATGTGACCTAATGAAACTTAAAAGTTTTGCAAAGCAAAAGAACCCATAAACAAGACGAAAAGACAATCCTCAGAATGGGAGAAAATATTTGCAAACAAACCAACTGAGAGAGGATTAATGTCCAAAATATTAATGCAGCTCAATGTAAAAAAAACAAACAACCCAATCCAAATATGAGCAGAAGACCTGAATAGTCATTTCTCCAAAGAAGATATACAGGTTGCCAACAAACACATGAAAGGATGCTCAACATCACTAATCATTAGAGAAATGCAAATCAAAACTACAATGAGGTATCACCTCACACCAATCAGAATGGCTATTATCAAAAAATCTACAAACAATAAATGCTGGAGAGGGTGTGGAGAAAAGGGAACTCTCTTGCACTGTTGGTGGGAATGTAAATTGATATAGCCACTATGGAGAACAGTATGGAGGTTCTTTAAAAAACTAAACATAGAACTACCATACGACCCAGCAATCCCACTACTGTGCATGTATCCTGGGGAAACTATAATTCAAAAAGAGTCATGTACCACAATGTTCATTGCAGCACTGTTTACAATAGCCAAGTCATGGAAGAAGCCTAAGTGTCCAACGACAGATGAATGGATAAAGAAGATGTGGCACACATATGTAATGGAATATTACTCAGCCATTAAAAGAAACGAAATTGAGTTAATTGTAGTGAGGTGGATGGACCTAGAGTCCGTCATACAGAGTGAAGTAAGTCAGAAAGAGAAAAACAAATACCATATGCTAACACATATCTATGGAATCTAAAAAAAAAAGAAGTAAAAGCATATGTGCAAAGAATTCCAAGTTTCAAATAGCTATGCTGGGTCCCCCAATCCTACCTATATTTCCTCTTCCCCAGGGCAAGAAATTTTAACTCCTTAGCTGCGTATATGTATTTAACTTCATTTTTAAGAATTATATGCTTGTGCTTATACTGCTTAATTTTTCAGTGTTTTGCTTTAGACATGAAATCAACACTAGGATATAAAAGTGTATCTCTGTTTATCTTCTACCTCTATTATATAGAGAAAACTCTCTGTCCTTCCAAATTCCTGATATAATTATTGTCATTTTTGTTTACATTAATGTCCTATAGTTATATTACTATGACTTTGTATATGCTCTTTATAAGTCAACCATGTAAAACATTACTTTCCCTGTAAATAAAAATTTATTTCTTCTCACTTTTCCATAAAATCATCACTAATATGACTGAAAACTCTGCATACATTTTTTAAATGTGGCAATACACTCAGGTACCGAAGACAGTCAGTCAATTTTAAAACGTTTTGTGTTGTGTGAACTCTTTTAATCTGGATATTCCATTTTTTGGATCTGGAAAATTGTCTTGAATTATTTCTTTGCTAATTTCTTGCCTTCAGGTTCTCTGTTTTGTTTTTTGTGTTTAAAGAAAGTGATTTTCTTCAGATATTATTTCAGCTGGACTAGGTCTTTTAATTTTATTTCCTTTAACTTTTGTGTTGCATTCATTTTCTTATCACTCTATTTTACAGAATATTTCCTCAAATTCTAAACTTTATCCAAATTTTCTTGTTGTTTGGTATAGATTTTACCATGGTCTTTTTTAATATCCAAAACGAATTTTGTTCTTGGAATAATTCACTTTTGTAATTCTCAGTTTGATTTCATCTGCATCATTTTTCTTTTTGAGGATATTAATGATAGTTCTAATTTTTTGTTCCTGCAAAAATGTTTCCTGCCTATCACAGTTTTTCTCTATTTTTTATGATAAAATCTTTCATCAAAATCTGGGGATCCTTGGCTTCCTGATCATGTTTTATGCTGTATCACTAAGAATCTCATTGAAAACTCTCATTAAGTTAGTTATCTGTGCACTTCACTGAGAATAGGCTCACTGGGTTTTTTATTGGGGAAACCCCAATATCAGATGCACTAGAGAAGAACCATTCATTCTCCTTTTAGAAGACTACATTTCTGACTGAGGATCCGGGAGCTTCACAGGGAAGAATATTAAAAGTCTTAATATTTATAATGTGTATATTCACTTAGTCTCCCTATTTTCCATACATTTCTTCTGCCACCCATTAACCTCAGGGTTCCCAGGTCTAGCAATCTCTGATTTTACCTCTAGTGCCTCCCTTTTCTGATGTTGCATTGAATAAAAGAGATCGAAACCTTGCTAGTAAATAAAATATTTTACGTATCTCCCCTATTTTTTAGTTCTAATTCACATCCATCAGCAGAGCTGTATGAAAATATCTAAGTTTTCAGGGGGAATCCATTGAATAAATGCTGATGTTGTTTTCCCCTTGACTTTTAACTGTATGGCCCATAGATTCAATACCCATAATTTTGAATCATTTACAACTCACCCTTTGCCCTTCCAATTTCCAAAATTTTGCTATGGTCCCTTTTGCTCTTCTCTTTGTGCTATCCAGGTTGTGCTTTTAGTTTGCTACATTTTTACCTCAGTTGGAGAGATAATGAAATAAAATATGAGGGCTCAAGCTGTAATTTTATGACTGTAATCTCATTTATACTTCATAATAACCCTATGATATTGGTACTATTTCCATCCCCCTTTACATATGAAAGAAAAGGGGGCTCAGAGAAGTCATTAATTTTCTCAGGGTCCCAAAGCTAGTAATGGGAAATTCAAGGCACAATAAGTAATTGAATTTACATTCGTGGATCTTAGCATTTATCAGAGGAATGAAAAATATCTTCCCTTATCTCTGATCATAGAAAGCATCAATACTTTATCTGCACACTCTTGCCTGTACAGAAGGTTCAACTGGTAATCCCAGAAACTCCTACTGATGCAGGTTAGCACTCAAGATGAAGTCTATTTGCCATCTATGATGATCGCTTAGAATCCAAAGAGAAAAAATAATGGCTAAAATTCATTGGGCACTCTGTTGTGCCAGATAATTTGCATATAACTTGAAACTTTCAAAATAATTCTGCAGTATACTTTCCTCATCAATTTATGAATGAGGAACCTTAAATAGGGAAAGGTTAAATAACTCATGATTAGTTTGATTTATGTAAATCTATAGTTTGTGATATAAGCAGTTAATTGTCAGGTTCTAGAGTCAAATATAACTGTGTCTGAATCACAGCTGTGCCATTTACCATCTGATCTGGCTCTGGTTCCTTATTGTCCTTTTGACAGTGTTCTCAAATATAAAATGAGGATTATTTAATGACAGCTATTCTAAATAAAAAGTCACTGTGTGATTTTTTTTTCATCTTATTCATTGATGTATCACAAGCCTTAGGAATACCGTCTGGCAAACTGTACCATGTGTGCATGGACATGTGTGTGTTTGTAATAAAGGCATATAAGATATAGAGATATTATTTTAACACAATATATTTAAATGATTGCTGTTGCCCACTGAGAAATGTTTCTCTTTTCTGATATATAGGAACTGAGAAATGGTCGTTTCAAAAACTGTTAGATTCTCAGAATAAGCATTCATGAATCTGAAATGCCATCCTCTTAAACATTGTACCACATCCAAAGTTTCAGTCATTCTGTGAATGGTGATCAGTAAGTGAGGAAAGCATTAGCTTTATTGCTAGCCATATATTACAGTGAGGCAGGTGGCAAAGCACCTGCCACCAGAGCTTTCCAGCCTGTCCCCCTCACACTTGTGAGGCTTATGAAAATTAACCAAAGCACAAATGTTTCAGCAAAAATGCACTCACACTCTATTTAAAGACACATTTAGCAACACACTTCTGGGGAATTTTTTCAAATAATTATAATGAAAATGTAAAATAAAGATACTTGAACCTTGCCACATTTCATGTTTAAATTCATTACAACCATCTTGATGTGTAGGCTTTCATAAGATATTTGTTACCAAAAATACATGTATACATATGTATGTGTACACATATGTATACATGTATGTCTATATATATAAAATTTCCCTTTGGAGTGACATAAGGAAAGCATTTATTTGGAAACGTGGAGTCACTCCTTTCCCTTACCTTTGTGACCTATGCAGAAAACTATAGATTTGCCAATTCTATCTCCCTCAGCAGATAATTCTATTAAAGAGAAAGTAGTAAGTGTGAAAGATTAAACAATCATAAAGGGAAAACATTGGGAGAGAAAGAGTCAAACTGGAGAGATGTGTTTTCTCTTCTAGAGACACATAAAATTATACTTCTATTTCAATGGAATAGTACAGAAGAGAAAGAATTCACAGACATTTGAAGGCATTTGATCATAGCAATTTTAAATAAAAAAGGTTGTCAGTGCTGGATATCTTTCTGGATCCTGAAGTCTGAGCAAGCAAGTATAGACCATGAGATTGAGAGCATTCTGCCCTAAGCTTACAATTCAGTCAGCCTGAGAAGCAGAGGTGGACAAAGCTGATGAGGGACTGAGAACTAGAACAGAGAAGGAAACGTTACTGACTCCTCCCACGACTCTCAGCTTCTCCTGGATATACATTTTGTCGTTTCTCTAACGATAAAGGGATGGACATTGAGGAAAGACCACAAAAAATGTATAACCTGCCAATTCCCTTTTATAAGTCATTATGTATTACCATTTCCATCTAACAGTTGAGGAAACTGAAATTAGTATCTACCCTGACATTACGTGGCAAATCGTGATTTTAGTTGAGTTCTTCTTGTCTCTGAAATCCCGGCTCCTCCAACATTGTTCTGCTTTTCCATCTCATAAATGTTTAGTAACCCAGAGTAATTTCTGAATCATATTTAAAAGGTAAATTGCAGATCCTCAATGTTACATCTCAATTCCAAGTTTGAGGAAAACTAACTTAAGAAATCATCTTTTCTTGAACATGTCTTAATTTTAAATTATAAAAACATTTAATTTTGTAAGTTAAAAACAAATGACATAAAAATCAAAATTAAATACATACATATGTGTATATATGTTTGACATGTATGTGTATATGTGTACATATATATAATCTATTCTCTGTATCTGTGAGTTTGTTTTATGTTTGTTTGTTTGTTTTTAGAGTCCACAAATATGTGAGATCATACAGTATTTGTCTTTCTCTGGCTGACTTATTTCACTTCTCATTATGTCCTCAAGGTCCATAACCAATCCTATTTCTTGGTCTTAGAAAAAAAAATTATTTGTGTATGATTAACTGATATTCATTATGGTGTTATTCAAACAGCTTATGATCAAGAAAATCTGTTTACTTTTAGAACATTTGAGTACAACTCATCACACAAATTTAGCTGCAAAACATTTCTGAGAACCATGCACTTCCGTAACGGTCAATTTACATTAATAAGCATTTGCTGGGTGGGGGGGAGTTCAATGTTTTCTGGGCAAGAGAGAAAGGATTCTTAAGTGCTACAATGCTAAGGAGCTACTGCTAGGGCCATTGGCCAGCATGTACATGGGATCCCTAAAATCCCCATCAAAGCTCCCTTCTATCCCAGTGGCATTGTATCTAAAACACTTTCCCTTTTATTCTTATTTACTTACTTATATCAGATTCCTGCTTTTAAATTTTATTTCCTTTAAAGATACTTCTCTTATCCTTTTACGTTTCTAGCTTTATACCCTTTATATTATATATCTCCAGTAGAAGAAGTAATATAATGACATAATATAATGACATAAAAATAGGTGCCCCTAGATAAAATTTATGGGCCAACCAGGTTCTGTGCTGTAAAGTTCATTGTATAGACAGAGAATTACATAAGCACTTTCATTACCTACTTTCACCTGAATTTGAAAAGTAGAGCTTATGGAGGGAAGATGCTCTTGCAGCTCTACAGTAAAATGAAGAGAGTGTAGTCGGGCTACATTTTTACTTGAATTTTTAACTTAAAAACAAAGACTTTAAAATTTAAAAATATGTAATTTCTTACACAAAGAAAAATGTGTCACAGTGTCATATCATATTTGAAACTCAAATTTATACATAGTGATTGTTCGGCCCTAACTCTAATTTAAGCATTTAAGCAATTACTTATTTTACTAAACTCCCCCTGCTTCCAGAACAGAATTTTTAAATTCTCCTCTTTATTCTCCCCAACAGTAGAGACCAGCTCAATTTAACTAGATAAAGTTTGTCTATTATGTGTTATCTGAATATCCCTTAAATAACACTTTTCTTATTCTTTAAGCTCTAATAATCAAAGGAATGTATTATCTTTCTCATCAGCACCTTAAGAATCTGAATTAATTCACTTAAAATGACTAGCAAATGATTTTCTCTTTCCTCTCTGTAAGGATATATCAACTCATTAGTAGAAAAGTTCTCTGGATATATGCCCAGGAGTAGGATTGCTGAATCATATGGTAGCTCTATTTTTAGTTTCTTAAAGAACCTCCATACTGTTCTCCATAGTAGCTGTACCAATTTACATTCCTACCAGCAGTGTAGGAGGGTTCCCTTTTCTCCACACCCTCTCCAGCATTTATTGTCTGTAGATTTTTTGCTGATGGCCATTCTGACCAGTATGATTTGATACCTCATTGTAGTTTTGATTTGCATTTCTCTAATAATTAGTGATGTTGAGCATGTTTTCATGTGCTTTTTAGCCATCTGTATGTCTTCTTTGCCAGAGAAAACCATAATTTGAAAAGATACATGCACCCTAATGTTCATTGCAGCACTATTTACAATAGCCAGGACATGGAATCAACCTAAATGTCCATCAACAGAGGAATGAACAAAGAAGATGTGGTACCTATATATCAATACAATGGAATATTACTCAGCCATTAAAGAGAACAAAATAATGTCATTTGCAATGACATGGATGGACCTAGAGATTGTCATACTGAGTGAAGTAAGTCAGACAGAGAAAAACAAATATCATATGATATCACTTATATGTGGAATCTAAAAAAAGGGTACAAATGAACTTATCTACAAAACAGAAATAGAGTTACAGATGTAGAAAACAAACTTATGGTTAGCAGGGGGTAAGGGGGCAGGGAGTGATAAATTGGGAGATTGGGATTGACATATACACACTACTATATATAAAATAGATAATGAATAAGGACCTACTATATAGCACAGGGAACTAGACTCAGTACTCTATAATGACCTACACGGGAAAAGCATCTAAAAGAGTGGATATATGTATATGTATAACTGATTCGCTTTGCTGTATACCCCAAACTAACACAACATTGTAAATCAACTATACTCCAATTAAAATTTTAAAAAAAATTAGAAAAGTTCTACTGCTTGTGAAAGCTTGGACATTTCTGACTCTGCTCAAACAATATCTTGTAGGCAAACTTTCCTATCTTTCAGAATGAAACCTCTTTAAATGGTCTCCTGGCACGTTCATCAAAGAATACACAGTTAAAATATACTTAATAATTGTGATTAATTTTGCAGGTCTCTAGGCAGTCTAGAAGTATTGGCATATCCACCAGGCTAATTCCTTCATCAGGATCTCTAATTCCCATAAGAATTTTATATAAAATGTGTACTTTAATTTAGGAAATTTTTTATAATAAGTGAATACATCTAAAATATATATCTTATGAAACTTTAAAAAAGAATAATCAGCATCATTTTCATTATGAGACTATTAATTGCAATTTTAATGTTAATCCAAATATGTGTATTCACATCTGCAATTAAAGATGCATGTTTTTCTAACTAAAACTCACTAGCTGAGCTGATCTGCGCTAATCATAACTATAAGCCAAGTTTTATTTCTAATACTTCAATGATAATCACTTTAATTAGTTGTATACAATACAAATATTAGTATACTTTGTATATTTCCAATAATATATATTTATAAAATTACCATACACTTTTTGCCCAAACAAAAAAGTAGATATTTCTACAATTATGAATTCTAATGCTTCCCTTGAATTGATTAAACCATAACATTACACAATCTTTCATATTCTGTGACAATTTCAGTTACTTAGTATTGAGGATACACAGCTAACATAAAAATGTATATTTCTCCTCTATACCATGTGCATCTGAGTGAGCATTCTTTCTTTGCCATTCAGCAGTTCTGTGATACATAATTTATTCTCTGTGTCACATCAATTCCCATATAGATTTTCTATGGCCAGATTTATGATATGAGTTTAATGGCTTCTAGAAGCTAGTTTGTTAATGCCATGATTAAAGGAATGGTTTCATGGGGATTTTATGTTTCCTAACCACCTACTAATATGTTGGAAAATGCACTCTGTTCTAAGCTTGTTTCTTGACAAGTGTGGAAGAACAATACAGCGTAACAAAAGAACTTATATGAAAGAGGTATTCCTTGCTCATTCTGGAAAATGTCTCAATTGTATTAAAACTAATATACAGATTAGGGAAGACCTTGGAGTTCTACATTAACTTATGATACTGCAAAGAAGCAAAGTTGGTGAGCAGAAATAAGCAGACAGACAATACAAAAATGCAGTCCACTTGAATGTATAAAATCTGCTTCTCTTTTATAATTTCACCTGAAGGTTCGTATAACAGAGGGTACAGTGGGTCCCAGGCTTGATTTTATTTTAATGATGTTTGTGTGTATAAATGTGTAATCTGTGTGTGTGTGGGTGCATGTGCATGCATGTGTGTGCTTTGTAGATACATCCAGAAGCTGCAGTTCCAAGGATATAGAACCTGGATATGATTTTCCCTATAGCTCTCAATTTTCTCAAAAGGTATGTGGACAGACAATATGAATAGAAGAGATAACCAGAGAAACCTGATTGGCTACTGTACACAACTCCATTCTCCTACTCATTTATACCATTCCTTTTGGAATCTCACTCTTTTCTTATTTCAAATTGCTTATGATCATAATCTTAGCTGTTACATGATGTTGTAAAGTACAATTTAATAAGTGTTACAGAGATGACTTAACAAACTTTATTTTGACTCAAATTGGACATTCTGTGCATTGCAAAATTCTACTTGACAAGTATAAAACCACCTGACCCTTGAGGGCATCTATAGCATTTATTTTCTTTGTTTTCTTGCAATTCACAAACATTTCTCTGATATCACTGATAAAGCTCTAGTTGTTCACTAGATCACACACCTTCCTACGACAAGTTCCAAGTACTGAATTTAGACTACAAATCCATATATAATATTTACAACATATGTTCTTTAATTACTTCCCCCATATTCACCAACTTAAATTTATAAAGAATGTATAGATTTGTCCTATTCAAGATTTCTCAAATTATTAAAATAGGGATTTTTATTCTTGTATGTTAAATCTTGGGCTAGACCACAATTCTGTGTTTGTAGAACTTTTCTTTTGGCTAACCTTTATTGTATACTCATGTTGGTCAAAAATATTCTGAATAAGTTGACAAAAACAACTTTAACTTAGAAAACTAAGAGAAAAAGATTTCATACCGATATTAACATTACCATTTATTAAATTGATAAAGTTTTATTATTAAATCTTTAAATAGATATTACTCACTGAGTATTTCATTATGAGCCAGGTAGTATGTTAAGTACTTTATATACATTGTCTTATTAACCATCATGTCAACCCTGTGAGTTAGGCATTATAATCTTTAAGTTAGCAAAGGATAAATCAAAACTCAGTCTAAATTATTTGTCCAAGCCATATGGTTAGTAGGAAGGAAAGCTAAGGTTAGAAGCCAAGCAGCCAGGGCCTTTCTTTCCATCCAATTCACTTTCTCATCCAATAACATACATTACTGGCTTTAACATAAGATGTCATGTCTTTGTCTTTCAAAATAAGGGTTGTGGAAAGGACAATTAAGACCACAGTGAATTCAATTCTTAAAAAAAACAAATATCAAGGTATGGGCTTAATGTTGACTTCAAAGTACCCTTTAATCTGCATATGGCTAGAAGAACTGCCTGAACTTCTGGACACTGTGTCCTGCCTAACATAGATCTTGAGACTGATTCTTTTTTGATTTCTGTCCTCCAGATCTCTTGGAGAAGATTTCTTGACTCAAGTTTTACTGACATAAGCAGATGTATTTTCTTCACATCTACTATTCATTTCTCTCCTCTGTATCACCCTTGTCAGTGAGATCCTTACACCAGGTGCTGGCGAGGAAGTAGTCAATCACACCTTGAGTTAGATGCTAGGTCTCTTGTTTGCTAATTAAGTTAACACAGAGAAATTTAAAAGAGAGAAAGATGTTGCTAGGAGAGAGTAGTAGAATGGCAGGGGGAAAAACAGGATGGGTGCACAGTGGAGGGAGTGGGAGATGCTATCTATTTATGAGTAGGTTAATTATCATGGTATTTCTCCTCCTCACTGCGTGGCTTTCCACAGTATAACTTTATTTTTGCTCTAACTACATTTTCTTTAGAGTTAATCACTGGACTTTCAGTTTCCAAATTTCCGTGTAATATTAATACTAATTACTGGGGTTTATTTAACATTGCAAAGGACATGCCTCTGTAGTGCTTATAGTAACCATGCTTACCAAGTTTTTTCCATATCCAATAGCTCCAGATGGACCTAATTTTTCTATATTTTACTTTGAAGAATCTTAAAAGCAATCTTAGGGGGCGTTATATAGAAAGCGTTAAGTTTCCACATGCTATAAGTAAACACACGTATGTCCCACAAGGCAATGTTAGAAAATTACATATTCTGAGTGTCAATTCACATGCTGTCAAGTTCAGCCAGTTTTCAAAATATCGCATATGTTCTTTTCTAGTAAGAAATACACTGACATTAAATTCATGTCAGACCTTCCAGAAAGATAACAAGAAAAAAATACAAGATAATTCAGTTCTTTGGCATAAAATGATAAATGAGTCACGCTGAAAAGTGGGCAGTTACATCACATAAAGAGATAACTACTAAAAGCTTTCCAAATAGCCATCTGACTCAAGCCAAGTAGGTGGTCAGCATGCTGGTTTGGCAGAATGCATAGCTGATTGCCAGAGTATTTTTGAACAAAGCAGCTATTCATTTCACCTGCAAAATCGGCAGTTCACTTTGACATTGCACATAACGAAAAACAAGTCAATGGCTATTTTTAGTCTAAACTAATAAAGAGGGACTATAAGAAAATAATAGCACCTTTTCTGCTTCATGGAGAACACCTTAATGGATAATGTTTCTGTTATATGACTTATTTTTTAAAAATTATTCATTGTGTGCTTTTTTATTTAAATTATATTAGACAAATAGGATGTAGCTTTCTGCAGTACTATAATGACCATTTTGAGATCTGGTGAGGTTTTAGGAATAGAATAAATTATATCTTTTCCAAATGTATTTCTATTATTTTGTATGTATATGTACATGCATCTAATATTCTTTCCACTTAAATTAACCAATCTTATTGAATACTTATTGCCAGTTTTATATAACATCTACACTTATTAGTAGAGAGTAGAATGAGAAAATATTTAAAATAGAAACACAAAAATGATTTTTGTGAGTAATTTAACACATTATAATGTACACATAATATATATATGTATACATATGAAAGGTATAGATGTAAAACACAGCATAAACATTGAAACAATATTTAAAATACATCTTAGCACTTTAACAAAAAAATTTGTTGATAATAAAACTGAATATATTGCACATAAAAATAATCACAATTATAAAACACACACAAAAAATAGTAATTGATAGTGCAAATGCTCCTATTCCTATTTGGAATATATGTGTGTGTTTATGTAGTGTGTATATATAAATATAAATATTATTAGCATTCCTATTTTACTATATATGTATCTAACACAGGTAATAAATATATATGAAAATGTGAATCCTAATATTCTCCAGATTTACCCATTAAATTTGTTTTAATGTACATAATACACATTTATAACAGATACTTGCAGAGGAATAGCAAAAACTGTCATCTCAAAAAGACATATGTAAAAGTTTACATGTGGAGGGGGGGAAGGTGATTTAACCAATTAATACAGATAACTTAGGAAATCACTATGTTTATATAAATGCACATGTGTTTGTTTCTTGTTATTTCACTGAGAGTTTTTGAGTTCTCTCAAACAGAAAATCCAAGGCAATATACCTATAATACATATAATACAGTAGATACAAACACTATCCTAAATATGTGTTTCCTTGTATGTGTTTGTGTGAATTCTTATATTTCTTAGAGTATTAAATACAGCTTATAATAACAAAAAGTCAAACATTTAAAATTCACTTATAAATTAGAGTATTGAGTCAATGTTATTTACTCTAGTAAAAAAAAAATTGCACACTAATTTAATCAATAGTAGAGAAACTTAAGCTTCCTGTGCTGTAAACTGAGAAAGCACAAATAATTTTCCATATGCAAAAATTTAATTTTATAAAGCCAAGCCTTTATCTATTACAACAACAAATTAATAAAACACAAATTTGAGGCTTTTCACCTAAGTGCACATCCTTAAGAACAATTTTTAATACTCCCAGTGAAGATACAATTATTGTATTTATATCAGAACTGAGGTATAGTGTGGAATAAAATGCACTAAGCAACTTATCAAGGGATATGATAAGAATTGAAATTTTAGGCAAAATTTGCAATGGCTCGATTGAATTGGTTTCCAACAACTTTTATGATCAGTTATTTTCCCTGGAGTCCAGCCATTATCTTTAATCATCACTCTCCATATCTCTAAATTATTAATATTATCATGTTATTATGGTTATTCTTGCTTATGACATGAGGAATACATACATGTGCATGTTTCCATGAAATTTAAGGTATATACATAAGGTATATATTTAAGGTATAAATTCACCTTGATTGCTCTTAATTTCTACATACTGATTACTCTGTAGCTGTTACTTTTTCTTTTTTTCAAGGTAGCAGTAAGTCTAAAAGAAATTAGAAGGCCTTCAACAAAAGTCCTTGATTGAGTAAAACTACACTTCAAAGGAATATGCTGTGTCATACATATTAGTACTTCTTATTAATGTTAAAAAAAAAATCAAGTGATGAGTTAAGAGAGAGCTTTTTACAATGATATCTCTGATTTATACTAGGAAGTGCTGGAATACAATGTGACCCCACTTTAGTAGTGATAATTGTCAAAGAAGTGTTATTGATTCATGTCTCAGTTGAAGCAGAAAAATCAATAGCAGACAGCTCTAGAGGAGATGTTTCTAATGGTTTTACTGTTTTAGAGTCACCTGGGAGATGCCTTTCAAAGATGATCAACATGGCCAAACAAGATCAGTCCATCTATATTGTGAACCAAATCTAGGGACCTCAAAATTCAATTTGGAAGAAATCCATCTTGGTTCATTATTCCTAGCAAAAATAAGCGTTGTACAAAAACATGTATAGGTGTATATGTAGATTAACTGTCATTCAAATACTTTTGTTGTTTTTATAATTCATCAGAAAATATATTTTATTGTATATATATATATATATATATATATATATATATATACACACATATATATAGTTTCAAATATTACCTCATTTATAATTTAACAAGAATTCCTCCTGTCAATAGATCAGAACATAGTAAGCAATTAAATTTTGTATGGTTTATTTGCCATCCACTTTTTCCAACAATTTGCTGTAGTCTTTTGCCTATCTTTACAGTTTTCCCAAATGGCTGGTGGTGATGAAATAATTTTGTTAAACTTAATTAACAGAGTCTCCAAACTTGAAAGGTAATGTAGAGTGTTTGGCAGAATGTATAGAAAAGCAATGTGTGACTTAAAAGAGTTGCCAAAACATTGATGTTTGCAACATAGAATTGAGATTAACCTAACAGTGATCTGAAACACTTTAAAAGAAATATTACACAATCAGAAACTGTTGGAAACTGTTTTGCAAAATTGAAACTAACATTTCACAGAGTTTTCTATCAGCTAATTAGGATGGGGAAAACTGGTAACATATCCTAGATAATCTAGCATGTTTTAAAACACTTTACAGATTATTCAACATACAAATATATTCCAGGTCAAAAGATATCCTTTCTTACGAATGTTTTCCTTAAAATTGTTCCTGGAATGTTACATGTTCCGTGAAAAAAAAAAGCGGAGGAGAGATTCCGTAGTTAGTAGTATCTGAGTGTCAAGTGGCATAAACCCAATTCAAACTGGCTAAACAGTACGTAGTTGGAAAATCCAAGGCATAGTTGGATATAGGGAATCAAATGATATTATCAAGAACGTGCAGGGACTTCCCTGGTGGTGCAGTGGTTAAGAATCCTCCAGCCAGTGCAGGGGACACGGGTTTGATCCCTGGTCCAGGAAGATCCCACATACCGCAGAGCAACTAAGACCGCGAGCAAAAAACTACTGAGCCCACGTGCCACAACTATTGAAGCCTGCGCGCCTAGAGCCCGTGCTCTGCAACAAGAGAAGCCGCCGCAATGAGAAGCCCGCACACGGCAACGAAGAGTAGCCCCTGCTCACGGAAACTAGAAAAAGCCCACACGCAACAATGAAGATCCAACGCAGCCAAAAAATATAAATAAATAAATAAAAATAAAAAAAATTAAATAAATACATAAAAGAAAAACAATAGACTTTTAAATTTTTTAGTGGTCAAAAAATTGAAGAAAAAAATTTCAAAGAAAGGCAAAGATCATGGAGGGTTTAGAGTCTATTAATGACTCTAAACCTTTTAATTACATGAATATCTTCAAGTGTGTTTGTTTGTTTTCATGAAGAACTCAAAAGGATAAGAGTTGGAAAGACATACTCTTTGTATGATTTAGGGTTGAGGTTTTACAGAGCAGGTGAGGCAGAGGACATAGGATGGGGGATGGGAAAGATATGAGGCTGTTAAAAAGACTAAGTATGAAAGGAGAAGTCTAGGTTAATTAAGAACAGAAAACCAGGATGAGACAGATAGAAATAAGGAGACAAATAAAGGTACAACTAAGGGTTTAATGGAAGAAATTAAATGAAAGGACTAAAAAGATATTTTTGTCAAAAAGCATAAGAATTCATTAATACTTTAGAGGTTGAATAGTGTCTGAGATAATATTTCAAGGATACATGTAGATATATGAATGGTTGAAGTTGAATAGAAGAAAAGTTAATTGGAATTAAGGAATCAAATTACTGTAATGGAAAAATGTTTTTGTGGATATTGAATTTACATGGAATAATAGACACATTTTAACTGCAAAAGGTTATAACCAAAACATCGTGTCAAAATCACTAGTATCTGTAAAAAAATGATTTGGAGGTTGCTAAATGAAAGTGATGAAAGCAGTAAAACATGACCGTGCTTAAAGACCTGAATATTTATTGATTATATAATAAGGACCACAAACAAGTCTAGAATAATAGTAGATTTGTGCAAAATATTTTGCTATGGCATTGTAGGTATTATTAACACATTCAGCAGTATCATAGGTAAGAATCAAACAGCTGTTTTCAAAAGTGTTTTTTTAAACAGTGATCATAATCAAAATAGTTCTAATTTTATAGAAATTTTACATGTGTATGCAGATACAATTTTGCATGTTGCTAAAATCTTATGGATTAGCTATTGAAATATTTAAATATTTTCACATCTATTAGTAAGGAGTTGTTTTGGCCCCTACCCTTAAGGTAACACTTCAACCCAACAACTAAAGTATAGATGTCTACACAGCAGGTGGCCTTGAAGACCCTGTTCTGCCCTGATGTGGCACCAGCTGTTAGATATTTTGACAGTCACCCCTCTGTATATGTGCATTTACATACTAAAAGTCATATGCATATATTTTGATATCAAAGACATAGCCTTCTGACTATAGCCTCCTAACTATCCTCTAACTACTTTCACCATGACCATTCTTCAATCTAATCTGGAATTTCAATTGTTTCATCTCTCTAAGTTTGCATATTCATGACCCCTGCCTTTCTTTCCTCCCCCTTTACCCTGTGCAGTGTATAGCCAAAATTTTAGTACCTCTGTTGTCAGTATCTTTAATCTCTTGACTACCACCTCTGTCGGCTTTTATATATTGGATTTAAGACTCAGTCTTGGGCGCCTACCATGCTCCAATTTTTGCTCAGATGATTTCATAATGCCCACGTTTCATAGTTTCATGTGTAGGTTTATCAACGCCAAATATCTCTTACTGATTCTGCTCCACTGAATTTCACACATCTATAGGCAACTGCCTACTCAGAATCTCCACTCAAGGGTATCATTAGCTCCCTATACTCAAAATTTCAAAACCTGCATGTACGACCATCTTATTCTCTATTCCTTTATACTTGCTGATTTTCCTTTTTGGACTTTATTTTTATATTTTGCCTTTTTTAAGTGAAAGTTGACATCCTGTACTGAATATTATTGACAGACAAGAATCCTGAGAGTCTTCTTAGAAAACTCCTTGTCTTCAACACCCAGTTCAGAAATTACATGTGTCCTAAGCCAGTTCATTAAAAATGAATCTTATTGTTATTGTTCAGAACAACTGAGTGTGAAACAAGGCTGCAGAAAGCAGAGAAGGGACACAAAAAGAAACTGAGTTCTGTAGCATTGAATTTTTGATCATGTAACTCTCTTGGGTAAATTTTGCCAATGGATTCTCCTTTATTTGATAAATCTGTTATAAAATCTGCCTCTAGAATAGGTAAAATTCTCTTCTTACACAGTCCTAGAGCATCCTGTATTTTCCTCAGAGTTCTTATGACAATTCGTAATCATACACTTGTGTAACTATTGAATAAATATTTATGGTTTTCACTAGAATGTAAGTTTCAAGTGGATAAGTATGGTATAGTTTTCTTACCATTAAATCCCCAATGCTGCCACAACATAAAAGCTCAACATTATTTTTAAATAAATAAATATAGAGACTTGAACCTGATATACACAAGTAAAATGAATGTTCAGAGGGTCAATGGATGGATGAACAAATGGATGGATTTCTTTCAAAAGGACCTTTATAAAAAGATTTTCATGGGCTCCAGAGACAAAGTTATCGTGTTTTCCTCTGAGCAGAATTAACTTCTTCATTATTAATTAAAATGAAATTGTTGCTGAGAAATGTTTGCTTTACTAGAGATGATTTATGGCTGTCTCTTCTCAGTGCACAAGGACATTATAATTTGACTAAGCATTTTTCTAACAAGATGCATTTAGTTAAGCAAAATATTTTTAAAGGCCGTCATCAGTATACCAATGTCAAAACGTCAATGATAAATTGTATTCGTAGATTTAACATTTGGAACATATGGCATTCAGACAGAAAGTACACAGGGAACTTTATTTTTTTTACAACCTTGATAAAGTTTGAAAAGTATTTTCTCAAGTTCATTTTACCTTACGTTTTTTAGCAACATTTAAAGTACTGGTTCTCCAACTTTCTTGAATTAGGACTATTTGGGAATGTAATAGACCTGCATAACAATTAAAGACACATATACATATGCACACATAATTTTGTATATAATTTCAAAGCATTCATGAACCACTTAATCCAAATGCCAGTTTAGAATAACTGATTTACTGGATAAAACATGAGACAAAAAATGTGTGCATATATATATATATACAAATTAATTAAGTAGACACAATGTTTCAGCCAAAATTTACTTTGAATTCTGAATTACTAATTTAACTGTAAAATGTTCTCATATGTTAAAAAGCTGTATAGCTTTTGAAGCTGATTAAAAACTGTCATCACACTAGACAAAATGTGCTAAAAAAAAAAAAAAAAAAGAAGCCTGTGCATTCAGTGTTAGTGTTTCAATCTTAACACTGCTCTTTTTTCACAAAGAATTCTGGAGAGACCAAAGTTCACACGTCTCCAGAGCCCACATAGTATACAGCACCGCAAACAAATTTAATGTAGCTTCTGCTGTTACCACAAATTCTTATTTTATAGTTTATTGAATAAGACATTAACCCAGTAAATGTTAATTTTTTTATTTCATATGAAGAGAAAAGTAAAAAATTCTGGTAATCTGCCTAATGATAGCATCTCATGTGGAATTTTTTTGTTACAAAAGTGCTTGTTTAATTTCATCTTCTATTCTCTTGAAAATTTCTTTGACATTGCACAGATTCTGTAAATTCCCATTCAAAGCTCATATTTTCCATTCCTTAAATAATGTTTCGTTATTATTTCATAAAGCATTTCTCCAGGTCTTTCTGATGTCATGGTACAAGGAGAAAAACCCTTGTAAAAACTGATTCACAGGCTATAGATTCTACTCTCATTAACAGTGATTAAGGACTATAATCTGTTAGAGATTTCGAAGATCAGTTTGCCTTTACCTTTATTTAAAATGTTAAAGGATTAATTGCCAAAACACTCAATGAATGGATCTTTTGTGAAGATTGAAATCAAGGCTAAAGCTCTATTTAACACCGTGTTACATGTCACTAGCCCTTTTGATAAATCAATATTCAGAAAGTAAACACTGTCATTGAAATAACATATTCTTAATTCAAAACAATTATATCTACCCTTTAGCAAATTCTAAGAATATGACTCTATGCTTGTGTTTCTAGACTGAATCCACTTTGCTGACAACATGCATTTTCAAAACCTAACTCTGGAAAAATATCATCTTTGTTTTTAGTTACGATAAGCATTCTTTAAATCGTTGAAGCTTTCATTATTTAGAAATCATTAAGGACCAAATTTTTCACTAGCATCACACATGCTCTTGTGTGTAATACAAGTTTCAATATCTGTGGTTGTAGATTAGAATATCTTGACGAGATGTTATTGTCGAGCTTTATTTTCCCCTCACAGAGCAACCAATACTGCAGCAAAGACTTCTATAAACTAATTATATAATCACTCTTCAGTTTATATTTACTGCTGGCATACCTTGTATCTGAATTCATCTTTTACTTTCGGTAATTGTTTAAGGCTACTAATACTAAAATATTTTAATTTTTTCTTTTGGTTACCAAGTCTCTCATCATTACAGGCATGGGTTCCCAAACCACCCTAGGCTTACATACCTTTATTGCACAACTTATCAGAGACTGTTTACTTTCCATCCTAGACTATGCACTATCTCCAGCCCAGAGCACCTCCACAGTCAGATAGATCTTCATTTTGCTGATAGTCTTTTACATTAAACTGGATTTCTGCCATCAATTTTGGTTTACTTACAGAATTCCTTTGTTGGTAAGAACCAGCACTTCCCAACACTGTGTCATTTTAATGGAAACATGTGGGGCCTGTTATGAAGAAAAGATTTTGGACAAAGTGAGTAGAAGTTGGAAGTAGGAAGTCACCAGTTACCTAAGCACTGATTCATTTATTCTTTCTCTTTCTGTCATCCTCTCTGTCCCCCACCCCCCAACCACTGGCTTATCATCTCTGCTTATGTCTTCACGTCTACCCTATACTTGTGCTTCTTTTTGGCAAACTGTTTTCTTTGCATAATAGTCAGTTTGAACTTGTCTTAAAAAATGGCTTTTCTAGCTCCAATTCAGCATGAACTTACAATTTAAGGTCCTATACTTAATTGGAAATTATTGGAAATCAGTTGAAATTTTCAAGAAACTACTCTGCCTGTTTTTCCATCAATGAACTCTCCATAGATTAAGTATCAATCCCTGACCTAATCAATCAATGGCATCTAGGGACAGAGTCACCAAGTTGAAATGGCTCAATGGCATTTCTTTGGTATGAGTTTTAGCTGGAAAAGTTGTTTTAAGGACTGAGACATGAACTGACAGAAGCTGCAATATATGTCTATTCCAGCTTTACTTATATATATATTTCAATGCTAATTCCACTGATCTGATATTCAGTGTTCACTCCTGTCAGATTTTAGCATTAATGTTACTACATGCTCAAATTTCTAGAAAATTGTATTGCTGAGATATAATTCTTATGCCATACAATTCACCCATTTGAAGTGTACAAATAGTGATTTTCAGTATGTTTGCAGAGCTCTGAAATGGTCACCACAATCTAATTTTGAACATTTTGCTCCCACTGAATAAAATTCCATACCATAGTTTGGCAGTTCCTTATGTGGTACACATAAACAATGAAATATTACTCAGCCATAAAAAAGAATGACATTGTGCCATCTGCAACAACATGGATGGACCTAGAGGACATTATGCTAAGTAAAATAAGTCAGACAGAGAAAGACAAATACTGTGTAATCTTCTTACTTATATGTGCAATCTAAAACTCAAACAAACAAAACCAAACAGAAACAGACATAGATACAGTGAGCAAACTGGCTGTTGCCAGAGAGGAAAGGATTGGGTGGCGGGGGGTTAGTTGAAATAGGTGAAGGGGATTAAGAAATACAAACTTCCATTTATAAAACAAATGTCACTGGGTTGTAATATATAGCATAAGGAATATAGTCAATAATGCTGTAATCATTTTGTATGGTGATAGATGGTCACTAGGCTTATGGTGGTGGTCATTTCTTAATGTATTTGATTGTTGGATCACTATGTTGTACACCTGAAACTAACATAATAAGTCAACTATACTTCAATTTAAAAAAAAGATAACTTGAACATAGGGTTACCTTCAAGCTGCATCCATGTCATAGCATGTTTTACTACTTCATGTCTTTTCATTGCTGAATAATATTTCATTGTATGGATACACCACATTTTATTTATCAGTTTATCAATGGATAGGCATTTAAGTTGTTTCCATTTTTTAGCTAACATGAATGATACTTCTCTGATCTATTTGTGTACAAGTTTTGGGTTGATGTATCTTTTCATATTAGGGGGTATATACTTAGGAGTTGAATTGATGTGTCATATGGTAACTCTGGACCCTGATCGATCCCACTCAAGAGTTGTGGTTGTTTTTGTTGTTTGCTTTGTCATTTGTTTATTTCTTGAGTGACTTGACTGAATTAATTCTGTGAAGTCAATTTCCATCACAACTTCCATCACATCAGTGTGCAGTCTCTGATGTCCCTGATCAGATTCCCCTCCCTTTTTATCGTCTTTTATGCTGTTATCACAGTTCAGGCAGTTTATTATTTTTGGGTCCCATCATCATCCAGGGACTCTCAGCTTGGACGTTCTCTCTTAATATCTGAAAGGGTCTAGCCTTGGTCATTTAAACAATCTTCCAAACTGCCAGGGCCATGTATGATATTCTTTTTAAGCCTGCCTTCCTAGGAGTTGCCCCTGGTTCAGAGTGGCTTATTGTTCAGACAGTGTTTGATCAGAGACTGTTTTAAGCCGTTGTACCAATGAGGCTTCTTGTCTTTGTTGGTGGGTTTTTGTGCTTTCAAGTCTGCCCCCACATCCTTTTCTGACTGTTCCTAAAGGGGTTCAGCTTATAACATTTTGCACAGCCTTCCAGATCCCCAGGATTGACTGTGATCCCAGGAAGGTTCTTCTTGGCTATCTCTTTCTCTGGTTCTCTCTATTAAACTTCTGGCTGCTCTGCCATTTTGCTTATATCATGGAGCTACCAGCCTCCGACTAATTGCTCTCCACCAAGCTCTCCATTGCTTTAGACAACACCTGATAGAAGAAACTTTTACATACAGAGGTATAGGGAAGTAATTCTGTTTTATATGCGATTTGGCTTGAATTTTATGTTAACTAGAAAACTCTGTCAAACATACATTGTACATCTGCTTTAACTTTTTTAAAAAAGAATGCATTTACCAGATTTAGACTGTCCACTTTGAATATAGGTATAAATGCCCCTGTTTCCTATGATGCCAATGCTAGTACTCCTTCAAAGATGAGGTCCCCTTCCCAGACACCAAGGTCATGATGACTTGCTATGTGTGTGCTAATTTGTCTCCTTTGAAATCTTGAAAGAAGGTACCTCTCCCATGTTTGATGTTTGTTCTTTGTTCTGACAAGATATAAAACTGTGGTTCAGGCATTGAAAATGGAGCTGGGTAACCATTGTGGATATGGATTCAGATACATTCCCGCATCATTGAGAACTTGAATTTTCTGAACTGTATAAAACTCAAGGCACCACCAGCCATTTCAAACAATGTCTGCTAGCAGCTGCCAGCTGCAACCTTATGGTTTCAAGGTATTCCCTTGTAACTATGCAAACACATCACACCCCAACCAAATCTTGTTTAACAAGCACCCTTATTTCTTGCCAGCTCCAACCCTAATTCTTGACAAACAACTTTTGTGACTTTGTGGTTTTTGCCTATATAAGCCTCTCCTATTTTGCAGCCAGGCAGAACACAATTCAAGGGCTTCTTGAATCTGTGTCTCCTGGGCTACAGTTCTCAGGCAAAATTCTTTCTGTTCCTATTATAGATTGTTTATTAATTATTTGCATTGACACACCCTAAGCCTGAAGTTCCCCATTCTCTGTTTTAAATCAAGTAAGTCCCTTCAGGCAGAGCTGAATAGTTTGTACCATTATAGCCTGCTTTCTCCCTGGTCAGTACCCTTGTGTCACTGCACTGGAGCTGGAGGTTGGCTACTTCTTTCCTGAAGTGACACTCTTGTTCTATGACTGGGCACTGGGGGGAGAGTGGCAGGTGTAGCCTGTAGTTTTCTTGGCTTGCACTTTCCAGAATGGGACCTCTGGTCTATGAATAAGCTGGGGAAGGGGCAAATAGTGCCCTGATATTCATGATTCTACTAGAAAGATGATTTTAGGTAAAAAAGGTACCTGACCAGATTTTTCTTTATCTTGAAAAATAGCCATGCTTTCTGAAAATCTAAAATTTTCCATATTATGATAGGATCTCTACACCTGATTTATAGTTGTTTAATATCTTATGGTTTATAAAAATTATCATACAATAACTATGTCTTTGAATGCCCATGGACTACTATGAAGTAGATTAATATCCTCATTTTAAAAGTCAGAAAACTGAAAGAGATATATGACTAGTTTGCCTAAAACCATTTGACTAGAAACTTCCATGAATCAAATATTAAATTTTCCATGTCCAAGACCTGTCTTTTTTCATATACTATAATTTTATTCATATTGAAAAATTATGTATAGTATATTAGACGATAATGTTCAGTAATCCAGGCGCTCAATAAATGTTATGACACACTGTCATCTTCCAATCAATAACGATTGCACAGGTCTCTTGGTGTCTAATATGTCTGCCTTTAACAAAGTAGGGCAGTCATTTGTGACATGGTTGTGTGCTCTTCTATTTTATATCAAATTCAAATAAAATGAGAAACTTACAGCATGAAATCAGTTGCTAGTTTCAAGGAAACCCCTTTTCACCTTTGAAAATGTTATCATATTTAAAAAGAAAGAGACCAGATTTAATACTTTGAAGTTGCACTTTTTTCTTGACTCTGTGAATAATGTCATTGGAGAAACGTCTGAATGCTGATAGATTAAACACAACAGCAGCCGAAGTATGACTTTATTCTTTCACAGATCATTTTAGATGCAAAGACCAAAAATGAGAAAAGATGAACGGTGGAAAATGGGAAGTTTTAAAGCTCTGATTTTATAAGAATCTAATTTTATAGTGTAAGGTTAGAAGGATAAGTCAGGAAGGAAATATGAACCCTGCTTTCATACACTGATGCAGAACTTCCATTCTGAAGTCTATTGCTTCTGATGGTAAAGGTCTTTCTTAATGGTATGCCTGGTTTTATGTATTTATTTTTTACTATATTGTTCCTCATCTGTCATGTATCTTGGCCAAGGTTAAGAACAATGTATCATCATACATTACAAAATGTACCACAAATTTTTGAAAATCAACATCACATTTAAAATGAAATCCATGTGTGTATGGGATTAAAAAGTAACATTTTCAAAGTACTTTGATACATAGTCTCAGTTAAATGAGCTGTCTTACTATTCTTTGTAATTTTGTCATATTGTTTATGTTCTTGAAATATAAACCCCAATCTTTAGGATGACTAAGCAGCCCAAACTCACGACTCAAATGTCTCTTTAATTAATTTTTTTTAAGGAAAAAAAAGACAATCATCTATTGGATACTTTAAACATTAGTTCACCTCAACATAGACAACAAGAGCTTATATGCTATCTAAGTCTATCCTAGCTCTGTTTTCTGAACTGTGCAATTGTGATGTAGTAATATAAAAAAAGCGAAACACATTATACAAGCCTTACTCTTTTATCTGAGTTAATATGTATGTTTTACTGTACATAAAACATAAAGTAAAGTGACTGTTTTATTCTCTCTGTACTAATTAGGAAGACATGAAAAAGTAAGTTTAATGCAAGAGGAAAGAAAATCTTAAAAGCAAGTAATACATAAAGACATGATCTTGTAAATGTTGACCAGTAAGGAGAGGGGAGAGTAAATTAATCAGCTTAACCTTAAATCCCTGTGTAGTGAGATGAGTGGTATTAGAATTGCAAATTAGTCTCTCTGAATGGGCCTTGCCCTGTGAGGTATTATTTTTATTTATTTATTTTTGTTGTTGTTTGTTTGCTCATTTTAAAAAAGATATAGTACAAATTGAAATGTCTGCTGTAGGCTCTTTTTTCAGTAGACATAGTTTGGATGAGAATCAGTAAAAAGGATCTGTTTGTTTTAAAAGATGACATGCAAGACTTGTGAAGCATATATATATATATTTTAATTTTTATGTGCTTAAGTATCAAAATAATCTCAAAATGTCAAAAGTAATTCTGGAAGTTCATCCTGAAAAAAGTCCATGATAAAAGCATACTAATATAAAGGAACACAACTGAATCCATTGAATTCATAAAAAGGGGGATCTGTGAGGCACTGGCTTTGGAGTCTTTTTCAGATTTTTACTGAATATTTGACACCTGTGGGAGGATGGGCCAATAAAACCACTGGGAACTTTCATCACATAAACTGCAGTACTCGTCAATTTCTCACCGTATCTTATTTATAAATCTCTACTACACTTTTGTATTAAATTTGGTATTTCCCCTGGACTTTACTATCATTTGTATGTTTTGTACCTCTTTTTCTCCTCTTGAGTCATCATAAAATTCTGATTTCTTGATCCTTCTGGGAACGTCAGAAGCCTTTTTTTTTTTTGAATCATTTTCTGTTCACAACAGACCATATTCCTGTTTTACCTGACATTCCTATCCATTTACCCTACTCTGTTTCTGCCAAGTCCCATCACATTAGGCAGTAGAATCAGAAATTTCCAAGAGCAAAAAAAAATTCAAATATATAACATTTTATAAGTGATCATTACATATGACTATAGTTGCTACCATCATTAATGATCAGGTGTTGATAACTAATAACACCAAAAGAATGAGTTATGTTTACTATGTTAAATGATGAGTTATGTCTGTTAAATAATGGGTTATGTATTTGTAATCGTGTGATTTAATTATTTGCTAATTTGGAATTCTTCAGCATCTATACAATTTAAGATTCAATCCATAGTGTGATTGTGAATGAAAGGAAAACCTGGCTTCACTAAACACAAAAATAAGTATGCAAGCTTAAAGTATGATGCTGCCTAGTTAGAATAGGAAATGTAATTGATGATGGAATGGAAGGAAAGAGAATGGAAACAGGGAAATGCTTCTAGGAAGTTTTTGTTTTATTTTATTTTGTTTTGTATTTCAGGATTGGTGTACATATCATATATGCAGGGGCAAAGACTAAACTGTTGAGTAGTCGGAAAGACAAAAAAATAGAATCAAAGATATATTTGAGTAGAATAAATAAAATTTTTTGGCAGAAGTAAAATTCAAGAAATTATTCTGTGGAAGTAAGAAAACAGAGTTTGCTTTTATGTGTCCCAGTCAGAAAGAAAAAGGATCATATAATGCCTATTCTTTTCAAAAATATAGCTGGATAAGCCTTAACTGTTTGTGCAAATATTAAATTAGTTTCCATGGTCTAGCCATATAGGAAATATAGATGACAAATCTTAAAGATTTCCTTCAGACTCTGATTTCATGTCATTAAATATATCAGCTGCTATTTTGATGGAGTAGCAAGGATATCAGCTGGGATCAGAGTTCTCACTTAGCAAATGGCAGTTGATATCCCAGGAAGTCTTTTATATATGTTAAATTAACATTGGGTAATTTTGCATTTGAGATCATTTTTGTCCCCAGTGCCTGATGTCATTAACTGGTTCCATCAAAAATCTGAAGCTATTTTGAGAAAGGACCTTGATATGGAACTCAAGAGAAGGGCAAATAATTTTTTTCATAACTTTTTTTGGGCAATGTCTTATAAACTCTCAGCCCAATAGTTGAAGACATAATTGCCTAAAATTACTTATTAGGATTTTAATAAAACATATAATAAATATGCATTGAAAGGTTTTATAATGAGCACTTTCAAAAACAGAATTCATGAGATCATAAACATCATGGTGAAAACATAATTTTAGTAGAAAGTAGCTATTGGAAAAAATGATATAATAAGCCAACTTTGATAAAAAACACTTATAAGTATAGGGAAAAACTATCAAAGTAAACAAATACTGAACATTCCAATAAAAGTAATAGTAACTGGAAAACATAGATGAGTACAACTGACCATAATAAATAAAATAAAAATGATTTATTAAGATTAAAAAATATAAATAAATATAATAAGGCCACTTGCTTATAAAAGTAAATTATAAATTTTTGTGCATTTGAAATATAAGCATTCTTTCCTTAGGTATTTTATGTAATATCTGCCAATTTTATAATATTTAATATTTTTATTTTCACTATTTTAAAAAATCACCAATTTTCGGCAAGATTGAATTGCTTACATTGTTATAGTATCTTGTTTGATATTATACATGTATTATAGATTACCACCAAGTGAAAGTAAACAGTAATGCTCTCCTAAAATATTAGACTAGATATCATTAATGCATATCTGGTTAGTTATCATATGATATGTAAAATAGCACCATATACTTATAAAGTTCTTTTGTTAAAGTTCCAAAAGAAAAATTATGGCGCTAAACAACATCTTTGTTTAAAATAATAAAGCTAAATTTTTACTGAAAATTTTTACTGAAAAAGTTAAAATTTTACTGAAAAGTAAAGTTCCTTTATATATTTGCACACCAAAAATGCTATGGTCAATTAGCCAAAGATAAATGTATGAACAAAAACATTTTGCAAGAAGTCTAGCCTACATTTCTTTTTCTTTACTTAAAAAGGTGAATTTAAAAATTCCTAATATAATCTACTGCATTTGTAATGTTTTTAATTCTTATTATCAAAGTTATAGGTGTAAGAACTTAAGATACGCAAACTTATAAAGCATACCTTATAAACTTCCAAGCTAAATAAACTAGTATTTAAAGCAAGCTTCAAAATATTTTAAATTAATTAAGGTTACCAACTATCTATTGAGATTTAATACTTGAAAATTAAGGTACAAATAAAATACATATATTTCCAATAAGACTTTATAAAGGATAGTCCTTTCTATTCTACAACTTATAGCACTGCTATATAAAGGTATAAGGAAACACAATACAACTTTGCAGATACTTATCAGGAAATATAAATGTTGAGGCACAGTGATGCGGATTCAGAAACATACATTCAATGAGAAGCTATTTATCTCTTAATGCGGGAAGATGGAGATACACCAATATGCCTAAAAGAGCATTCCAAATAACCTAGAGCATTATGATCTAGTTACTCTTTGCTAAAGCTTTCCAAAAGCAATAATAATCTCATTTCAGAGTGAAATCAAAGATAGGAATTTGGAAGATTCCCTGAGATTATCCATAATTTTGAAGGTGATTATAACTGTATTTTAAAGAAGCTACAAATAATCTAATGACACAAAAATATATTAACTGATAAAAGCCTTATTTGTATAATGTTAAAATAACATTGAGCAAGTACACAAAATAACCTGTACATCTTTCCTCTTAATCCAAAAATTATAGGGATGCTTGATAACTCTAGTCTTCACTGTATCTTTACGGTCTTCAAACTACAGTTAATTTACCAATGGAGATTTTTAAATCTTAATAAGCCAGCAAGAATAACTCAAACTGAAAATGAGAAAGAAAGAGAGGGAGAAGAAATTAGCAAAGATAATTATGCACTTTTTAAAACTCAAATCCTAGCAAAGGTAAACATGTACAAATAAAGTTAAAGTTTATAGGGTACAATTTACCAGTGTTAGCAACTCAGTTTGCCCCTTAGAGTATGGTACAGATTTATATAGAGAAGATCTAATTTACTGACTATTTTCCTAGTTGAAACCATCTAATGCCATATGTATATCACCTCACTAACCACCCTCCCAGAAGAGACTCAAAAACTCTAAAAGAGTAAAGTAACAGAATTCTATTTTTCATAAAAAGAGAAGTGCAAAGCAACATATATATCAATGTACATAATCATATGTAGTAAATGATGAGATTCAAATGTAGAAATCTTATTGGAATACCCCTTTCAAAATTCACATAGAATCAGACAGCAGAACTTCGAAGCCTCTTTCTGATGGAAGAGCTCACTCTCAATCTTTACATTTTAGTATGTATATTTTCAGTTTTCTGTACACACATATACTAATATATTACTCCAATAGGCTCTGTATGTTACTATAGAATTTAACACATATAAAGTGCCATTTTTATAAGTATTTAATATTCTAGTGCTGACCGTATTTTAATTTAAACAAAACCTGAATACTAGAAGTATAAAACTGGACCACTTAAGTCCAAGGGCTTAAATATTTTAGCTTTTTAAAACCTTTTCCCCTGAATTAAATTTGTATTAAGTTATAGTTTACATACTATAAACTATAAATAGTTAAATTGTATAATTTGATACATTTTGACTCTATATATATGCCCATCAAATAACCACTAAAATCAGGATAATGAACATATTCAATATATATATATAACTTACAAAAATCTACTAATACTGATATTTTACTACTTCAAGTGAAATATACAAAACTCACCAACACTTAGGTTCCTTTACTCTCCTTTTATATGATTGTCATAAATATTTTCTCTACATATACTGAGACACCATATGATGTAATATAATAAATTTTACTTCTAACCATCACAAATAATATGAAAGAAGAGAAGAACAGTCTATTATTTTACCCATCTATTTACCCTGTTTGCTGCTCTTTCTCCATTCATATTCTAAGTATCATTATGCTTTCATTTCTTCTTTGTTTAAAGGACTTTTTTTAGCAATTTTTTTTTCTGGTAACAAATTATCTTAGTTTTCATTAATCAAGTAATGTCTTATCTCACCTTTATTCGTTAAAAATATTTTCAATAGACATGCAATTTTGGGGTGGCAATTTTTTTTTCTTTCAGCACTTTAAAAATATTGTGCCACTTCTAACTGGCCTGCATGGATTAGTGAGAAATTCACTGTTATTCAAATCATTGTTCCCCTAAATGTAATACACTGTTTCTGTCAACTTTCAGGACTTTTTTTTCTTCCTTTGTCTCTGGTTTCAGACATTTAATTATGATAACTTAAAATGGGTTTCTCTGGATTTGCCCTGTGTGTTTAGATTCACTTCTTGAATCCACAGGTTTAAATCTTTCACTGAATTAGGAAAGATTCAACCATTCTTTCCTATTAAGTTTTCAGCGCTGCACTCTTACTCCCTCCTTCTTTGAAGCCAATAATATGAATATTAGATCTTTATTTACTGAGCCACAGGTTCCATAGATTTTTTAATTAATTTAAAAATTTAATCAAAAAGAATTTTAAAACTTTATTTTTTAAAAGCAGTTTCAGAGGAGGAGGGATAAATTGGGACATAGTGATTGACATATACACACTACTATATATAAAATAGAAAACTTATAAGGACCTACTGTATAGACAGTGAACTCGACTCAATACTCTGTAATGACCTATATGGGAAAAGAATCTTAAAAAGAGTAGATATATGTATATGTATAACTGATTCACTTTGCTGTACAGCTGAAACTAACACAACACTGTAAACCAACTATACTCCAATAAAATTTTTTTTAAAAAGCAGTTTTGAATTTACAGCAAAATTGAGAGGAAATTATAGTGATGTCCCATACACCTGCTGCCCTCACACATGACATTCTCCCCCATTATTAACATCCCCTCCATACAGGTTTATTTTTAAAAATCTATTTTCTCTCTGTCGTTCAATCTGGATAATTTCTACTGATCTATCTCCAATTTTACTGATTCTTTCCTCCATCATCTCCATTCTACTACTGAGCCCACACAATGAGTATTTTATTTCAGTTATTGTATTTTCAATTCTACAATGTTTATTCTTCTTTACATTTTCTATTTATTGAGCTCCTATTTTTTCATTTGTCCCACAAGTAATCATAATTGCTTGTTGGAGAATTTTTATGATAGTTTCTTTAAAATCCTTGTCAGATAATTCCACCTTATGTACTACCTCAGCACTGGTGCTTTTTTGTTTTTTCTTTCATTTTAGTTGAGATTTAAATGATGGGTGGTGAGAGAGAGATGAAAAGATAATGATTTTCTGGAATATAAACAAAACCTGAGGGTTGTGGAGAGCTTGAAAAAATAATTATTTTATTCATAAGTTTTTGTACTTTTTGAATAAATTGGTTATTCAAAAAATAATTAAGATTTACTCTTTAAAAAGAAAAAAATGTTTGGTATTTTATTGTTTTATAAATTGTATAGTTTTTAATATGTTGATAGTTAATAAAACCTGTAATAAGATTTACAGGAGAGAGAAATATGCAATATTTCTCAAACTTAATGACATGAAACATTTTATGTGCTATAATTTACCAAATTAGTGTTCATAAAAATATATTTTTAATATGGTTAACATAAAGTTAGATCCAGCCTAAATTCTTTCTGTTGAACATTTAACAAAAATTAATCTCTTCCTTGTAGTTTCTAATTATTGCCTAAGCACCATAATTAGCTTACCATTAAATTCTATCCTATGTCACATTATATGAACTTCATAGTTTAGTAATGTCAATATATAATGCCTTTCTATGCATAAAACTTTGCTTACTTAATCTTTGGTGAGTCTACTCTTTTTTTCCCACAACTGTGGTCAGGGACTATTTCTTGAAATTCATACTACCCAACAAAATTAGTTACAAAGTTGATAAATATTTATTGATTTTTAGTAATAATTTCTTACTACCATCATCCCTATTTTTATCATCATCAAAATTGAACATCTGCCTAAGCAGCGGTAATTATTATTGTGATTAAGAAATTTAGCAAAATAAACCATTAAAATAGCTTCAATATAATTCTTAAAATCTACGAACTTTTTAGCCTAAGGAAGACTGATTTTAAAATAATAAATGATTCTTTAACCCAAACAGCAAAGCAAAAATGTTTCTGTCCTTGAACACCCTTTATTCTGCTCCACTTCTTTATTCAAAAATTTATTTAATGATGTTTAGCATTTATTCTCTTTTTTATTGAGGTAAACCATTTATTTTGTTATATGCTTGGGTTTTGACTCACCTCCTAGAGAAATGGAAATAAAAACAAAAATAAACAAATGGGACCTAATGAAACTTAAAAGCTTTTGCACAGCAAAGGAAACCATAAACCAGAAGAAAAGACAACCCTCAGAATGGGAGAAAATATTTGCAAACAAAGTAACTGACAAAGGATTAATCTCCAAAATTTACAAGCAGCTCATTATCAAAAAAACAAACAACCCAATCCAAAAATGGGCAGAAGACCTAAATAGACATTTCTCCCAAGAAGATATACCGATTGTCAAGAAACACATGAAAGAATGCTCAACATCACTAATCATTAGAGAAATGCAAATCAAAACTACAGTGAGGTATCACCTCACAACAGTCAGAATGGCCATCATCAAAAAATCTATAAACAATAAATCCTGGAGAGGGTGTGCAGAAAAGGGAACCCTCTTGCACTGTTGGTGGGAATGTAAATTGATACAGCCACTATGGAGAACAGTATGGAGGTTCCTTAGAAAACTAAAAATAGAACTCAGTAATCCCACTACTGGGCATATACCCTGAGAAAACCATAATTCAAAAAGAGTCATGTTCCACAATGTTCATTGCAGCTCTATTTATAATAGCCAGGACATGGAAGCAACCTAAGTGTCCATCAAGAGATGAATGGATAAAGAAGATGTGGCACATATATACAATGGAATATTACTCAGCCATAAAAAGAAACAAAATTGAGTTATTTGTAGTGAGGTGGATGGACCTAGAGTCTGTCATACAGAGTGAAGTAAGTCAGAAAGAGAAAAACAAATACCGTATGCTAACACATATATATGGAATCTAAAAAAAAGAAAAAAAAAAAGGTTATGAAAGACCTAGGGGCAGCACAGGAATAAAGACGCAGATGTAGAGAATGGACTTGAGGACACGGGGAGGGGGAAGGGTAAGCTGGGACGAAGTGAGAGAGTGGCATGGACATATATACACTACCAAATGTAAAATAGCTAGCTAGTGGGAAGCAGCCGCATAGCACAGGGAGCTCAGCTTTCAGTTTGGTGCTTTGTGTCCACCTAGAGGGGTGGGATATGGAGAGTGGGAAAGAGACACAAGAGGGATGAGATATGGGGATATATGTATATGAATAGCTGATTCAGTTTGTTATAAAGCAGAAACTAACACACAATTGTAAAGCAATTATACTCCAATAAAGATGTTTAAAAAATATGCTTATATTTGGTTTAAAAATTGTCATAATTTTTTCTTCTTCTTCCAATATTATTGTATTTGCTTTCCTTTCAAATAGAATTCTTTTGGCTGCAAAAAACAGAAATTCAGTGTTGGTCCAAGAGATCAACAGTGCTGTCAAAAACCAAACTCTTTCTTTGTCTCTATTCTGCCATCTTCTGTGTTGACCCCATCCTATCACTGATTCCTCACGTGGTGACAGCTGATGACAGCTGAAAGCAAGAGGGATGTCAATACTTATTACTCACTTCAAGTAAAAGAGAGAAAAACAGAGTTAATTTTGCTTCCTGTTGCTTTCTTTTTAAATAGTAAATGTTTCCTTATCAAAGGAAACTAACTTTTCAGCTAGACTCTGAACAACTCAGTGTCAAAGAAAATGGAAATATGATTGGCTTAGACTATTTGTCCCTACTTGAGATCTCTGGATCTGTGGTCAATGTCCCAATTTGCAGGAAAAAGGGGAATGCCTGGAATTCCCATTGAGGATCCAGTTTCAAATGTCCTTTTCACCTTCTTTCCTTTATTCAAAACACATTATTTTGATTGCCTACTATGTTCTAATATTTTGAGGGGCACTGAAATTAGTGAAATTTGTTTTGTCATGTACTAGTATCTTGAGTTGTGAATCAACTCCTTTTTATTGTTCTTTGTGTCATTTAACCACAGAAAATAATTTCAAAATAAAATATTAAAATCCAAAGAGAGAAAAAATTATATATGTATATAAGGGTATATGTTTTATATTAATTATGTTTTTTATTTATTTTATGCTTAAAACATATCAATACATTCTACTTTTCTTAAATGTTTACCTAAATCAAACTGGAAAATTATTTATCTTAATTATGCAAGTTCATTAGTACTGCCTATTCCTAGTTTCTAGAAGGAAAACATTTATGATTATAAATTCTTGTTTTTGCAAGCAATACTGTATCACGATAGCTTTAATGGAAGGAAAAACATGCAGTTTTCAGATTAATACTAGAAAGAAATTGCTGACTGAGGAGAGGGAGTTAGCAGAATGGTCTCATTAGAGATGAAGTAAATTTAATTAGCTAGGTCGGTCTTGTAGTGGAAAAATTATGGGAGGAAACAAAGTTTCTTCCTAGTTGAACTCTTGTTCTGCCCAAACTCTCCAAGGTTACATTAACCTAGAGCTGTCAAAAAGTGCTGCATTATAGCTTAAACAGGCTTAAATAAATTATTTTTCAAGAACAGGCATTTCATAGAAAACTAGAGTATCCCATAGATAGCTCTTCCCCTTGTTCTCTGAGAAGATAGGAGAGAAGAAAATAAAATACCTTGAAATGATAAAAATAAAATCATGTGGATAAGCAAATTTAGTATTATTTCACCACTGAATTAATCAATGTGACTGTTTAATATGAAATATCAATGACTAAAAACATTGCAATAAATATTTAGGAAGAATGCAATATAATGAAGAGAGCATTTAATAAGATATTAAGCATTTAATAAGATATTAATTAAGATATTAAGAAAATGATAATAGAACTAACAAATATGCTGCGTTTTAGATTTCACATAAGAAATCTGGCTATATTTTTTTCAAACTGAAATAAATACAATTTAATAGTATTAAAGATATACACACATTAACGTAAAGATAAATAATACTGGGCATTTTAAAATCACAGTTAATTTTTAAATATAGCAAATTTAAATATAATCATTTGATGTACATTTGTTATGACTCTAGGAAACATAAAAATGGACAAGAAATTAATTTTTATACTACATATGATTTTTTAGCTTATTACAGCTATTTTGTAAAATAGTTTATAAACATGTGAATATTATTTTATATAATTTCCTATAATTATGCTCTAAACATAACTTAAATGAGGTGAAGATTTTCATTGTTTACAAATATACATCAGACATAAGCTTGGCAACTTATATTTACAGTTTAATTATCTGGGCTATTTTTTCATGTTGTTTACATTCTAAAATGTTTTTCTTGACTTTTTCTGTTTTTGATATTGTTTAGTTACCTTTTTTTAATAAGGATGCATCATAACATAGTTCGTTAAGATAAGATATCTTGGGAACCAAATATCAAGATAGAATCTACTTTCTTACTAATTGTCCCTTGATACTTGGGAGAAAAAAAAATCAAATTATCTGCAGAAAATAATATCTAGTAAAAAAAAAAGCTACTCTATCTTTTAAACTTTTTATATAACAATCAAAATTAGATAATCAAACAAATTCTTAAAATTATTAAAATCCATATGCTTCCCATCCTGGGGCTAGTTACAGGCTCCCTCACATAATATTCATACATTAATTGTTTGTATTCTGTCTACTCAGAGAAACTGAAGGCAATTACTTTGTCATAACCAGCATGTCACTTTGCTTCAGGTGAGATGATAGCCCCAAGCAACACCTCAACTGGGATGCTGAGCAAAGGACCCAACTATCCTACATCTAGACTCTCATTCCATGGAAACTATGAGATAATAAATTCATTACACAGCAACAGAAAACTAATACAGCTGACTGTAACATAAAGAATACCTGAGTTATAATCTTTTCTCTCTTTTCAGAAGTCATGTAGGAGAATCTGGTTCATTGACAAGTATGGCGTACCTAGATTTAGAGAATTCTATACATGTTTTTGCCTTGTTCCCAAGAAGTATATTTTAAGTTAATCCCTTTCCAGTTTGCTGATTTTGTGGGAAGTGATTCTGGATCCACTCTAATTCAAGAATTTGCTATAGTTGACATTCTGTAATTTATGTATATGCATAGCAGCAAGATGCCATAGATTGAAAGGTGAAAAAATATACACACACATATATATACATATATACATATGCATGTACATTCATCCCTCAGTACCTCAGGGGATTGGTTCCAGGACCCCCCCACTTCCAAAGTATACCAAAATCTGCAGATACTCAAGTCCCTTATATAAAATGGCATAGTACAGTCAGCCCTGAGTATCCATGGGTTTCACATCCCTGGATATGGAGGACTTACTCTATAATTATTGAAAAAAATCCCCATATAAGTGGACCCACACAGTTCAAACCTACGTTGTTCAAGGGTCAACTGTATTTATAAACCCACATAAACACATACACATTATACAATATATAAATTTATGCACATATATTTAGGCACATATATTTTATATGTGTATATGTGTGTGTACTTGATTGTTTAATTTGAGTAAACATTTAGTTTCCAGAGAACTATGTGGTTTAATTTTTTCTTAAAAGTGGCATATGAGTGGTAGCTTTTCAGTCTAGTCTGAAATTCTAAAAAATTATCATAGTTATAAAAGTTTCTGCATAATTTGACCACATTTATTATTTTTCCTTGGCAAAAGAATAATAGCAATTTAAAAAATTATTTAGAAAGGCTTACTCTGGGGAGGAAGTATTCTCCTTTCCATTTTCCAAATATGGAGTGAAATGAGAGTTTAGCAAGCTAGCAATGTTGCAGTATGATTCAGTTGACTCTTACTGAGTTCCAGTATGACATCTAATCACATCCAGGGTCTAATCATATAGCAAGTCCATCATCAACATAACATGCTTGCTGACAAAAATTTATTAAATTAAAATATAATTTATTTTCCTCATGGTGGTTATAGAAAAACTATGCAGAAAGGAAATTTTTTTTTACTTAAAATGTTAAAGAGGAGCAATTTGTGATAATTTTTAATAAGAGAATATGATTAATCAATACCTTGTAATAAAAAATAACCGCTGAATTAGTGACTTTTCACAATCTGTACAATTAAAATATAATTAAGATAGATCATAATAACACAATATCTCATGGGTTAAAATTGTGCTTTGTCAACCTAAAAGACAAACAAACACTAAATGGTTGATACACTCTCCTCAACTCTGTGCTCTATGGATTAAATCCACATTTTTTATTTTACAATTTATAGGTATAAGTAGAGCGGACTTCTGAAAATCAACTGGAATAACCCGAGTGTTCACCACTCCAGCTCATGTCGACGTTTTTTGCTGTCTAGTATTCTCTAGCTTACTCCTTTACACTCACACACTTCTTAGAGATTTAGAGAAACATTTCCTGAACATTCTACGCAAAATAACAGCTCCCCATTATCACTTTATCGCCTTACTCATCTTTTCTCTTTTTGTAAAACATGTATCACTGCTTGCCCTTATAGTCTTTACTTTTTTGCTATTATGCTTATTGTCTCTGTTCCTCAACACAACACTGCAGGTGTTATAACAACAAGGGCAAAGCACTCCAATTGAAAGTTTAGTTATTCCATAGTATAAACATACCACATAGTTTTATTAACTTAGTTATTCATTGAATAGGCATATATCTTTAAATACTGAAGGAATAAAAAAAATTGTATTAATTCACAGAAAACACCAGACAGTAAATCAGGATTCTATACCAAGAGAAAATATCTTCTTTGCAAAAAGCAAAAAAAAAAAAAAAAGACTTTTTTCAACATAAAAATTGCAGAGAATCTATGGTCAGCAGACTACAAAAATATTAAAGGAAGTCCTTCAGGGAGAAGGAAATGATACTCAAGAGAAATTTGGGTCTATAAAAGTAAATGAGGAGTGCTGAAAATGGTAAATGAATGATTAAATACAAAGTACTTTTTCTTATTTTTTAACACTTCAAAAGTGAATTGAAAATAATAACAATGAAAAACAACAACAATTCATTTTAGGGTTTATAACCTATGTAGAAGTGAAATGTATGGCAACAATGGCACAAAGAATGGGAAAGTGAAGATGGAAAGATACTGCGGTCAGCTTCTTCCACTAAATGAAGATGGGTATAAAATCATTTGAAGTTGTACTGTGACCACTTACAGGTTAATAATGTGAATCTCTGTACTTCTAAACTAAAATTATTGTCTTCTAAACTCAAAGATTTGTCTTTGTCCTTTTACTTGAAGGAAAACTTGTCTAGATGTAATACTATTGGCTCCCATGACCTTTCCTTAAGTATCTTGCCACTGTCGTTCAACTGCTTTCTGACAAGAAATACTGCTCTTGAGAAGTTTGAGGCCAACTTGACTTTTAGTATTTTTAAATAGATACTCAAACTATTGTTTATCTTTACTGAAGTTATTTAGACTTTAAAAATTGTTTTATAAATTTTACCAGTTCCTTTATAAATCATTCTTTTTTCTACCGTCATATATTGTTGTCTGTCTGTGTTTTATGAGTCTGTGTGTGTGTGTGTGTGTGTGTGTGTGTGTGTGTCTGTGTGCGTATTCTTTATGTTGCTCTTTCAAGGCTGCACTAACTTCATTAATTTTTTTTTTCTCTAGCAACATTAGGCAATTTTTAAAAACCTTGCAAAAAAGTCTTGCAAAAATTTTCTTATTTTTTACTGTTGTTTTAACAAAGGACTTAAAAAAAAATAAGGCTCTTTGCATTTTCTTGAGCTTTTCCTGGACCCTACTTCAACTCATTTTTATGAGTTGTATCTCATCGGTGATCTATGACATCTGCAGCCTTTGAGATCCCAGATTACTTCAAAGCAACTTTCCCTGCCTCTACCAGCAATTCTGCTTTGGTCAGTCATTCTTGCTCACAGCAGTTGCTTCTCAAGATATGTTGAAGATTTATGAGATTTGCCTGCACTGATCACCTCAAAAGTTTCAAATCTTCCCTGTAGCATTTTCATGGTTTCCTGTGTGACTTGTCTTGGCTTTCACACATATCAGCTTCATGGTCCTAAAAGGAAATATATGGCATACTCATACTAGGAAATTTCATTGTGTATTCTTTACAGTGAAAATATTCACAAGGTATGAGGATGGTTCAAACTACAAGGAATGGTGCAGGAATCCACAATAAGTTACAGCGGAAGAGCTTTTATTCATCCGATAGCAGAGGAATTCTAAATATCCCAGTCAAGAAAGGGTATAGGGAGGAAGTGGCTAGCATAACCTGGAAAGAGATGTGAATAGAGAAAGTTGTATTGAAAGAAGTAGTGGCATCCATGTGAGGGACCCACACAGATGAAATATCTCCCTGGGACAAAAACACTGAAATAAATATATTTACATCAATATAATTTCTCCCCCTGATTTCCTGCCAGGACTGTGAATTACCTATATGAGCCAAAAGCCAAGATGCTCAGCTTCCCAGGGCAGAGGTAGGATAAGAATGATGGAGAATGGACTCAGAGCCACAAATGGAAGATCAGGCAAAGTGCACCACTTTGCCCTCTCAGCTTTTCAATTTTGTCCTTCCTTCAGGTAAAAGTTTGTGTCTGCATTTTAGAGTACACACAAAGTACAACCATCTGCTAGTAAAGGTATCATCATGGGCACTATCAATTTGTGGGGGAGAAACAGCGAGAAAAAATACATAATATAAAATATATAGCTGCTGTAGTCCTGGGCTTCCTAGCTGGTCATAAAGTATAAGTTAGTAAAAATAGACACCTTTATGTGTCTAAATAAAGATAGACACTAATCATATCATACATCTCTTACCCTTTTATACATCACAGATAAATTGGGTTCTTGGCCAGGTGAAATAACTCAAAGTGTTATCCTTGCAGAACTTGAGTTATGGATGACCATTTTTTAGTAGAAACAACAGTTTCTCATTGACCACAATTATTAGGAAAGATAGATTTCGGAAGAATCCTTCTTATTTCCAAATAGTCTTCTTGTCCCCTGCTAGGCATCAACAACAACATTTTCCCTAGTAATCAGGATCAATCAACATTGTAGGTTCCCTGTTGATTTGTTATTTACCTAAATGATGAAATGTCAAATTATGAGGGCATCTTTCAGTTTCCAATTCACTGGAACCACTTTTGAGCTCCCTGATGGAAGCAGACTTCCCTTGGGCACAATGACCTACAAGCACAAGTTAAAGATCATAGAAACAGAGACAAACATTCTTCAAATACATTATTAGGAATAATAATGAGAGAAGCCACTCCTATCTCTGCTGTTGGTTTCAGGATTTATATTTCAGACTATGAGGGAGACTGCATCATATATTGATTGCTGAGTTTAGGCAAATGTCTCATTCGATAGGCTGAGATCTCAATGCAATAGGTTCATATAAATCACCTGTTACATAACTGAGCCTTCTGAAGGTCATTATGCTGTTCCTCCAAGCCAAGTGCTTCTGACTGATGGAACATACAATAAAACCAGTGAATTCCATGCAGGATGTATACTGCTACACTTCCTCTGCCATAACTCTTCTGGTAATCAGTTTTATGTGGCATACCATGGTGATGAATACAATATTCTATAAATCTATGAGTAATAGTACTGGCAAAAGAGCTATATGCAAAGAAGGCAATTCTATACCCAAAATATAAGTCTGTCTCTATGAAAATGATTGTTGCCATAATAGAAGTGTTCTAATGTAATTAATCTGCCATGATGATATCAGTTTATACTTTATGGGAATGGTGACATGGTGAAGGTTTATTTGATATTTCTACAGAGAAAACCTTCATTCATTCAGAAGTCAAGAAATCTATGATTAAATACATCTTAATCTTTTATCCATCTGTCAGATGGTCTTCCTTTTTCAGTCCATATCCTAATCAATGGCATTTCAATCTACTTAGATATTTGAGCTAGAAGTCTTAGAAACACTCTTAGCTCATTCTTCTACTTTACCCTCCATGTTCTCTCAGTAATCAGGTTTTAAAAATTATATTCAAAATGCCCCACAAATATGCGTTTTCGTCTTCATTCTCTATTATCGCAGCCCACCCCAGAAACTTTCCTAATACTCTTCGCACCACAAGAATAGTCTCCTCTGTGTCTACCATGTTTCCAGTCCCTTTCCTCTCCACACTGCCCTCAAACATATTTCTAAAAATACAAATATATCACTTATTTTCTTTTTAATTAATTCAGTCATCCTTAGGGGTCATCATGGCATACAAAACCCATTAAAATCTGTCCTCACTCTACCTTTCCTTCACTCCTTGTCATCTATTTGTCTCCACCCCATAGGTTTTATGTTCTAACCTCAATGCACTACAATACTTCATGTTTAAGACTATAAAGATAATATATAATATACTTCTGGCATTCTGTTCTATGCATTATAATTTTTATTATACTTCAGAACAAATGCAGTCAGGTGTATATAAATGTAACTTGAAGGTAAAGTAAAATAATAGATTCAAAAATAATAGATTTACTTAATCTGCAAGGATTAAATGAGGGTCAGCAATTTTCCATCAAACAAGGAACCTCAAGAGCATTTCATGGTTTTCTTAAATTTGGCAAATTAATGTTATAAAAGTCATCTTCCTAACTGAATACTTGTTTTCTCTCATTTAGTCAATTACTGTTTGCTCCTTGAATGTTTGAATATCTATGTTCTCTCAAATTAAAAGACACAAAGATTATAAATTGAGGTATTAACTTTCACATAAAATGTATGGATGTTTACTTTTTTTTTTAACAAACAATTTAATGCAACAACAGTTTTTATAGTCTGTGTACCAGGTATAAATTGATCTTTTGGGAGGTACATAACAATGTCAATTAACAAAGTATATATGTCTACTATTTATTTTCTCACATAACATACACAACATGACATTTAGTATCCAGTCACCTTGTATAAAGGGTTTTGTTTTGTCTGGTCTTGCTTTGCTTTCCATTGATTAGATGGGTATGGAAGCAGAACTTCTTTGTCACTTCAGAGGAAACTGTCTGGATAGCAATGAAGTGTATCATAAATCAATTCTACCAGGAGAACAGCTCACAACCAAAGTCAATATCATGGTATAAAATGCCTATAACAGGAATCAAAATGTATTTGCTTCATCAAGGAACTTTAAAGTTTTAAAAATGTATGCAATAAGTCCTTAAATTAATTATTATTATAAATCTATATTTAACAAGGTATATAAAATGCTAAACATATTTTATGAAAGTGGGAAATACTGAATAAAATAATTGATTGTAGTCTTAAAAGTTTTTTACAGTATAAGATATATAAGCATGCCTAAACAGAAATTGTTAAGTCAAATCTGAATTACTCAGGATCCCATGTTCCATTAATAGGTCCTACAGATTTTTAAAATTCTATAAACTACTCTGAATTCTGTTTAGTAGATACTGAACAAGTTTTGTGCATGATATATACATATATATATATACATATATATATATATATATATATATATATATATACATATACATATATAACTTTTCACACAGATCCCTTATTTTATTTGTATCCCTGAATTATTTGATTTCTCTACAAAATCTAAAATTAAAAAAAAGCATTGCCATTCTACTTTGTTGTGATTATTTACATTTTTAAAATATCTTACAAATATTGCAAGGAGAAACATTGGCTATGCAAGAGAAATAAAATTGAAATAATCTAGTAATATATTCTTAAGCTGAAAAGAAGTTCCCATTTCTAAAGCATTATTATTATTCAGTGATTACAATATTTTGTTACACGGAAGAGAAGTGAAGAAAGTCATAATCTTAAAGAGCACATTTTGATCGTTATAATTGCTATAATGATTAAGTAATATGTATTTTTGGAGTGCAGTACAATACATTCAAAGGGTTAAGTAAAAAGAGTTGAAAGATTAGTAGAGACAGTAAGAAGACTTTCTGTCCATTTTCTTTTGTGTGTGCTTTTCTTACAAAACAATTTACTTATTTCTTGGTTGCTTGTCTTTCAATAGATGTTCGGCAACCCATTTTAGTGCTCAATATTTCTTAATGCTAAGACAGGGCTTGTTTATAAATGTTTAAGGCAGTTCTACTGCAATAGAATAGCACTGATTGCCAAGAGCTTGCAATAACTCATGGTGAAGTTGTTCAAATTAAGAAGGTTTTTTCTATTATGAGTGTTATTTCTGTGCCTCTTGCTTCTGTTCCTTCTACTTTTATTACTACTATTGGTACTTATTATTACTGTTATTATTGATACTATTATTGTTGTTGTTGTCATCATTATAGACCAGAAGCCTTGAATAGTTTATTGAACAAGGTTAAGTTTTTTTTTTTCAATTTTAGGTAAACAATTTTTTAGGATAAATATGTCCCAAATGGGCACACACCCAAGGTGCAGCAAACTGGAGCCTGGGCATATGGGGTCACAGTATGAGCACAGGGAAAGAGGGTGGGGCTGGACACAGCATAACTGACCGAATTCATGGTGCAGAGACAAACTTCAACCTGGCAGTTCCTGCCCCAACTCTACTAAGTGCCCCTGGGCAAGTCCTTTGCCCTCTCTGGGCTTATTTTCTCACTTGTAAAGGAAAGAGTGAGATCACCAGGACTGGAACTTGAGAACGTCTGGCTCAAGAGTCTGGTGGTGTTTCACACCATGGGCTCAAGGATCCAGAGTTATCTAATGCAAAATGGACCGAGGGTCGAACACCAGGCAGACCTGGTGTCACCCTCAGCTCAGCCACTTGCTAGCTGTGGGAGCTTGAACTAGCCATTCCACCTCTTTGTCCCTCAGCTTCCTCATCAAACAAGGTTAAGTTTTAGACACAGTGTGAAACTAAGCATACATAAAAATATTATTTCAGAATAAAGTAAAAAAGTAGCATAGCATAAGACTCCTAATTGCCTTCAGATGGCATTTGCTTATATACTGCTAATAGGAAAGTAAATCGGGCGCTTCCCTGGTGGCGCAGTGGTTGAGAATCTACCTGCCAATGCAGGGGACACGGGTTTGAGCCCTGGTCTGGGAAGATTCCCACATGCCGCGGAGCAACTAGGCACGTGAGCCACAACTACTGAGCCTGCGCGTCTGGAGCCTGTGCTCCGCAACAAGAGAGGCCGCGATAGTGAGAGGCCCGCGCACCGCCATGAAGAGTGGCCCCCTCTTGCCGCAACTAGAGAAAGCCCTCGCACAGAAACGAAGACCCAACACAGCCAAAAATAAATAAATAAATTTATTAAAAAAAAAAAAAAGTAAATTGGCATATTAATGCTAGTCTTAAGCTCTTTTTGACAATATATTCTATGTGTATGTGTGTATAAAAATATAAAATATATAGAAAATTTACCCAACAATTCTACCTCTACTAAATATGATTAAGTAAATAAATTTATAAATAAAAAGGGCATATGAATAATTTGCTCATTACAAGTTCATTTAAAATTGTATCAAGATGGTAAATGTCTATGTTGAAGAAGAAGCTACTAATAAAGTACAGTAAAAACATTCAATGGAATATGGTATTATTATTATAAATATTTAGATGTGTTTTTTAATACAAAAATATATCTAAAATTTATAATAATAAATTTATAAAAAGAGTATTAATTCAGTCAACAAATAGTTGCTCGGTAAAAATAAATCAGTAAACAATAAAGATACAATACATAACAGTATAATTAAGAAGTTAGTGAGAAAGAAGAGAATGAAATAAGTTAAATCGAGTGCATATATTAAAGAGAACTGCAGAATGTAACCTTATCTGAAGGATTAGGGAAGTCATAAAAAGTTAAAGTCGAGATGAAATGTGCAGAATAAGAAGGAATTAGTCAGATGAGTAAAAGTTGGCATGCTGCAAGAACATTTCAAGCAATATCCACCACCCGTCTCAATGTTGTATCAGTGTGAAGAGTTTGTCGGGATTGCTGTCCAGTTTAATGAAGAGAAAGCCATGGCTTGAGAGGCTAAAGAAGACCCTAGAGCCAGGCAGGTTATGTTAGGCTATTTTAAGAATGTAGGATTTGATCAAAAGTAAAAGGTCATGACAATGAAAAGTTATCAATCTGGGGAGGGACATAATCTTATATTCCTTTTTTAAAATGATCTCTTGGGTGGAAGAAAGATGAATGGATTAGAGTGGGACAAGAGTAGATACAGGGAATAAGAGTTTCCCTTAACCCTAGTTAGACTATCTCAGTTTTCTCCAATCAGTCTGTAGAGTTGAGAATGGTTAGAGTGGGACCATAGTGTATATAATTAAGAGAAAAGAAAGTAGACTGATCTTGGCATTCTTGACTCTAAGCTTATGAGAATATGAATCTTATTTGTTTTATTTAGCATTTTTATCCTCAAGCTATAACATAGTGCTTTGCAATCAGTAGACAGGCAATATGTTTTGAATAAGACTGACTAAACCATTATTTGTTTTGTTGTCAATTCTACCCTTTTAAGATTTTCTCAATATCTTACCCTAATTCTACTAGCTCTAAACTAGCATAATAACTTGGTGTCATTCTTTGAGACCGTTTTTATTAATGCCTTATATTAAGTGTTTCCATAATTCTGCCTATGATTACTGAGAGCATGGGCTCTCCCTGATATTGCAAGCCAACCTGGGAATCCTCCTTGCTAATGTGATTCATAATTTTCCATCAGTTCACGTCACACCTGGTCTGTGCACCACTTCCTTTTGAAATGACAAATTGCATGCTAGAAGCAGTTGTCTGAGATTGACAAAAAGAACTTTTTCAACCATAAAACTATTTTTAGTACAAAGACTAAGATAGTTTTTAAATAAAAAGAGTGGACTTCTTTACTAAGTAGCCCTAAAATAATAAAGAATTTTGCAACTCTAGAAATGTTTTAAGAATATATTATGTGGAAACATTATCAATATTATGGTGAAGTTAGCTATTTACAAAATTAATCTCAGATTTATTGAATAGAAGTTTAAAAAATGGGAATTTACATGCTTTTAACAAAAATTCTAAAATAGATGTTAATTTCCATGATTAGAGGCAGAATTCAATCCCTCTAATGAAATATATATATATACACATAAAAACTCATGTACGTACTGTTTTCCCAAGAGTGGGAAAGAATTTAGGACTAAAACTGTAGAAATACGTAAAAAATAGAACCAACATCTAAAATCTATAAGATGATTTTATTTAATATGGAGAAAATGCCTTTATAAATAAATTACAGGTAAAATCAATGTATGAGTCAAGTAAAGAAGGCGTTAAACACATTCCAGTAGAAAATAAAATTGAAGAGGCAGAGTAATGACTACACAAAATTTTCTTATTACAACAGAACATTGATACTATATGTCTCAGGGAAGAATTTTCTTTTTCATTTGGCATTTAATAAGAAAATAGTTGTAAGATTTATTATTAAATCAAAGGCTAAGCATGCTATTTGCTAGATATTTAAAATAAAAACAAAATACTAACACATATACCTCACAATCTCAAAATCATTCTCAATTAATTAATAAATACTATAGAGGTTTAAATCAAAGAACTTTCATAAATTAAAGGAAATGCTGGGTTTGTGTGTTTGTTTTTCAGTAAAAGGAAACTTGCCCCAGGTAAGATTTTTAAGCATGTCGAAGACAACTTTAAACATTTTTCAACCAAGGAAAGATTAGATACCACCCAATAATAATTCAAAATATATTCAATAGAGAATATCCATCATTTATCACTGTCTTATCACAAATTTACAGTTATATTTATCATGTTTCAAGGTAGGAAAAAGAGAAAAATAAAATAATATTGGAAATAAGAAATCAAGAATGCAACATCTTAAATGATGAAATAAAATAATTTTTAGTTTGATACACAGGGAAATCACATTTATTGTGTGATGAAACAGAGATATTTTCAGGACTATATATAGATTCCTTATGAAAAAATGAAATTATAAACTCAATTTAGAAGAAAAAAATTTAGTTGTATATAAAAAAAACCTACAGCAGTGGTGAGTCATAAAATTAGTAAAAATACTATTTTCTAAGTAAGTGTTGTTAAAAATACTATTTAAAACTAAAATCTCAAAATGGAATTTCACGTATTTTCAATATGCAAATTGAGGTAAGAAAAGTTGAAGATATAAAAGGACATTGGGAAAGGGGTGGCGAGGGATAAATTGGGAGATTGGGATTGACATATACACACTATTATACATAAAATAGATAACTAATAAGGACCTACTGTATAGCACAGGAATGCTATTCATTACTCTGTGATGACCTATATGGGAAAAGAATCTTAAAAAGAGTGGATGTATGTATATGTATAACTGATTCACATTGTTGTACAGCAGAAACTAGTACAATATTGTAAATCGACTATACTCCAATAAAAATTTTTAAAAAATTATAAAGGACATTGATATTTTAACTATAGACATTTAGAAAAAAATAGATTTAAGCAATAAATTTAATAATTTAAGTGTAAGAGTAAATTACTTATTTTAAAGAAAAAATGCAAAGTGATTAATCCAATGAAAGGAAGAAAAGGGGAAAAAGAGGAAATAAGTAAATTTAAATGCCTAGACTAGAAAAGAAGATCTCAAATCAATTACTTTAATCGTCCACCTTAAGAAACTAGAAAAAGAAGAGCAAAATAAACTCAAAACAAGCAGAAGAGAGACAATAATAAAAATTTTAGAGTGAGAGTGAATGAAAATTTACAAAACCAAAATATAGAAATAGGAAAAAAATCAATGGAACCAAAGTTGTTTTATTTTTTTAAAGATCAACAAATTTGACTAACCTTTCATCTTAGCATGTTAATACTTTTCTCTGTTAGCTGAATAACAGAGATACTGAATAACATACTTTGTTAAGAAAAAAAAAAATTTCTGTGTGTTTGCCTAATAGTTAAAAGGTCAGTAAAGGTTCAGAAATGTAGTCTAGAGCATCCAGACCATCAAAGGAATGAAAAGACTTTAAAAGGAAAATTCATTCAACCAAGAGAGATTGGGAAATGACAAAATTAAATTCAACAAAGAAAAAAATAACAAACTTTAAATATTTTAAAAATGAAAAAAAATAACACAAATATTGTCAATAACCACAGTGTATGTAGACACATTAAAATGTCCTATTAAGACAAGGTATCTTCAAATGATCAAGTGACCTCTAAGCAGCAGTGTAGCTGCCAGCCTTGCATGCTGGCAGCATGTGCTCCATGTTGGCTCAAATTATCCTTATCATTTATGGAGAGACTGGGGGTTATTGCAGAGTGGGTCCAGGTGGATCTTTTCACAACTGAGGGCCCCCAAGCTTAGGAAACCTCCAGTCTTATAAGGGGCTGCTGGCAAACCTGCTCATTCTTTGCTCCAAGTAGATATTTTCTCTATTACCCTGTAATGAAAGCAAACCTCCTATGTGTAGCAGAGAGAGACTTTACTCTTCTGAAATGTAAACAAATCTACTCTCTGACTTGGATGGAGACACATTAATACAGTAGACTATCTGATGTACAAAAGTTCTTGAAAAGAGAGTCTGAGATACGTAAACACACTGCGGAGAATTGCCTCCTCACAGGTATCAAATTGAATAAAATAATATAGGTCTATACTGTTTACAACAGATATTATTTTTTTTTTTTTTAACATCTTGATTGGAGTATAATTGCTTTACAATGGTATGTTAGTTTCTGCTTTATAACAAAGTGAATCAGTTATACATATGCTTATGTTCCCATATCTCTTCCCTCTTGCATCTCCCTCCTTCCCACCCTCCCTATCTCACCCCTCTAGGTGGTCACAAAGCACAGAGCTGATCTCCCTGTGCTATGACAACAGATATTATTTTTTAAATGTCATTTAGTGAGATAAAATCAAAGAGAGAGAAAATAAATAGCAAATGCTATAGACTTAATGTTTGTGTCCCCCAAAATTCATATGTTGAAGCCTAATCCCCAGTGTGATGGTATTTGGAGGTAATTAGGTCATGAGGGCAGAGCCTTCATGAATGGGAGTAGTGTCCTTATAAGAAGAGACACAAGAGAGGTGATCTTTCTTGGCCATGTGAGGATACAGTGATAACATGAACATCTGCATACCAGGAAGTGGTACTCACCAGACATGGGATCTGCCAGCACCTTGAACTTGGATGGACTTCCCAACCTCCAGAACTGTGAGAAATAAATGTTATCGGTTAAGCCATCCAGTCTACGGTATTTTTGTTTTTTCAGCCTGAACTAATATAACAAGTAAATACCAAAATTTTTAAAACCTTGAGTAGCAATATAAATATTGTTTCAAAATAATATCAAGACAATCTATGGCCAAAAGCTTCACTAGAGTTTATAGCATCTCTGTGCTGATAAATTGAACAATTCTAGTTAGAAAATATAACAATTGTTAATTGGAATAAAGCTACTAATGTAGCCCTGAAACATAACTAAAAAATGACAGAATTAATAGAATATATTGTCAAATCCACAAATAAAATGAATGGTGTAAAACATCTCTATAAGAAATCTATAGGTCAAAGGAATAAAAAGTCGGTTACATATAGAAAGCATGAATAACAAGCTTTATGTGGTGCTATGATTATATTTTTTCCCAAATATTTACTACCCCTTCTTGTAAGAGGTGAATTCTTCCACACCCATTGACATCTGATTTAGCCACGTGACTTGCTTTGTTCAAAGAATTGTGAGTCAGGTGCAATAGACAATATCCAAGAATGAAATTTAAGAGCCTTCACATGGTTCCAACACTGCTATTTTCTCTCTGTCATAGTAGTGGCAATGGTATGTCTCAGAATTTGCTTCTGTAGCCTGGCTACTAAACTGAAGAAGAATTGGGGCAGATAAATATTTGACCTGTATAACATGAACATATACATAAGCTTCTCTTGTGGTAAACTACTAAGATTTTTTTTGTTTGCTTCCCCTACATAATGTATCATAGGCTGACAAATAGAAGGAATATACAAAACTCTCTTAGCAAGGCAATAATATACATTAATTTCAAGTATACATAGAAAGTTTACTAAGGTGACAGTATCAAGCCACAATTCTATTAAACTAGAAATACATAATAAAATACACTTTAGGTAATATATTTGAAAACTATGCTCTCACAAATAACTCATGTTAAATAATAAATCACAATGGAAATTACACCATATTTAGAACTAAACAACAACACTATTATATTTTGAAAGTTATGGGATAGAGCCAAAGAAGGTTTATTCAATTTTAAAAAGATATAATAAGACTCAGTAAGTAAAACCTAAAAAAGAAAAGAGATGAATTTCTCATTTTATATTACAATCCAGTTTCATGTTCTCCTACAAATGAGTCAGGAATCCCAGTTACTCCTTTTTTGCAAATCTATCTCATTTTGCTTCCAAGATGGAAGGTTGGTGGGTTGGAAGAGGGATGAGGAAAAGCTGACACACGCACATACAGGGGGAGAGCGAGAGAGAGAGATAGATAGATAGAGAGAGAGAGGTCCACTCTCCTAATAAATTTAAACTGAAAGTTGCATATTATTTATGCCCACGTTCTATTTACAAGAATTAATCACCTGGCCACATCTAAATGCTTGGGCTCTGGGAACTGTTGTGGAGAGCATGGATCTTGAGAGGGCGCTAAGTCTTTTTCATAGTAGTATAAACAGGCAAATGGCAGACCCTGAGGCTTCTTTACTTGGGAAGCAGAAAGTAAAGAAGCCAGAAATTTTAGGCTATTGCAAGGTAAGTAAAGAGGGCTGTGCTTTTTGGAAGTGAAATGGTTTGAAGGTATTAGAGGAGTAAAAAAAATAGCAAACCAGCAAGAGGTCACTGGTTTTGTTTTTGGTTTTCTGTAGGGGATTATTGTAGGACGTTTGTGTGTTTGGATTTATAACTATAGCAATAGAATACATTTAGAGTTTGGTTTTGTTTTTAGTCAGGAATCACTGATTGGATCAGGAGGATATAGCCAAAGCTTCAATATTCACTTTTCTGTAATGCACCCTATTTGGAAGCAAATATTTAATGAGTAGTGAAATTGAGATTCAATAAATCAATATCATAGCAGACCTTTAATATTGCCTATATTGTTCATTTTCTGGCATGTTTCAACAAAAACAAAGACCTGACTATCTATTAGTGAATAGAATTAATCATGATGATGATCCTGGGAGAATTTTTGCTATAGCTCCTTGGATTTCTATAACTTTCAAATCATTTCCAATTATGTATTTGGTTTACCAGTATCTAGTCATGTCTGTTTTGAACATGATGACTCATCTCCTCTTTGAATCTTCTTTTTCGTTTTATCTAAATTCATACTGTTTGCAACTCTAGTGATCCTGTTGAGAATCATACTGAAGCATTTTTTCATAACAATGTCACAAAAGGGGAAAATCATTTTATATTAAAAAAAAAAAAACCCAAAGCTGAAGATCCTTCTGAACCACTAAAACTCATATAACAATGGAATAAACAGCTTAAAAGGGACAAAACTGAAACAAGAAAAAAAAAAAAAAAATCCCATCCTCTCCTTTGCCTAGGAGATTGTTTCATAGAAAAAGATCTAAAGGAAAAACATTTTAAACAATTGCATTTTTATAATGATTCGAAGAGTATGGTTTAAGTTTGTTTCTTTTAAATGAATGCTTAACACTACAAATAATTCCTTCAAATATTTAAAGGAGATATAAGCATCTTTACATTTCCTAACTTATGATGAACTTACTACTTCATTGTCAAAGTCACTTGATACATGTCTTTAGCTTTCTATAACTCTAATGACAACACTTTCTGTAAGCAAATTGTGTTGGGTGATAAATCAGACTGGTCAGAAAATCTAGTCATAGAAATTAAATACCCTTAGAATATGAAATGAAACACCCTATTGTAGGTAGGGGGGGGCAGAATTTTAGTACCAACAGATAGGAAATTGAGGTTATTTATACATTTCTGTTATTTTGTTTTGTTTTACTTTATATTGGAATGAGCGAGAAGAGGGGTGGGATGTTGAGTTTGGGGGGAAGGTAACCATGGGTACAACTCTGAGGTGTTAGAAATTTATAGAGGCTGAGAAAGTGAAACAAGGGCATATACCATTTGAAACAAGTTTGTAAAAGATTATTGTACAGGATTCAAAATGTTTAAGACTTGGAAGGAGGACACTTGATTTTAGAGCAGCCTAGACAAAAAGTATCAGACTGGTGAAGTTCCTTCATCATATATATAATCTCATTTAGTTCTGATAACAGTCTATTTCATTTAAGAGCTCAGCTGCTGGAGGTGGACGGCCTCAGTTTAAATCCTGGTTCTGACATTTAAGAAGTGCATGCATGTCCAAAGTGTATGACTTATACAATTTAATTTTCTCTGCCTCAATATTTTCATCTTTAAAGTGGGGATGATGATAATATCCATACCAAAAGGAGTCTTGAATATTAAACACTTTTAAACAGTGTCTGGCACATTGTATTATGTAACTATTAGCTATTAATAGAACAACCTTATGAAATATGTAATAGCTTTATCCTCAATTTATAAATGAGGACAGTCTTCAGGGAATTAGTCTTTAAAATGAAACCCAAACTACTACTCCTAGTAGACTAGAACTTTCAAAACCCTGCGTATATTTTCAACTGGTCTCTTTCTGTTGCCCTCTTAGCTGCTATTTTCTAGTCACTTTGGTTTTTATGTTCTTCACAGAGCCTAACCCTTCTCTTGCCCTGGTTCCTCAGACCAGAATGCTTTCTCCCCAATTCTTCTCATATCTGCCTTCTTTTCATCCACCAGATCTCAGTTTATGTTGACCCCTCTATCCAAAGTAGTTTTCACCTTTATCCCCATTGCAAAGCCCTCCCTCTTCAACACCACACAAAAATCCCTCCACAGCAGCATTGCTGGAGGCTTACCAGGAGAAGCAAGGCAGAAGAGTCACGGTTCGCAAGCCAACGCCCTTGTCAAGAAAGAATAGTATCAGGATCACACTCTGTGAAATGCCAGAGAAAAATTGATACCAGCATTTAAAATGTTTCAAAGCTTCCATGTGTCTCCCTACTACTCATCAATTTTTCTGTAGTCTTTAATTGAAACATGATGGAATTTTACATGTGTATCTGTTACATATGTCTTATTTTTCATGAAAGAAGATATAAAATATCCCAGGTTTGTAAAAGATGAATTTTTTTAATACTCATAAGTGCAAAGCAAATAGAAAATTCTATTATAAATGACTCTAGTAGAAAACAGAAGGAATCATAACCAATGATATAGTCTAGGAAATATTTCAAATAAATCCATACAAATCCATCTGACATCTTGAAAATAAACTGCATTGTCCCAAACGAAAATGGACTTATTTTTACACATCTCTATTCACTTAACTAAAACCATAATCCCCTTGAAAAACTTCCTTATTTTTTCAACACTTTATTTATTATGTCATGATTAATTAGAATATAAGATACAGAAACAAGCCACTCTCTCTTGATCTTATTCAAAGTAATCATTAGGGTCAATTTAGGGAAGAAGTACGCATCTATATTTTCGTAAGGGTGAAAACAGTAAAATAATTTTCCTAACCCTTTTTTTGAGAAATCAAGGAAACCTATGCAAGGACAAAATACTGCAAGAATTATGTTGTGAGAGCACATAATATGTACTTTCAATTAATGGTATTTAGTATTCTTGACTGTATATACAGGGATTTAACAGAGTGGAATAATTTGAAAGATAGAAAATAACCAATTAAATGGCCTGGAACAATTCTTACGCTCAATCCACTCACTGAGTTTATACCCAAAAGGGAGCTTGAAATTGGATTTGCTTGTTCCCTTCGGCTCAGAACTCCTTGGCCCAGAATTGGATAGGTATGCCCTAATGCTGAATGTGATTCTAGTATTGAAGGAAAATTTGTATTCAATATAGAGCCCCCCAATGTAAGTCAACTACTTCATCTGTTGCAAAACAAAAGAAAAGAGCTATCTCTTCCAATGCTAGAAGAAAACTTTGGTGAGTTACAGCCAAGTGTATGAGAAAAGTATGTAGATCTTCAACTGGCGACTTTCTAAGAAAGTTTGAGGGATAATTTGGCATTAGGTGATTTATACATTGGTTTTTAGACTAAAGATTTCCAAGGATAATTTTGCCTTAAATATTTGATTGTCTAGAGAAATTTTGGCTTTAAGTCCTGACTTTCCAAAAAAAGTCAAGTCCACAGTATTTAGAAAGAAGATCAACTCTATAAAATTATGACAACTATAATCATTATATTTCATTTTAATGAATACTTGCTAAACAAGCTTGTAGAGTAAGTGCTATAAATCTGCTCAGAACTTCAAGTTATTGAAGGAAAAATAAAGCATATTTCACTTCACTTGATTACCTTTATTTATTTGTCTTACTTGAGCCTATATTTCTGGTGGCAATTTTTAGGTTTGTGTTATATTATTGTATTCCAGTGTCCTTAATATTTGACTTTGTTCATTGCCCAAACCTTTTCCCCTTATTTTTTCATGTGTTTATATTTCACATTTACATACGTTTGCATACTCTAAAGAAAAATTAAGCAACATATTTCAAATGTAATTACTCCAGAGTATCAACACATAGCTCTGCTAACACAGATTTTTGTAGTATGTGCATTTTTTCAAATAAAGTTCATCCTGGCTATTCACCATTATCCATATTCTTCTATCAAACTGACCAGTGATATATTGTGTAGCCCTTATGCTATTTTAGCAATACATAAATATATTCTATAGCTACTATAATGATTATGACTGGGTAGTCTGCTATTCCATCAGACTATCCAAAGGATCAGGTTGACCTGTGGGTCATACAGAATTGAACTGACTACAGATGTGACAGTTAAAATTAGTTCACTGGACTACTTTATTGTTGATTACAGTAGTTTTCATTTTGGCATGTTCAAGAATATCACTAACATAAACAATGATAAATCCTGTAGCAACTTAAAGCTCATTATACTGTACTATATCAATAAAACAGCATTTAATATCATTCAAATATTTGATGACAAATAATTTAGTATATTCTTTGATTAAGTATATTTTCTAGCTTAGAAAGAATTCAGATAAGAAATACATTTTTGTGTAACAGATAAAAAAATAAACAATCCTGTATTTTCAGCCAAATATTAAATTGTGCTATCATAATTTGAACACTTACTTTTATTTACTGTATTCATTAACTTAATGACTAAAAGGAGTTAATAAAATCAAACATGTATTTTTCCCTATCTGATATAATTCGTCACTTATTATATATAAAATAAAATAGATATTATGCTCGTTACAAAATTAAACTATTAATTTTAATATTTTTTAATGGATGCTTCCAGCAGCATCTTAAAGTTACTTGTCTTAAAATATCAACATTGAACTACTTTTCAGTTGATTCCATTACTAGATAACAGCTAAGCAACTTTACAGGGGAACAAATAAAAACAACAGGAAACTGGAAGTGATTGAAGCCCAGCACTTTTCTAGTGTAGACTTCTAAAGTGTGGAATCTAAATCCTGAGGCAGGCCTCACTGTGCTCCATCTGATAACAGACCAGTCACTGCTTCAATTATTTTTATTACACGTCCTTAGATCTATTAAAATGCACTTCATCAAAATATAGTAGTCTTTTCTAGTTCTTTACGGCAGAAACATGTTTTAAAAATCTGCATAAGATAACACACTTTGGAATATCACCATTATATATAACTCCTAAAGGAATAAAGCAACAATCAATTTCCCAACAAAATGAATTCAGGAAAAATAAGTTGGAAGAAAATTTTGTATGTCATTATCTTAAGACTTTGATCAGTTATTCTTTCTTATTTTGACTCTTCAAAAGAAAATGCTAAGAATCAGTGCATTATTAATAAGATTTAAAAAAACTTCCATGGGTTTATTTACTCTGAGTAATCGATTATGGTACCTCTGAATATAATACAGGGTTGGAAACTTCAATAATAATATGCTGTCCTCATGCCTCAGGCATAGAAGGATAGTAATGGTGTAACCTGGAGACATTTTAAGGCTATTTTTGTTGATTCCACTTGAAGATTGGCCCGTTACTTTTGGCATGCATTTCAACATTCTACCATTGTCTTACAGTTTTCTGGTGTTCATTTGTCACACTGACAGAAACCAGTTTAAAATTTAAATCCGTATCCCTCCTGAATCTCCTAAAAGAGTTTGCAGACCGAAGGCTGTGCAATGACTGATGATGCTTCTGTCAGGTGCCAGAAGATCCGGCAGAGCTGCTCAACAAGTTTCTTAACAAGGTAAGCAATAAGGCAGATTACAGAAAAACAAATGACGTATCATAAGGTTGCTTCCATGGCATTTTTCATATTTGTCCCCTAAAGTCATTTCTACAAATAAAGCATTTCAAAAGTAGTAGGTATTCCTACAAATATATTGGTATTTAATCCCCTCTGAGCTCATTCACTTTATTATTTGTAAAGAAAAGGGCACACAGTTGAAACATAGGGTAAAAAAATTCTTAAAAAATACACTTTAACTTGATTAAACTACTTTTCTATCTCAAAGATATAAATTGATAGGATTTGATTTTGCACTAATTCTACTATGAATTTTTTCATCATTATGATCCAGTTTCTATTGTTTGCAAATTTCCAACATCCAGACTACTGCTCATTAGAGTGCTCTTCCTGGGGCTTCCCTGGTGGCGCAGTGGTTGAGAATCTGCCTGCCAATGCAGGGGACACGGGTTCGAGCCCTGGTCTGGGAAGATCCCGCATGCCACGGAGCAGCTGGGCCCGTGAGCCACAATTACTGAGCCTGCGCGTCTGCAGCCTGTGCTCCGCAACAAGAGAAGCCGCGATAGTGAGAGGCCCGCGCACCGCCTTGAAGAGTGGCCCCCTCCTGCCGCAACTAGAGAAAGCCCTCGCACAGAAACCCAACTCGCACAGAAGACACAACACAGCCAAAAATAAATAAATAACTATTTAAAAAATATATATATATATTAAAAAAAAAATCTGTATTTAAAAAAAAAAAAAAGTGCTGTTCCTTTAAATCAGTGTCTCTCTAAATCTGAGACAGGGAGGAGTGTTGTTATATCTCAACACTAGCCATGGTAAAACGTGTATTATTCTAAGAGCCTTTTTTTTTCCTACTGCATATTTAAACCTACAATAAAAGTCACAAAAAGCGTACCATTAAAAGAGCTATATTAATGACTTTATCCAGACACATGAAGTTCTTGTGTTCACTCCTTTTTTCTATGGCAGAATATGTGCATTCCCAACCTACATCATTTGTCATAGGCATTTTACCTGGTCTATGTGGTCTATAGCTTGAAAAATATGACAGCTTGTTGATTTTACCTGCTTAACCATTGTATTACCTTATATGAAAAATTAAACTTACTACTTACTAGTATGTGTTCATCTCTGTTACATTTGTCTGTTCAACAAAGTATAGCCACTAGACAAGAAATTAAGGGCTTGGCTTCCTGAGCACTGCTATCAGCTTCTGATATGACATGCAGTATGTATCATACCTTAAGTTGTAATGTACCAAGAGAGTTCTAATGACAGGCTTATGCAATAACATGAGTATAATTGTTTTATTTTTTATAAAATAAATTATAAAATTAGATTAGTTCAAGGTTCTGGATATTTTTGCTTTTGAATTATAACAAAATATTAGTTGTATAATCTTAGATAAATTAAAAATTTTTTTAAAGTTTCAATGCCTATAATTCACATGAAATGGCACCAAAAGGAGGTAAATACTGTAGGAGTCTGTGTTTACATATTATGACCCATGTGTTACAGAAAAGAGGAACAGCAAATGATTCCTGAAAGCATTTTTGGGAATAACACTTAAAAGGAACAATTGGTCATTAATTAATATTAGAAGCACATTTTCTATTCATCCATTAAATGCATTAAAATTGCACAGGAAAAGAGACATGGTTAAAATTGCAATTATAGTCATTCAGTTAACTTGAATATACAACTAATTCACAGAGGTAGCAAGTGCCCATATATAATATTCCTAATGGAATGAGGTTGAGCTGTGTGGAATTTAGTTTTTAAGACAAAAAGAGATATACTCTGGAACACACACTCAAAACATATTACAAAGATTCCAGAGGACAAGTGGCTGTGAAGTTTTGATGCCACCTATAACAGTTAACGTTCCTACAAATAATGACACAGCTAGAAATGCATGACTTCATAAGAAAAGCTTGTCATACTTGTCTATGAGACTAAGTTACCACCAGAAAAATAGCATCATCAAGTGAATAAGACCAGGGATAAACTAGTTGTTCTAATGGAAAGAATATAAACATAATTGCATTTGCCATACCCATGATCAATGCAGCCCAGTGTTCTGGTAGTGACACTCTATAGTGTATTGTACCTTTCTCCTTGACTCTTCTATCAATTCAGACATAACATTTCCTAATGAGTTTTCTATTCCCACCTAATCTAACATTCTCTTTGACCTTAATTATACTTAAAGGTTTAAAAAAAATTTTCCCCACCACTTCAGTATTGGTGATTTCAATTTTTCGTTATACCCACACTTCCAAACTCAGGCATCAACTCTTCCCTTCAACTGTCTCCTGCTTTAAATACCTCCTTTTTATTACCTTCATTGCTACTCTGGCTCATAAATGTATCATCTCATACCTGGATTATAGCAATATTCTCTACTGTATTTTCCCAGTCTCCTGTTTTTCCACATTAATATTTTGAACCAATTGCTACTGAAATAATCATCATAAATTATCACTGTGGACACACTCTTGCTCAAAAATTTTTGATGGTCTCCCTTAATGACAGAATATGGTTTAAACACTTAGACAAACACTTAAGGATCTCCATATAAGAACTTTTGTGTATTGTGTAATGCAAAAATTATGTTCCTAAGTAATAAAAACCAGTGGGTAAAAACAGAAACTGAGATCAGGCAAGGTTAAACTAAGGGACCTATAGCACCACAAATTATTGAGCTGTTAATTTAGTTATTTCCCCATATTTGTAGTCTCCCATGTTGAATTATTGTGAGATGTTGACTGTTATCTTTTCTGAATCATTTAAGATTATTGAAAAAATTATGCTAGGTACCCAAGGAGGGAAGAGAATGTTGTTAATTTAAGGGAAATAGTTTGGAATAAGGGAGTGGTGTCTTGAAGTTTAGATTCCATATTACTCAATATCAGTGGAAGCACCCCATGTTTATGTTGGGGAAAAAAATGCTCCATGAGTATCTTTTTGTTTCTGCGAGGTCAGAGCTTTCAGAGCAAAGAACACTGGTACGTGGGTTTAAAAGGAATGCAAAGTATCTTCTACGCTGATCCATTTGCTTACTTTTTAAGGATGATGAATCCTGAGTCAATTGTTTACATTTCAGGCTAGTGAAAAAGCGCAAGAGAACTTCTTCCCACCTCTCAGCCCCAGGGGATTTATTTATAGTCCAGATCAAAGGTCTCCCTCCCTCTATTCCCAGAGGGAGAATTGTCAGATGTACCAACTGCCTATATAAGCTCCAGGTTTCATAAATCCAGGATCCCTCTCTTCTGGTGCAACCCTACATGCACAGGGGACATACTGCTCTCAGTGTAGTGCCCTGTGGAGAATTTGGGCACAGGAAACCAATGCGGCGAAGATTGCTCTGTGAATAAATATAAAATCTGCTCTTTGATCCAGAGCATGGTGTTCCTGTTAATATATATGGATATAGATAAATATATAGAGAGATACACACACTCACACACTCTGTGTGTATATATATATACACACGCACATATATACACATATCTCATACATACATATATATATATGTATCCATATATATGAATGTGTATATATTCATATATGGCTGCATCCATGTATATGTATATATGTGTGTATGCATATATGTGCATATAATACTGCAGCAGGCCATCATATTAACAGGGTAGCTCCTAAGATTCTGCATAGTTTCAGGCTTAACGGTTGGTATCAAGAACTGTCTGAGGAAAGAAAAAAATTGCAGGCCCTGAAATATAGAAAGAATACAACAGAGGTTACTGGAAGAATCACTTAAGGAAGTAAATGTGAATTCTTGACCCATAACGGTAGGAAATTCTCCAATATTTGGTTAACTAATTAATTTGGTTAACTAATTAATTAATTAATGCTACTAGAGTTGCTAGTTTTGAAAAAAGATGAAATTTTCAATTTCCTTTAGATGGATTAGGGTTAAGGTTGAAGGTACTTTGAATTGAATTGAATTTTTCACAGTGAAGTTTGTATACTCATACTTCCTATAGATGTTTCCTGGTCTTAGTGCCACTCCTGAAGGTGGTGGATTGTAGCCCATCTGTGGTGGCTAAATGAGTTGAGTGAAATAAGTACAAGAAGTAGTGAGGGAGGAGGATAGGGAAGGAATACAAGCAAAACACTTTAGTGTTCATATTCAAAAGTAAGTGGGTAACTGTGGCTCTTATGTGAATCCTAAAATAATAGTGCTGCTATATTTTAAGCAAGTTCCAGGTTGAATTATGCATCCATACCTCCTATTGTGGTTCTGTCCTTGATGTGACTGAACACAAACTCAGGAACATTACTGGAACCACAAAAAGAAAGCACTCTAGGAACAGATGTAACAAAGAGACTAATGAAAGAGATATGAGACAGATGTGCATAGGCTATGATATTTTAAACATTATGACTGCATAGAGGTCTAGCCCCCATTATATTCTCATTCAGAGCAGAATCTTGCTGGGTCTCTTTTTTTTTTAATTAATTAATTAATTTATTTATTTTTTAGCACTTTATACTGTATTTATTTTATGTATGTATGTATGTATGGCTGTGTTGGGTCTTCGTTTCTGTACGACGGCTTCCTCTAGTTGTGGCAAGCGGGGGTCACTCTTCATCGCGGTGCGCAGGCCTCTCACTATCGCGGCCTCTCTTGTTGCGGAGCACAGGCTCCAGATGCACAGGCTCAGTAATTGTGACTCACGGGCCCAGTTGCTCCGTGGCATGTGGGATCTTCCCAGACCAGGGCTCGAACCCGTGTCCCCTGCATTGGCAGGCAGATTCTCAACCACTGCGCCACCAGGGAAGCCCCGCTGGGTCTCTTTGACTAACCTTGGAGAGGACAGAAGCGTGCCTGATAGAGAGAAAAGTGACTAATGTCATCCACCTTTTGCAGGTTGTCAGGGTAGCTTGAGCGACTGAGAGCCAGTGCTGGTTTGGAGAAAATTGTGTGACACCACATATGACTTTCATATAGCTAACAGGGGAACAAATGAAATAAATTACAATAAACATGAAATGAATGACCTCTTAATGTCACTTCTAGCAATTATCTATTTCTTTTCTCACCTCATATACTATGGCTGCACATCCTGCTGTGTATGGTCTTGAAGCCATGCCGCCTGATGCATGTTTAAGAGAACTGCATGTTCAGCAATTTCAAGATCCCTGATTGTGCATAATTAATATCAGTAGAGGTTAATTATAGCTACCATAAAGCTTCATTACAATCTATCAGAGAATAAAACAAATCTGATCATTTTAATTATTGTATAAATTTTAATTATCTAGTCAGAGTAGTAGTCCTGTAAATAAGGTGGAAATAGTCTTCTGAAATAGTATTTTTGAAACACTGATGTCTTTCATAAATAAACCAGTGCAGCTTTAAGGAGCATACAGCTTCAATAGTAATGATTTTAGCTGAAACTCCAGCCACTGTTTTGAATGTCATGTAAAATAGGTAAAAAGAAAAAGTACATTTTGCTTTGTCTTATCGACCTTGGCAGACAAAATTAAATTGATCTTGATTCTTGTTACTTAACAGATTAACATCAGCAGTCTATACATGCCCTTTTATATATTTATTTATTTTTAACACCAAGGGAACTTTCATAAACTTCCAATAATTAGAATATTATCTGTAAAATACATGTCTATGTGCTCCTCGAAGAAGAGAATTTGTAAATATTCCAGATTTTTGATAAATGTTCAATTAAAAGAGTGTGAGCACTAGGATTTAATAGCTACTGATAAAAATAAAGATAAAATATTTCGATTAAGAAATGTCTCAGAAAGATTCCTTAGGGAAAGCAACTGACGTTGGTATAATAGGAAGAGGTGGACTCAAGGTAGCAGGAAAGAATTGACAATATTTTTAGAAGTCAGCATAGAAAATTCTCACACCCAACTCTAGTGCTTGTTTCCATGCCTAAGACTAAAATTTCTGAATAAGAGTTTCTAAATGATTTCTTGGGTCACATACCCCTTGCATGTTCAGGGAAGGATGAATAGAGTAGACACTTTTGCCAACTCAAATCTTTTGCTAGTTCCCAGTCTTTTTCCTTTGGTAAAATAATGCCAACTCTGTTCAAGTATTAGAAAGACCCTTATACTTTTCTAAACCAATAATGGTAATTTAATTACCTTTGACATAATTGGTTTAGGCATAGACTTGTTAAATACGGTAGATTGTAAAAATGGCTACATCCCAGTATGCACACCTTTTCTTGTAATTTGACCTTGCAGCACCTTCCCTCAAGTGTCTGTCTCTGAATCTCTTGAATCTGGGCTTGGCTATGGAATTTGCTGAGGAAAATGGTATATTAGTATTCATGATGCAAGCAGATACATGAAACATACCTGTGTGTTGGGCCTTGCCATTTTTTTCTTTTTTTGCTATTTTTGAAACAACTCTGTGACCACCTTTATGTGAAATCCCATAATAACCTGCTGGAGATAAGTGGCCCAGTGACTTTCATCAACCCTTCTGAGAGCCAGGCAATCACCACATATATGCATATGACTATAAACTACCAGCTGACTAGAGATGCAAGCTCTGCTTACAACAAAGTAAGTTAGACACGAATCATGCAGGTTTAGTCCAGCCCAAGTTGCCATTCCACTTATTTGTGAGCAAATAAATTTTGGGAAATTTAAAAAAATCACAGCAAAGGCTAACTGATACATTATACAATCTTCACACTAAGATGAAATAAGGGGAGGTCGGCTGGCAGGCTGAAAAATTTTTCTCACTCCTTTTTGCCTTTGGACACAACTATATAAGGAAATAATACTTGAAGTAACTATAATGGTGTGAAAAAACAGTTGATATTTTGAGCATAGAAGAGTAGAATAATAAAGAAATGTGGGTCCTTGATGATGTTATATTATTGGATCAATAAATTAACTGATTCAGGAACCACTTTACCTCTAGACTTCATTTTTTGTGTTAAAATAAATATATATTCTCTATTGTTTAGTTTACTGTTGTTTGATCTTCTCCACTTGCAGAGAAAAGTGTGGTAACTGATACAATGACTCTGAGGAAACATGTGACCTGGGGAGAGCTAGAGCCTGAGCATCTATGCTTGGCCTCTATCAGAATACCTCTACTTGGGGAAAATAAATCATCAGAACTTTTCATGGATGCTTCAGCTTGAGTGAAAAAAAATTGGAGATATGAGGGTTTCAGACACATAGCTAAGTGTTCACTACAAAATGTTTGCCAAAATATGGAATTGTATGGAGCTGTGAGCTAAAAAACTATGCCAAAAACCTTTGAGAAACATAAAGAAAGAGTTCCGGATCAAGATTGTGGAGTAGGGAGATCCTGAGTTCACCCCCTCCCACAAACACATCAAATTATACTGCATGTAGAACAACTGTCTCTGAGAATGACCTGAAGTCTGGCAGGACAGATTTTCTACAACTAAGGATATAAAGAAAGGCCACATTGAGATGGGTAGAAGAAACAGATATGCAGCCTACTCAGAAGTCAAACCCCCAGAGCAGTGACCCACAAGCGGGAGGGATATCTCAACCTCAGAAGTCTACCCTGAGGAGCAAGAGGTCTGAGCCCCATGTTGGGCACCCCCAGCCCAGGGAACCTGAGTTGAGAAGACAAGTCCCCTTAATGTCTGGCTTTGAGAACCAGTGGGGCATATGACTGGGAAAGCCAGAGGACTGTGGGAAAACTAGACTTCTATCTTGAAGGGCTCACCTACAAACTCACTTGCTCCGAGTCCCAGCCCAAAAGCAGCAGCTCGAAAAGCACTTGAGTTGCACAAGAGGGAGATTCACTGACTAATTTAGGGCGTATGCCGGAGGAACAAGGATCTGGTGGAACTTTTGACAGAGACAGAAGTGCTGGTGGGTGCCATTTTTTTTGCATTTTTAACTCTCTCATCTATCTGTCTCAACAGGAGCGGGCACCATTTCTGTCACTCTCCATCAACCTAGCTAACACCACGTACCTAGTTCTGGTGCTGCCTTGAAGACCCACCCACCCCCAACCTGCCAGTCAGGGATCAAAAGCAACTCCTGCACTGCCCCCCTTGGTGGGCAGTCCTGCTCAGCCCTGGCACCCTTCAAAAGCAGTTCATATCCCTCCCCATCTGGCAGAGAGCCCAGCCCAGCACCATCACCCCTCCAAAGCGGCTCCCGCCCCAACCCAACCAGTGGACAACCCTGGCCAGCCCCAGTACCCCTTCATATGACCTCCCTCATGTGACCACCAGTGTGCCCACAAGAGTCGTAGCTGGGCTTCATGGCCAGCTGCACTGAAGGACAGCCCTGCATGTGAGCAAGCCCCCAGCAGTCAGGGCCAGCCCTCTCAGTCAAGCAGGCTGGGGGTCAGCCCCGTCTCTCAGCACACTTGCAGCAGTCTCAACCAGGCGTCAAAGACAGTCAGACTGGGGGCCAGCCTTGTCCACCAGCACACCCACAGCAGTTGCAACCAGGCCTCGAAGATGGATGGGCCGGGGATCAGTCTTACGTACGAGTGCATCCATAGCAGTAGCAGCTGGGCCTCATAGGCAACTGGTCTGGGGGCCAGCTCTACGCACCAGCATGCCAGCAGCAATCATGGCCCAACCACAACAGGGGGGCACACTCAGCCCACACAAGGGATACTTCTGGACCATCTGGCTCTGGTGCATAGGGGACATTGTGCCACTGGGCCCCACAATACACTTCCTACACAAGGCTCGGCTTTCAAGAGTGGGAGACTTAGCTTATATACTTAATACATTAAAATGAACACAGACATAGAGAGTTAGGCAAAACTGTATACTGTATGTCAACTATACTTCTATAATAATAATAATAATAAACAAGAAAGAAAAATATAGTGAAAATTCTCAGACTCTCTGGTCTGAGGAGAAGATCCACCAGACTGGCATCTGCCCTGGAAGTGGGAATGAACCAAAGATAGATTCAGTTTTAGTAAAACTGCAATGATTTTTGATAAAATTCAGTCCATGATTCAGTTAAGATCATCATTCCTTTACTCCGTCATCTTAGCAGAGGAATTAGTTGGTTCTTTTTGATGGAACATAAAATTGTAAGTCCTTACACTTTTTTTTCATATATAGGATCCAACGTTCAATCCATGAATATCAAGCTTCAAAGTAGACAGTGCTGTATGACTAGTAAACAAGAGAAACAATAAAATCAGCCTTCCAAACGTGTGGGATAAAGCAAATATTTCCTGTTTCAGAGGAGAGCAGTTCCCTTCAGAAACCTAGATGACCAGCCCACTAGCCTTTATCCCAAGTTGTCCCACCAGATGTAACTTAGAAGAGTTAACATTTACGGGCTTCTTTCCACGTATTTTACTGTTTGAATGTTTAATAATAATTGACTTTTGGACATCTTTTTTTTTTTTCCATTTGCTGAATTTATTTAAACAAATCAATTTGGAAATATCATAGAATTAAACAAAACTTCTGACATGTAAACATACTGCCATACTCCTGAAACATATGTTAACATCTGAGAGAGGTTAATAATTGCTTATTAGGAAAGCTGTCCATTAATAAGGTCAGTCTTCAGCAAAACTAAGCAACAAAACTAAGATTTAAATGCAGTTCTTCTGTATCCAATACCAATGTTATTTATTACTAGTTGGTGTTATTTTTCCAAGGCTTACTGATACTTATCAATTTTTTTCTCAGATTTTCTGAAATATTAGTGTTTCTGATAACCAGGCTTTGACTGACTTCAAATGAAGGAATTACTAAATCACTTGTGTCAGACTCTTCTAAATCTGGGGGCATGTTCACTTATATTTCATGCATTTTTTCATAACTGATGCATTTAGAATTTATACATTGATTTGTCTAGTTTAATGACAGTTAACATAGTTATTTGTTTCCTCTAATATCATGATTTCAGGTTGAGAAAGAAAATTTTTCTCTGTCATCTAAATATAAGTACTTAATGTCTTAAACACTTTTTTAAAACAAGGCTTGAATTTATGCAATATAATGAAATACTAACATTATTCATCATAATTAATGGTATTATTAAAATAGACACCTAATAAGTAAAAGTCAAGACATGAGTGAAATTCAAATATTATTGAGTAGAAAGAATTTCAATCATAATGTTCCATTATACAATCCAAATAAGTATAATTTTACTGTGAGTATTAACACATTAATTCCAATATTGAGACCTTATGGTAGGCTAAATAATGACCTTCACTTCACCCAAGATGTCTATGTCCTAATCCACACAAGCTGTGAATGTTACCTTATATAAAAAATAATTTTGGATGTTATTGAATTAAGGATTTTGAGATGAGGACACTATCCTGAATTGTATGTGCGGTTCTGAAACATATGAATCCTTATAAGAGGGAAGCAATTGTCCACAGGGATAGAAGGAGATGTGAAAACAGAAGCAGAGAGAGATTTGAAGATGTGACTTTGAAGATGGAGGAAAAGGCAGGCCAAAGAATGTAAGCAATGCAGCTCTACAAGCCAGAAAAGGCAAATAAAAGAATTCTCCCCTCAGAGCTTCCACAAGGAAACAGCTTTGCCATTAGCCACTGAAACTGCTTTAGGATTTCTGAACTCCAGAGTGTAAGAGATTGCATTTGTGTTGTTTAAGTCACCATGTTTATGGTAATTATAGCAGCAATAGGAAACAAAGAACTTGAAACTGCTCAAATGTATGAGCTACAATGTTTCCTTGTAGCTATATGTATTTTATTGCTGTGTTTGATTTTTAATTCTTTTGGAACTCAATTTTAATTTGTAGTATTGATTCTGTATGTAATTTTATCCAATACACTTAACATCTCAATATGCTTCAATTTTGGCATCTTTAAAATGAAAATTGTGTATCAAGGAAGTCCCATGGTGTATTTTCACTCTGAGTCTAGATGTCCTCAATGGGAGAACATTATGAAAGATTGTTAGCTACAGGTCAATAATATCTTCCCAGTGGCAGAAAAAGATCAGTACACAAATGTCTGTAACTTTCATATTCTTAGATGAGAGAAACTGCATTTAGAGTCTTGCATGCCTGCAGGAAATATCATTGAAAGTCAAGGTAAACCAGAGCGGTTGTTTCTGCTGCTGCAATTACCTGCAGGGAACTTTTAGACAGAGGGAAATATGCTTCCATGCAATAGAGTTTCTGTTAGAGCGTACACCTGATGCATAAACCTAGGGCCTAGGATTTTGCTACTACAGAAGATAATAAATAGATAAAATAATAAAATTTACTACTCAGATTGTAAGATCCTTAATGCAAGAAATATGTTACGTATTCAAGTCACCAACGAAAAGTGCCCTTAAGCCACAGGACAATGAAATAGTATATAAGGAGTCTCAAAATATTGTAGTAAGTATTGGGAATTCACCTTTTTCTTAATTATTGGAAGTTTTATTTTCTATGAATTTTTTTTAAGTAATAGCGGAGGCCATACTCTTCTTGAGCAAACTTTCTCTTTTATTCTTAAAAATTATTAAATTCATACCATTTCATTTTGGGTTTTGTCCTGATATATTCTCCAAAGTCATATTTTAACTCTGAATATTCAACTGTCTTGCAAATATAGAGAGTGAAAAACCATCTGTTACACGTGTCATTCAGATAAGGAAAAAGTCCCAGTGATCCCTTTGTGAGCCCTTTGTCCAAAGAGAAAGAGCTAGTCTTCTCTTTGCACTCTTGTGTTTTACTCTACCCATCAGCACTGACATATTCAACAAATATTAATTGCCATATGTAAGGCACTAATAGAGGCTTAGAATAAAAATAACCATAAGAGGAGATAGAACAAATAATGAGGTGGACGGATAATTTAGAATATAACTTGTCATACATTTTAATAAAATTTTGAACCATATAATGTGTATTCCAGTGATTCTACATTCTATTTGAAAACTGTGTTTACTTATACATGTTCTTTAGTTCTGGAATAGCCTAAAAATTAATGACTTTAGATATTGACTTACAAGAAATCAGTTAATAAACCAGTTCATATTTCAGCAAACATTCACTAATTTTTTCCTAAGTATCAAATAACTTCCTTGCACTGAGGAATATAAATAGTAACAATAAAATGTTCTGATAAACAGTATGTATATTTCACATAGAATAGCCTATTTTGAATATAACTTAAACAAGTTTTTTAGACATAATCTTTTAGATACTAACTTATTCTACAAATTTTTGTCAACTGGTCGATAAACTTTGATGCTGGTGTTGTCAGGCTGGGATGTGGTAAAACCCTTTCCAAAAAGGGAGTTAATATTTATTAATGGAGTACAGGGGATATAAATTAATAACTTTTGGTTTTCAAATATCATTATAAAATTTAATTAGTGTATGTTAATGCAGTGTAATGCTCAAAGAGGTGGTTTTATTTACTCCTACCTTAAGGTGCAAGTATTACTAGTTACTTGAAGAAGTGAGTAATCCAACAGTTAACCACTATACTCTGTCATAATTCACTATGTGGGACAATCCTGTGGCAGCAATAAAACTGTACTGCTCAGATCGCCCTCATTTGACTTTCAGCTGTGAGAAGTACAGTTAGCTGAGAGCTTCCAACCACACGCTCCAACTTTAAGATCTGCTGCAGCATTACCAACAAAGCCATGCTATTCTCAGGCAAGTTACAGAATTTAATGAAACAAGGAATGATAACAAAATATAAAAATATTTCTACTGCTTCCCAGTGGCATTGTAGCAATCTACATTCTTGAATAGTATTATAAACACAAACAAACAAAAACTTTCATTTAGTGGCAATAATTTCTGAGCCACTTTAACCAAAGCAATATAACAGTGCCCAGTGTTTAAGTCACTGGTTAGAATATTTCCGAATTCTTATTAAGTACAAAAGGCATTGCATTTAAGTATGTAGTTGGCCATTGAACTTGCAGGCATTCTGCAATTGTCTTTGGAAAGACATGAAATTAATGTACTATAAAGTTTGGCTTCAGAGAACTTTAATCTTACAAGTACAGCAATAAAGGTCATGTTATTATTTTTTCCTACATCCACCTTTTAGTCATGACTGTATGGCTAGAACTTAAAGGTTATCCGTAGACACAGTGTTTACATATTGAAGGAGAGTTCCCTTCTATAACAAAGTAATTATGCTAGTAATTTATATTTTAATTTTATTAAAATATAAATTATTAAGAACAATAATGATAGGGAGCACTTTCTATGGACCAACTCACTTATTTGAACGTTACATTTTTAATCTCATTTAATTATTAGAACATACCTGAAGAATGTTTAGTATACACATTTAACGTGTGAAGAGGAATTGCAGATTATGTAAATAGTTCAGGTAAATTAAATTACTACTTCTTAAGTGGCAAAATCAAGATTCAAATTCAGTTATATTAACATTTTAGTGTTTTTTTCCTCTATCATGCCACACTAATTCTCAACAAATTTATTCAAATACAATAGCTATAGAGAAAGTTTTACACATAACTCAGTTTTATTCTAATATTAGCCTTACATTTTCATTAAAATATTGCTTTCTACCTAACATTAAATCATGTTTCATGATTAAACTGCTTCCATGTTTTCTCAGATGACTCTGTATCAAGGTCTTGCTTGGCCATTCTCTTCCCAATCTCATCACCCATCACCCATTCAACTACCCTTTGACATCTGTGACTATTTTAATCAGCTAAAAATAAAACGTTCACAATTAATACCCATCCCCCAGTCAGGAAAGACATTCCTCCACTTGAGTCAAAAGACATAACAAAACAAAAAATAAAATTGAAAAAAACTGCCACCCACCTTGTGCTATTGACTGTAAATAAAAATGGTAACACATGCTTAGTGCTTGCACTTTCCACAGTATGTATTTTACTTAGCAATGTTTGGTCCCCCTTCCACAAACACTATGTCTTCCAACAGAGGTAAAAAGTAATTAATTACAGAGAACAGTCAATATACATTTTGGAAATGTAGGTGTGAGAGAAGATAGAAGGGGCTCACGAAGTAAAATCTTTGTGTCAGGAAGTATCTTGCTACAATTCTGAAAACAAATTAGAAACCAGGTAAGCAAATAGATGCAAAATATTTTATTTATTTTTGATATTAATAGGTTATTATCTCAGCGACTGACTTTGCAAAAAGAATATGTATCTTTTATGCTTAACTTTGGATATTAATGTTGTCACATTCCCAGTAGGTACATGGATCACATCACATCTAGAAATATATGATTTCTGTTTTCCCAAGTCTCTGTGTTGTATATTTTCTTGCAGGCAAATGCATATTGAAAAGACCCTTTAAAATTATTAATTATCTTGACAGAAAAAATGTTTTCCCTAAAGGGTATTTAGTAATGAAATTAAAATGAATTTAAATTTTAAATTATTTTTCCTCACTACACTTAGCAGAAATATTACAAAGAATCAGAAAACAAACTTAGATTTTCTTTCTTTGCCAGAAAGTAAAAACATTGATCCAGAATGAAATCATCAAAATGAAAGTTTACAATTATAAGGACTTCACAGGGATATTTCATGAAATTCAGAAGCAAGCTAAAAATGTGTGGTTACAGCATAATTTAACGTTTTCAGTTTTAAAAATATATTCACAATTTTGGAATTCTCCTACAATTTTGCCAGCAGGTAAAAAGGAAGTGCCATTTCTACTGATTAATTTATAAGCAACTTTAAATTTTAGAAGAAATGTCAGGTATTTTGAAGTAATTGATATCATTTATCCAAATCATAAAATCATTGTTTATTTTCTGTTCCAAGTTAATAACAAACTAGACCATTTCTGAAGTATATATCAAATGTTCTCACTTAAGTATCTTTAAGTATATGTGGTTTCTTTTGCTTGTAATATAAGAAGAGCAACAACAATGACAACCTTTGTAATATACTTTAAAACAAGACTTTTTGATTGGAACGAAACCGAATTTATGTCAGATTCCAGAAAATAGCCAGCTCTGTTGTCTGCAAATATATACTGGTGAGAAACTTCATTGAAAAAGATATATTACACCTATTACATCTTGTTATGATCCAGGAAAATAAACAAATAAAAATGTTAATTAAGAATCAGAGTTTCTTGTCTTCATTTTGTTTCATTTTACTATAGGCCAAAATGATTAAAAAAATTGTCTACAATTATGAAAAAGTAAATTTCATTTAATTTATATTTTTGAGGAATTATCCTAGAAAGCATAACTTAGCCACTGTTATGATTCTTCATTTGCCATAATAAAAATGATGTATAGCCACAACATAATTCAAACACAGGAGGAAATAAAATTAAATCTCTTCTTTCCCATACCTACTTTACAGATCTTCATTGTAACATAGTCTCTTTGTATTAGTGCAAAATTTTTATGTGAGTATAAATATATACATATATAGTTTTCTGAACAAGTAAATCTAGAGTACTTTTCTGTACTTTGCTTGCTTTACCTCCCTTAATATGTCTAAAATATATTTTATATCCATCTATCTATCTACTATCTATCTATCTATCTATCTATCTATCTATCTATCTATCTATCTTAATACAACAAAACTTAAACACTCTGAACTAAGCAAAATCTTCTCCTTATTTGGGTCCATTTGTCCAAGAAATGCATCATCTTAGTGCATATCTTGCCTATATATGCAAATATTCCATCTATACTCCTTTGGACTAAAACACTCTTTAATATCAAAATTTGAAAAAAAAAATTGAAATATATTTTTTGAAAAGTAATATATATTTAATTTATATCCTTAATAATATATAATAAATTTATTTCACATATACTTTGGAGCCTTTTTGGTACACTTTCTTGTATTCAAGGAACACTGGATAAGGTATTCTGAACTCAAGTTCAGAGAATCACTTTCATTGTGCATAGGTTGATATTCCAATTGATAGGTATTATTTCTGGTTTTAGGAAAATGAAATTATAATTGTTTTCATGTATATTATTGCTTGAGGACATATACAGAAAGTATAATTACTCCTTAACTCTTGTATTTAGATTCCAGATCACTGTGATGTGAGATGTGTAAATATTTCAGAATTTTATCTTTCAGAAATTATGCTATTCCTCCTATTCCTGCTAGAGGAATTCTACAATTCATTGGTCTGCTATATGATGGGGGTGAATTATATCTGACTTGAAAGGAAACACCAATACTTAATTTTAACCTATGTCTTCACTAAATTCTTTATTAAATATATATATATCATTTCATTTTGCATGGTAAGCAATGAAATGACAGGTAATGCTTGTGAATGAGCAACACAGTTAGGACCTTCATTCCATCCTTTGTTTTAACCCCAAATTATATTATTTTACTAATTTATTGCTAAAGCTTTAACCTTATCCATTCTGAGTTACACAGATTTCAGATATAACAGATCATTAATATAAATGAAGATGGCTTCTGTAATAGGCATATAGTAACTTACTATATTCTTACTATATTTACTTACTATTTTCACATGATTTAAAAAACAGTGGTTATTACCTGTCACATCTTGCTGCTTAGAGTTGTGATGGCAAAATCCACAGATAGATTGACTTTTTGGTTTGTTGGAGAGTGAAATACCTCACATATCAAAATAGAGAAAAATAATTAAAAATTTTTGTTTCTGTACAGCTGAAAAGAAAGACCACAGTTTATATCTTCAATGGCCACTCACTGAATTTGTTCATATTCTACAGAGGCAAAAATCTGTAGCCATAGCATATTGTTTCTAGGAATTTGCCTTTGGGGTGCTGGCAATGTTTAAGAAAACAAAATAAATCTTAAAATGAAAAAGTTCAAAGCAGCAGAGTTATGGAGCTCTTGATATATATGTTTACAAGCCTGTCAGTAGGTCATATAGATTATACCCTACTGTTTGAGTCATCTTTCTTCATTTACATTTTATCTCATTTCTACCATTCTGTTTTAGTACTTAGCACCATAATTGCCTTGTAATGATTTTTGGCACCTACAGGAAGGAGAGGAAAAAAGGGTGTTGGAGTGCTGATAAAGACGTAAATTCTACTAACGGTGCCATTTTAAGTTGACATGTCAATGGCAGTTTTAGATTTTTTTTAAATTACTTTTTTGTCAGAAACATCTAAGAACATACAGGAACTTCAGATGGAAATACAAAGAGTAGGTTGAAATTTCAACAAACCCTCAACTTTTAGAGCTCATTTAGTTTTTTCTGTATTAAATAGACAATACTAAGAAATCTTCAACACTGTTTCAAGTCATTGTATTCTTATGATAAGCCTAAGAAAACAATGGCACCTTATCAGGAAAGATTCTTTGAGGCTTAATATTCTGGTGCTTCCAATATTAATGGGTCAGATCGTTCCCTATTTGTGAATCTCTAACTCTTAAAATAAAATGTTCATTCTTTTTTGAGCCAAAGTCTATCTCTGTAACTTTTTACCCATCGTTTCAATATCTATGCTTTGGAAACATGCCAAATCATGATTAAAGCTATTTTTATGAGATAGTCTTTTAAATATTTAGAGAAAACTATCAAACTCTCTGGTTTAATGTCTTCTCTAAATTCAACATCTCCATGTCCACTTTGGTCTTCATCCTCTAAACAAGACTCCACATTATCTCCATGTCTCTCCAATTTCCAGACTGGAAAACACTGTGAAGTTGTACTATAACTTTCTTCACCTAAATATTCTGCATGTAGTTGTCGAGTATAATATTGGCTTCTTGGTAAGTTTTTGGTCATGTTCAGTATAGCATTATATGATCTTTCACTTACAAAACATATACTCCCCAGAGGAACTTCTATTATTCAGACTTTTTAGTTTTCCTTACAGCAGTTGTATTTATATAATGTCACCATTTCCATCTGAATTTTAAATTGTGTATTTTAAACAAACCATAGGAAAATGGAGGCTGTCCCTTTAAAATAAAATATATAAGGGTCATGGAGAAAAATAAAATGTTATAGGAGTTATTTTTTCAGAGGCAGGTAGAGTGTTGTAAGAAGGGAAGTAAAATTGATCCAAAGAGGTAAAATTATATACCTTTTAAAGCCAATTGGGTTCCATAAGCAAGGGCCATTTTCTTCATTATAGCACATCACTCTTTGAACTGTTTCTTGGAGTTTTAATTAAAAAAAAAAAAAGAATAACCAGAAACATTTGGAGCAGGGACAAAGAACATTAGACTTATATAATGTGAAGTTCTAGATTCAAATCCTGATCTTGTAATTCATTTGCTCAGAAAAAACAAGCAAATAAATGAAATTCCATGAGCTTCACTTTCCCTAAATGCAAAGCCTTAGAAATGTGTGTTGAGCTTCTTTCTTGACCTGGTCTTGCCCTGCACAGATGTCATGCCCCCAAAAGACATGTTGTAAGTAATAGTAATGAAATAATACAGTGTTAGAGGAGGTCATCAAGAGACATGACTGCCACCTGACCCATGAGCTGGACCCAGACATTAAGATGTTTCTTACCCCCTCCCCTGTCCTTGGAATGTACATTCTGCCCACCCTTCTCACAGTGGGAGCCATTTTTGAGGATACGGCCTTGAGAGAGCAAGGTGTTGCTAAGACCATCTGGATGGTATGTGACTGAACCCCCTTAAGGCCTTGATATAAACTTTTTAAGATTCTGACTGGTGGGTGCAGAGATCTACTCACCCTATGGCCACCCAAGACAAGCCTCCTATGTAAGTTCCTTTGCTTATAAACCTGCTAGCTGCCAATATGAAGTAGTTTGCCTCTTTTTCAGTCTTTTCTTTCCCTCCATGTACAGGGGCCAGTTTGTGAACCAACAGTTGGCTAGCCAGCCAGGAGACTAAAGAAATGAGCCTTGAAAAAGAGGTATCCACAGGGGAAATTCCAAGTTAGCCATCGACCTCTAGGGAGGGAGGGGTAATCTCTATGTTAAATGCTTGTGCATGGGGACACCCCCAGAATGCCAGCTGGCCTAATGTGTTTGTTTGAGGAACTGTGCATAGTGCACTGGGACAAAGAAAGGAAATGAATGGCTGCCACAGTGGGCTGGCTTCTACTCTGGGCAGGTCAACTGGCCACTGATGCCCAACTAGAGGCTGAAGCTCCAGTTAGAAAGTTGGAAGAAGAACTGAGGTTAGAGACGGATGTGTGGGTGTCCGCTGCTCTGCTAGATTTGGGGCTGGCAGACCAGGTAGGAGAGCTGAATGATAAATTGGAGGCCTCAGCGTGATGTTTTCAAAGGTAGGAGGACACAAGCTGCCCTGGATTAACATTTGAGTGCTTATGACAAAGCCTGATTAGGATGGTAAAAGGTGAAATCCCTGGGAGAATGGTGTGGTGATTGACAGTGACACAGATGAAACGCCCCTTGCCATCAGACACCTAATACACAGGAAAGCAAAAGCATAGTAACAGCAGCCTCAGCCAGTGGGGCAGCCTCCAAGTCAGGAAACATTCCTGATGAGAGAATACACTCCCAATGAGCTTATTGATATAGCTGCCAAGTTCCAGCAAAGTCCAAGGAAAGTATCCAGGCATGGATAGTGCCAATATGGGATAGAGTGTGGAAGAGGGGGGTGATGGCATTTCTCTGACTGGGCAGGAGGAAGAAAAAATGAGCAGCGTCACCACATCGTGCCCTCCAGCAGTGTCTGCCTGGTACTCAGAGGGTTCAGGGTATTCACTCCCCTATAGATTGGGTTACTGTAGCCTTCAAGGAGCCTTGGACCAATAAGGGGGATCTCCCTGGGTATGTGGGAGCCTGGAAATCTATAGACGAGGGACAACAAATCCTTAGGGAGTTGGGAATGAGACAGGCCATTTATACCCCTGTGTCTGAAGGCCCTCATTGAACCACATTCACTGCAGGAAAGAAAGCCTAGATACTCCAGTTCACCCCCAGCACCTGGTATGGGGCATTGATATCTATGCCGTGCCCAGTCATGAGACAAGGCGTTTATGATGTTGCGCAATCCATCGCTGACCCAGGAGAGACTGACAAAGCCCGGGAATAAATACAGTCTGTGGGAAAAACCATAAACAGACGGGGAACTCCAGAAGACAAAATGCTGTCCCAATCAACTGTAAAGGGCCCAGTAAAAGTAAGCCAGAAGCTAATGTGGTTTGACCTCATTGCTGCCAGGATCCCACCAAAAAGGATAGACTGGCAACTTGATGCTCTGTTTGACAGCCTATAAAATCTTAAAATCTGGACAACAGTTCAGACCTAATTCACCTGCCCCTACTGTGCTTGATGCCCCACCTGCTCTAGCAGAGGACTCAGTGATAAAGTCCTATTCAGGGTGGGTGCCTCCCATGCCTAGGGTATAGGATGAAGGTCAAGATTTCCTCTAAGTGAGGGCTGTTAGAGGCTTTCAGAGGCTTCATATTAAGCTCACTATTCACTGTTCCTACAGAAATAAACAACAGGTAACTGCTCAGGTTGATACTGGAGCTGAATGTACTCTAATACATGGTCACCCTCAGGAGGTTTCTGCCGCTCTCAGTACCATCGATGGTTATGGAGGGCAACCCTTACGGTCCCTTTGGCACTGCAAATTGGTGTTCTCTCCCATGAGAATATGAGGTTTTTATCTCTCCAATACTAGAGTACATATTAGACATTGAAATCCTACAAGGTCAAACTCTGCAAACCTCTTTTGGTGAATTTCGCCTCCAAGTTAGAGTAAGCAGATCAGTGCTGAGGGGAAACACTAAAGAGTGGTTACTGCCAAATGATATAAATTACCTGGGGGTATAAAGAAATAAGAGAAACTATCCAAGAACTGCGCCTGGTGGATATCGTACACTCTGCCCATAATGCTTTCTACAGCCCAGTATGGCCAGTAAAAGAAGCCAAATGGCTCATGGTGGAGGACTGAAAATTAAAAAATAGTAGTGCCCCAACCACACAGCTGTGCCCAATATTATCACCATCTTAGGTACCTTGGCCAGGGTCCTAGGAATGTACCATGCTGTACTAGACTTAGCAAATGCTTTTTTCAGTATACCTCTAGACTCTGTGAGTCACATGGTCAATTTGCTTTCATGTGGGAGGGGCATCAATAGACCTTTCGACTGTTTCTCCAAGGCTACCTGTACAGCCCCACAATATGTTATGGGATGGTAGCCTGAGACCTGTCCCTGTTCTCCTTCCTCACATCAGTAAAACGGGCCCATTGCATTGATGGTATAGTGTTAATATGTGAAGACTTGCCTCTGCTGCAGGACACTCTGTACCACCATAAAGTTTTGGAGTTGTTTGTTCGGGTAAGGCTTGCGTTGTTCCAGAAGCTGTGATTGATAAGATGCAAGCCTATCTAACCCTTGAGAATGTGAAAGAGGTACAAGCCTTTGTAGGGATTTGGGGGTTTTGAAGGACTTCTATTCCCCACCTGGCACAGTGTCTCTTTCCCTTTTACCTCCTGGTAAATAAAGGGTATGTGTGAGACTAGGGCAGCAAGCCTCCTTTGTGAAGGCAAAAATACTAGTGAAGCAGATTAAAGCTCTGGGCATCTCCCAGGAAAGGCCACCATTTAAGTTAAATGTAATTGTGACTTCGGAAGGAATGGATTGGGCATTGCGGCAGAGACAACGGAAGGAGAGACTTTGGAAGGGGGCAGAAACCCGATATATCCCCACAGAACAACAGCTCCTGGCAGTGTACACAATGCTCCTTCAGGTAGAGCATCTGATGAAGGAACTGCACACCATGGTAAATACTTCCCTTCCTATCTAGGGATAGGTTGAGAATATGTTCCATTGATACATCCTTCCATGGCTCCAGCTCCCATTATGACTAAGTGACTTACCTATTTGCAGCAGAGGAACACCCTGTCCTCCAGAAGTGTGGGTTCAACTAGGCCTTGTAGATTATGTACATCCTCCAAATGTCCCAGGCCCTATTCCTGGAGTGGTCCCTGTGGCCCGCAGATAGGGAGTAAGGAAATTCTCGCAGATGCCTGGTATACAGGTGGGTCTAGTCAGAGCAACCTGCCCACATGCACTGAAATTGCCATTCAGCCCAACACTGACACTATCTGGATGGACACAGGAATGAACCACAGCAGCAAGTGGGCTAAACTCAGGGTGGTTTGGCTGGTGGTCACTCATGAACCCTGGTCATTAACTCTTTGCAAGACAGTTGGGCTGCTCTAAAGGAATTAACCTTGTGTCTTAGACAATGAGAATCCTAGGGGTGGATGGTCACCAATAAGCCCTCGTGGGATCAAGAAATGTGGAAAGATATTTGGGTTCACCTGTAAGAGCCTGATGCAGTCCTCACTATTTTCCATGTCCTGGCTCATAAGGTGCTGATACCCACTGGCAATCAGAAAACTGATTGAGTACAAACCCTAGCAACCAACGCTTTAATAGGTACAGCAGATTGGGTACACAGAAAGAGCAGCCACCAGAACATCCATGAAGGATGGTCTATAGCCAAGGATGCTGAATTGCCCTTGAAATACAGTGACTTGGTTAATGCAGTAATAACATGTCCTGTGAGTTCTAAACCATACCCAAAACCAAAGGAGTCTGAGACTACCTATCAGACTTCCCATCTGGTGAGGGACTGACAAATTGATTAGATTGGTCCGCTCTCTCTGAATGAGGAGTTCCAAATATGTATGCCTATGGACATTATATCTGGCCTAACCCAAGCTTTCCCCTGTTACTGTGCAAGCCAGGCTGCCACTGTTAGAAGATTAGAGAAGCTGAGTACCATGTAGGGATACCCTCATTGAATAGACAGTGATCGGGGTCATATATCAAAGGTCATGATATGTAAGCCTGGGCAAAAGAACATGACATTGGAAGTTCCAGCTCCCTTAGAACTGGCACGCAACAGGGTTGCTAGAAAGAAAAAATGGAATAGTAAAGCAGCAGATTAAACTGCTAACAACTAAAACCACCTTGGCCAAGGGGAATAAAGTGTATACTATCCCAGGCTTTAATACATTTGAGTTGTAAGCCATATGCCAGACTGAGGACCCCTGGCAAGACATCCAATATTGTAAAAGTATGGAAGTTGTGGGAAAGCCATTGCCCCAACTCTACCTTCGATCAAAGTGCTATGCTGCTGAGAATACCAAGTCCCATCATGCTTGGGAAAGGCATTATCTACTGGAGTTTGCAATGGGATGTCCCACTGGGAATGGTGAGTTATTTCACACCCCTGGGTGAGGGGGAACTACTCAATTTCCACTGGGATCCCTTTGTTCTGCTGCAAGCTGGACCTGCCGAAACACACTATACACATGCAATTGAAAAAGGGGAGAATATGGAGGTCCTAGTCTGGCCTGTCTCACCCCTAGTCCATCTCCTCATGCCTGACAGTACTGCATCCCCCACCCCAACCAACAACACGTATAATATCCACAACCAAGTCAAGTTACTAAAGCTGCCAACTTCCCTCTCCTCAAGGCCAGATTGGCACATTCTATTTCCCAGTGGTACGATCATTTGGCTGCCATCTTTTTTCCCTCCGTTGGCCTGGAGGACATTATAGCCCTTACTAAATTCACCCAACAAGACTTAAATGATAGCCAACAAAGCCTGTCTTTACTGAACACTAAAATATCTTTAATGAGAAAAACTGTCCTCCAAAATAGAATGGCCTTGGTCATTATTACTGCCCTGCAAGGAGGCACCTGTGCCATGATCCAAACAGGATGTTGTATGTTCATAGCTGCTGAGTCTGCTAATGTTTCATCACATGAGGGCACAAGTGAACAACCCAAGTGATCTGATCCCCAGCCTAGGGGACTTAATAAAGAATAGTTTGGATCATGGGATTTTTGGTGAAAAAAGTTACTTATTTTGGGGATCATATTAATCTGTGTTTTTTCTTGCATGTGCCTATATTGTTGCTGTGGTATCTGCCTGCAGTGCAACCAGATAGCTACCAAAGAGCCACCGCCATGCTAATGAAACCCCTTGCTGATGGCTAGGGGCACATTGCAGAAGACAGGAAGACAGGATGGGGGTGGGGGAGGGGAAGGAAGATTGTAAGAGCCAGTAAGGACCAGTGGAGTGTTGGAGGAGGTCATGCAGAGAACGACTGCCAGTTTACCCTTGAGTTGGACCTGGGCAATTAGAGGCTTCTCACACTGTCCCCTGTCCTTGTCACATGTGCTGTGCTCACCATTTCCACAGTGAGAACCATTTTCAAGGGTGAAGCTTTCAGAGAGCAATGTGTTGTTCAGACCACCTGGATGGTATATGTAACTGAACCCAGTGAAGCCTCTATATAAAATTTTAAGATTCTGGTGGGCAGGAACAGAGATCTACTCACCTTGGGGTCACCCGAGACAAGCTTGTTATGTAAGTTCCCTTGCTTATTACACTTGCCGCCTACCAATCTGGAGTGGCCTGTTTCTTTCTTTGGTCTCTTACTGCCCTTTGTGCCAGTTTGCAAACCAACATATAGTTGTTGTAATATTTTAAAATACTTAATTCTTGTAACATTTTGATAATATATCAAAAGGTAAAATACTTATTAAAATTCAAATATCCCACACATGATTGATAATTTACAATAGTTTTTTCTGTATTGAAGGACATATTTCCAAAGACATTGAAAGGCATGTTAGTGTGCCCAAGGCATGGGGGTTTTCTTTTGGGATTTCATTAAATTGGAATATGATATTAATATTCTATATGTCTTCATTTATTCTTACCAATTTGAATTGTATGCTTGTATGTTAAATGGCCTGGAAAAATGAGAAAGGTGATTGCCAAATATACAATGTTTGTTTGTGGGCATAAAAGACCATTTGGTTTATGCTAATTTAATTAATCTTCACCTAAAACATACACAGTGCCCTGGTACTTAATGTACTGGAAAAATATACATAGCATTTTGACACCATCCTATACTACTGAGAGGTAACATTGTACTCTGACATTGTATTAATAAGTCAGTAAACAGCTTCCAACAGAGATACAAGATCATAATTTCCAGCTTTATTTTTTAACGGAATTTAATTCTCAGGGTAGAATAGTCTTTACAATTTGCATTTGCTATTGTTCTTTCTACTTTAGTAGTCTATAATACAACTTATGGATGAATATGGACTTTAAAGAAATAATCATTAGAAAAATATTGAATTTATAGGCTGTAGCATTACTGTTAGTCACACTTGTGGGATGCAATTATCTAATGTCTTCATTTGTATTTTTATGAACTTGACGGAATTCTGATACTCTCCCTTAGCCAAGAAGACAGAACAACTAATTGCTTTGCATTCACTATCTTGGCTGAAGGGTGAAAAGCTAAAACCCAATTTATCCAGTAATTGCTACATTTGTGAAAACAGCATCAAAGCCTTGATGTGTTTTACTGTGGTCTCTTGGGAAGGCTCATGTCTAATTTTTATGCTGATACAGCTCATAATATAGTCCTCTGACTCTTCTATTTGCTCTTGAAATTACAAAGTTTCTTATTCCATTGTGAATATTCCTCTGAACTAAGATTAGCTTAACTGAGCTTCCTTTGAAAACTTGCCTACCCATCAAATGTGTCAGGACTAATGCATTCAGTAGCCAAAGAAAATCAATGAACAGCACACTTTTCTGCTTCCTGCAATGATCAATAGGATTCACATAATGGGTGGAAAATTTTTAATCGTGACAACTCAGAATCTTCTTAGCATAAATCTCCCCTGCATTATAACCTCTCAATTTCCTACTTCCGGAATTGCAGGCATTGAGTAATATCTATGTAGAAGATACATTATTAAAAGTAATACAGTTAGAAGTTCACACTTTGATGATAATGCGTTTAGATCCCAAAGGCCTATTTTCTAGATGTGAAGTATTCTATATTTCGCATTTGAAATCTACAAATGGAAGATATTCTGTTAGAATGTGAAAACTTATTTAGATGCAACTTAATTCAAATATGTAAAATGAGGGAAGCAGACACTGCTTTGATTTTTTCTAAATTAAAATGATTGAGTCATATTTGTGGCTTTTAAAACTGAAATTAATTTTTAAGTTTAAAAAATTTTTAAGAATGTGTGATGCAGAAGATCAGATGCAGAATCAGAGATGCAGAAAAGAGATGCAGAATCAGAGTTCTCGGCCTTGTAATGCTCAACAGTGAGGTTTGAGGAAAAATTATAAACAGAGTTAAAGCAGTTTAATCAAAGCAAGCAAAATTTATTTAGAATTTAGGTTTTCTGTCATTAATTTATTATTTATAAACATATTAATTAATAAATCAATTAATCCCCAAAGTACAATTGATTTCCTTCTGTGTGACGTGTTGTGTTACTGTGTTTAGGTGATAGCATTCAGAGACAAAAGACAATCCCTGACTTTGAAAAGTTAACAGTACACTTATTTATGAGTGATAAATTTCAATTTAGTGAGGTAATCTTAAGTGTGTGTTTATGTGTATGTGTGTATGTGTATATATACACCAAACATTTCAAATAAGCAAACTAAAAACATGGTTTTAAAGCTATATTTGAAGCTATATTTCAAGAATCATATTACAAAGCAGTACATTTACATTTAAAAGTTATTTGTCTAGTGAGTGAAAGGACAGGCCCATATTTTATGCATCTTTGTACATGATACGTTATGTGTGTATGTGTGTGTAGGAGTGTGATTGCTCTGCTTTTTCTTCTCTTTTTTCCTTAATCAATTTTCTTCTTGATTTTGCTGGATCATAACATAAGCATTAACTTGTAATATATTCCATTTCTCATAGCTGTCCATTTTACTTTCCCCATGATATAAATAAGCATTCCCAAACAGCTAAGTTTACTATTTATCTTGTAAAAGCAGAATTTATAAAAACATTCTATGCTGTTTCCTTATGTTTTAGAAATAACTTCATATTACTTTTCTTGTTCATAATATATCTTAGATTATAACATTCTTTTCTGGGCCACCTTATATTATAATTATGTCATTATTTAATGAAATCATACAATTAAGAACAAATATAGATGACATATATAATTCATTGTATAAGATCTATTAAATTTACTATTTAACCTAAACGTCTATAAGATGATAAGGTCAACATCCTTTAGCACATATTTGGTGTTATTATCTTTAGTGAAATAAATGTACTATACCTGTTATTTCATAGATGTTTCTATATCTATGTATAGATATGGATATGGATATAGATATAGATATAGATATGGAATACATATACATTTACAAATTTATAAAATTTTATATTATATTTGTTAATATTTGTAATTTCTATTGCCTTACCATTGATGTTAAATGACACTCCAATTTTTTAATTGCTGACACTCAAAAGTAGATTGTCAATATATGGATTTCATTGAATAACTGTTGCATAAAGTCATGTTTCATATTTTTCCCTATTAGCAATCTATTGTTTTTCTTTAGAGAATATTTACAGATACATTTATACTTATATATCTAGTTGTATAATTACTGTGTAATAATTCTTTCCCCTGCCAGAATATCTGATCTAAGAGAGAAGGTCTGTTTTGAACTATTTGGTTAGTAGTTTCCTGTTGTTCTTGCCATATAAAGAATGTACAAATTTTCTTACACATAAAGCTTTATCAATTTTATCAGCTAAATATCATATTGATATTTCTTATATTTTGTTTTATACTGTTATGTAAACTTTTTTACAAATATGACTCAAATACCTTAGCCACGTGAATATGTTAAAGTCAAGTCACCTACTAAGAAGTTAGCGAAATGCTTCCATATAAGCAAAAATTTTTAAGTACTTCATGCTGTCCTTTCACACTGATATAGAGTGAGCCAGGGATGTTGATGAGGGGGCAGATGATTAATATAGTAGGTTTTTTTTTTTGATTTTATATATGAGAAAGTAGGAACAAAAATTACTGCCTTTTATCAGAATAAATCAGAGTTAATATATGCCCCAATACAGTCCCTCCTGCTTTATGTCACCTAAAGTTAGTTTCTGTCACTGGCACTGAACAATCTTTACAGGGCAGCATTCATCAGAGCTGTCTACTCGGCATCCAAAGGGATAGGAGTATTATCAGCAATCTCCTGAATAGCATTCATCTTTGTTTCTAACCCTAAATTATTGGAATGTAAAACACTATTTCAAGGTTGAATTCTAAGAGTTTAGCAAATTTACTGTTATTAGCAAGGATCAAAAACATCCCCTACCTTCCCACATAGTACATATCTTGTCATCCAGATGTTTTGATATCTTACACTTTCCATGAATTATGAAGCCATAGACTTCCTCTTTGGCCTTTTCATATAATGCATTTAATTTTCTAGTTATTCAATTTCCTTATCTTTTTATAGCCTCAGTAACCTGTGGGGATAGAAAGAATTGCCAACCAATCCTAATGTGAAATAGTGAAAGGTCAAAGCTGTAAAAAAAACTCTACTAAATTTCTAAGAATACTTTAGTACTTAACTCTGTTACTGCTGAATATCCAAATGTTAAAAATAATAAAAGTAGTTAATTCTTGTCCTAACAATTCAAATGACAAGTAATCAATGGGTATCTTATTCTTCTAAATCTGTAAATTTTCATTAAACTATACAAATCCTTTAGGAACACTCTTTCTTACTCATATTTGTTCTCACTTCTATTATACTCTTATTATCTCAAAATCAAATGGTGAATACTTTTTAAAATTTCTTTTCATCTACATTTTTCATTTAAGAAGACAATAGTAAAATTCCTTAAAATTGTTTAACCTTGGCCAAATCTCTCACTTTCTATAAGTCTCAGTAACTTTATCTGCAAAATTAGCGATTTTAAGTAAGTTGTCTCTACTACCTTTTACAACTCAAACTCTTAACATCTTTTATTTCTAAAGTAAGCTTGCAATACCCACGAAATCAGCTTGCGAGATAATAGATGGATATTTGTGTGCCGTCTTTTTGTGATGTCTGTCTCTTTGCCCAAGTTATGAATTCCCTTTGAAGAAATCACAAATCCTAGAGCCAACCCAGTAGTCTGGGCAGCGAGACTAGCCTCCACAAATGCTTGGGGATAATTTGTACTCCTGTGCCCTGGAACCATCCTATATTTCACACTTCTCCTTGAGACAAGACTTCTTTCTTTCTTCTTTCTTTCAAAAGTGTCCTTTCTCCAATTTGATACATTAATCTAAGGATATATATTAATGAATGTAGCCTAGACCACTCACACTCTAATGATGTTTATTCATCACAGTTTGACTTCATAAATAAAATAATTCCACCTTTATTTTTCAGCCATTTGGAATGCCTATACTTATATTTATTCAAAGTCTTTAAGGAAGTATGATGTAAGAAAAGATATTTGTTTATATGAGGGAATCTGGAAGAATTCTGTAAATCTTACTGCATAGTGTCCTATCACTATTCCTGATTCTTCCAAAGCCAAGTCTAAGTTTATGCCTTTTATAGATCAGCTGACACCTGATAATTATTTTGTGTGCCCTTTTCATTACTGAAAGTGTCCCTGTTTAAAAGACAAATTATATGATTCTCTACCTATTACTCCATGTATACACAATCCTACTTAAAATTCTAGGGAGCCATCACACAGACTGAGATCTCAAAACTAATCTATCAGTAAAGTTCATGTTAAAAGAGATTTCTGTTTTTTTAATTGTCATCAAAATAGGCCTAGACTGTTTGTCATATTAATCAGCTTCCTTATATTTCATACCAATACGTACATGGTATTGAATTACCCTGATGAAAAATAACAAACTTCTAACTATAAATAGCTGAAATGCAAAAGGAAACAAAACCTTAACAAGGAAATGGATGAAACAATCAAAGAACAAGCAAACAAACAAAACCATTTTACTTGGTAGAAAATAATGGTTGAAAGATTCTTATTTGTGTCTTGTATTCTGAAATGAAGGAAGATACATGTACTTATCAACCCTGGATATTCTGTCAAGCAATTTATCTATTTCTTTAGCCCCAATTCTAAAGAAGGTCACCTCTAATCATGCCCTGTACATGCTATCTTACCTTGGCTCCACAGGCCTAAAAACCACTGATATTTTCTGTTGCCACAAAATATGCTAGAAAAAAATGTAAATACCTAATATGCATATATGCATATGCATATATATATCTATACTATATCCATATATTCTAAGGGATAAGTTTTGGGTAAGATAAATTCATTCAGAGTGAAAAAAAGTCATCATTCTTTCTATGTGCAGCTTTTTTTTAAAGAAAAATATTTTTCATGTCAGATGAGTCATTATGTGGGCTTACTGAAGCTTATCTTCCCACATGCATTTCAACACACATTAATAATTTCAATAGAGGATGTATATTTTTTCAGATTGATCAATTTACTGACTGTTAATCCAATGATGAGCACTATTTCCTTCCTTGTAAAATTGTTTCCTGTGGACATTTATCTTTCACAACAGCTACATTTTTCCAATAAAGTAAACATCTCCATGCATATTCTAGCTTTATCACAGCACAATTTAAAAAAGAAGAATCTGGTGCTCTCATTATTTTAAATAATATTTGAATTTTCTTTGCCAAGCATATATAACATGAAGTTTTTTAAAGGAGATACCATATTCTTTTTCCCAGGAAATTTACAGTTAACATGAACTTGATCTGTAGTACTCTAGAAGGGAAAGACACAACCCCCTGTAAGCTACTGTACGTAAATTTTATTTTTCAGATATTAATCAATAAGAAAATAAATGAAATGTTAAACTCCTGGGAAAATAATAACATAAAACTTCTCTTTTACAAAGTGCCTCTCAAATACAACTCCTAGCTTAGAACTGAAATGTAATAAGAACTCAGAGCACAAATCATATGCAAGTTATTCTCTAATAGAACTGCGTGTACTTAGTACCCCCAAATAGCTCAGGGCATGAGGTGCTATGAAAATTTTCATGCTGACACATGTACCTCTTAACACTTCCTCTGTTGACATTCAATTTAAGAATATGTGTCTCAGATTAAAAAGAGGTATTTGTATAAGTACTCGAAAGAGAAGGAAAGTAGAAATAACTAATGAGAAGAAAATTCCAATTATATCCAGTCTATGCTACTTATTTCACTCATTATTAGACCTCTATCTACTTCATTTGCTGAAATCTTCCTGAATCTAAATGCCTTGATATTTTTCAGTCCCAATATTCCGCTCCACTTGTATCTCATTAGAATTTGCTTCTCCTTTCTCCTATTTTTCAAGATGAGACAGTTCAGTGTTCAACCTCTGGATACTGGAGTCTTCTCTGACTCGGTGTAGTCCTCATGCAGAGGTAGAGTGACCCAACTGGCCCCAGGGGCTCAGTCCTATCCTTGCCATTCCATGCTTTTGAGTTCATCATACTCACTCCAGAAGTCCTTGATTAACTAGTAAGTTCTTCCTCCAAGGAACAACATTTTGTGTCATTATCAACCATTCATTTGGTGTGAATTAATTTTTTAGAAAATCCTAAGAGAATGAGCCTTATATCATATATGATACAAAGAGGGAAATCAGAGATATTTTAGAGTAGGAGATAGCCCGATGAAGCCAAAATCAGCCTTTAACCTAAGAAAGGAACTCTAAAGAGTAAATGAGAGTACCGAGTACCAACGAGGGAAAGACATATGAAAAGAGAAGTAGAAGGTAGCAGTGGTAACTTTCAGTTACCTTAGTACCAGTGTCAAAGGCTATTAAATACCTTAGCATTGTGTCCAGAAGATTATTTATAGCTGTAGTCATTTGAGGAAATACTCCCACCATTTCTAAACTAGGAATAAAAAAAAATAAAAGTGGGCATCAATGATAAGAGAGAATAGTGAATTCATATTCACTATTTTGTAGAATAATCATGAATCATGTTTTCATCAAAGATTCCAAATAGCCTACCTCAAGGGGTATAGTCACGTGTTCTGTGAATTATCAGAGTGAAATTAAGGGGACACTATTATAGTTTCAAAGTAGGTGGCAGCCTTTTATGATGAATACCAGCCATGAGCCTCAAACACATTAAATGATGTCAAGTTCCTCACCAGTGTAACACCAGACTAATGAAAAGGGAGAGAGATGAAAAGCAGAACAATGCCAACGGGTCAATCACTGGGTGGGGATCTTTATATTGGTCATCATAAATACTGAAACAAAGTATTAAAATATAATGAAAAGATTTACCATTACCATGACATAATATATAGGTATAATAAATAAAATATTCTGGTTCTAGGGAAGTTATATATGAAATAAATTTCAGTATAGATAAAATATACAAGAATGTGATACATATAATAAAGGATTATTGCAAACCACTGGGGAAGATTACAATGATTATTTAGCAACTATATAAACATGTTTTGCTAAATTTGAGGGGGTTGAATTAAGTTTGTACAGTGATACAGAAATGCCCAAAGGAAATAATATATTTCACTGAATTAAATAAGTAAAAAATGTTTCTTAGAGCTCAAATATACAGAACAATACTGAGCTATAAATTACTGAATTAGATGTAAAAGTGTATTGAATAACTTTCTTTTTGTTCATAATCATTTAACAAAATTTTGTTTCTGCAACCAACATACAGAGTCATAAAAGGACCAAAGGGCCCCCCCTCTAGTTCAATTTCTACCTACGAAGCCTCAAACAAATAGGGCCGTAGTGATCAGAATGCTATTAGGTTTTCCACGTAGATAATATCACTGAAAGTCAGAATTTAGACCAACTGACAAATATTTGCATGCAAGAACTTCTCTGTGAATTAAGAAAAAGTGTAACTTCAATGTTATTATTTTTAGAACAAACTCTTGACATATCCTTTACATTTTCCTCTCTTAATAGTACTCTAGAAAGGGTTGGCAAAAAGATTAGGATTCGAGTTAGGATCCATCACTACACACGTTTATAAAGTGTTGCCACAAAGCTTATGTGTTTCCAAGGATTTATTTAGGTATTTGACTCATGCATCCTTCATAGTTTGTTTTGGCATTTCTTCACAGAATAAATTTTTTCTAAGCATCTTTCTTCAGATAATCTAATTTGTGCTCTTGACTGAGCACAGTCACCCATATCTACAGATTTATTACTCCATCATGAACATTTTGATTTAACAATCTTCTTCATTAGTGTTAATCTGTAATTGAATGTCTTCAATTATTAAACCGGTAGTGTGGCTTAAAACCTTACCTTTGTCCTCCTTTACTTCTTGGTCTTAAACCTAGTATTACCAATTTGTGACGTATTTGTGTCTTGGCTATTGGTTGTATATTCTTTTAAAAAATGTACTGAGAAAATCGGCAAGATGGCGGAAGAGTAAGACACGGAGATCACCTTCCTTCCCACAGATACAGTAGAAGTACATCTACACGTGGAACTGCTCCTACAGAACACCCACTGAACGCTGGCAGAAGACCTCAGACCTCCCAAAAGGCAAGAAACTCCCCACGTACTTGGGTAGGGCAAAAGAAAAAATAAATAACAGAGACAAAAGAATAGGGACGGGACCTGCACCAGTGGGAGGGAGCTGTGAAGGAGGAAAGGTTTCCACACACCAGGAAGCCCCTTCGCGGGCAGAGACTGCGGGTGGCAGAGGGGGGAAGCTTCAGAGCCACGGAGGAGAGCGCAGCCACAGGGGTGCGGAGGGCAAAGTGGAGAGATTCCCGCACAGAGGATCAGTGCCGAGCAGCACTCACCAGCCCGAGAGGCTTGTCTGCTCACCCTACGGGGCGGGCGGGGGCTGGGAGCTGAGGCTCCGGCTTCGGTGCTAGCCAGGAGGGAGTCCGAGAAAAAGTCTGCAGCTGCCGAAGAGGCAAGAGACTTTTTCTTGCCTCTTTGTTTCGTGGCGCGCAAGGAGAGTGGATTCAGAGCGCCGCCTAAACGAACTCCAGAGACGGGCGCGAGCCGCAGCTATCAGCGCGGACCCCAGAGACGGGCAGGAGACGCTAAGGCTGCTGCTGCCGCCACCAAGAAGCCTGTGTGCGAGCACAGGTCACTATCCACACCGCCCCTCCCAGGAGCCTGTGCAGCCCGCCACCGCCAGGCTCCCGTGATCCGGGGACAACTTACCCAGGAGAACGCAGGGCCTGCCTCAGGCTGCTGCAACGTCACGCCGGCCTCTGCCACCGCAGGCTCACCCCGCCTCCTCCGTACCACTCCCTCCGCCGGGCCTGAGTGAGCCAGAGCCCCCAAAGCAGCTGCTCCTTTAAACCTGTTCTGTCTGGGCGGGGAACAGACGCCCTCAGGTGATCTACACGCAGAGGCGGGTCCAAATCCAAACCTGAACCCTGGGAGCTGTATGAACAAAGAAGAGAAAGGGAAATCTCTCCCAGCAGCCTCAGAAGCAGCGGATTAAAGCTCCACAAACAACTTGATGTGCCTGCATCTGTTGAATACCTGAATAGACAACGAATCATCCCAAATTCAGGAGGTGGACTTTGGGAGCAGGATATATTAATTTTTCCCCTTTTCCTTTTTTTTTGAGTGTATATGTGTAAGCTTCTGGGTGAGATTTTGTCTGTATAGCTTTGCTTTCACCATTAGTCCTAGGGTTAGGTCCGTCCGTTTTTTTTTTTTTTTTTTTTTTTTCTCTTTTTTACTTAAAAATTTTTTTTTCCTATTAAATGTTTTCTTAATAATTTTTTCCTTATTTTCTATTTTTAGAAATTAAAAATGTTTAATAAGTTTTTTCATATTTTTTATTTTTAAAAATTAAAAAAAATTTTCTTAATAAATTTTTTCTTAATTTTTTTCTTATTTATTATAAAAAATTAATAAATCTATTTTTAAAAATTAAAAAAAAATTTTTCTTAATAAATTTATTCTTAATTTTTTTCTTATTTTTTATTATAATAGTTTTATTTTATTTTATTTTATCCTCTTTCTTTCTTTCTATTTTTTTCTCCCTTTTATTCTGAGCTGTGTGGAGCCGTGTGGCTCTTGGTGCTCCAGCCAGGCATCAGGGCTGTGCCTCTGAGGTAGGAGAGCCAACTTCAGAACACTGGTCCACAAGAGACCTCCCAGCTCCACGTAATACCAAACGGCGAAAATCTCTCAGAGATCTCCATCTCAACATCAAGACCCAGCTTCATTCAATGACCAGCAAGCTACACTGCTGGACACCCTATGCCAAAAAACTAGCAAGGCAGGAACACAGCCCCATCCATTAGCAGACAGGCTGCCTAAAATCATAATAAGGCCACAGACATCCCAAAACACACCACCAGATGTGGACGTGCCCACCAGAAAGACAAGATCCAACCTCATTCACCAGAACACAGGCACTAGTCCCCTCCACCAGGAAGCCTACACAACCCACTGAACTAACCTTAGCCACTGGGGACAGATACCAAAAACAACGGGAACTAGGAACCTGCAGCCTGTGAAAAGGAGACCCCAAACACAGTCAGATAAGCAAAATGAGAAGACAGAAAAACACACAGCAGGTGAAGGAGCAGGGTCAAAACACACCAGACCTAACAAATGAAGAGGAAATAGGCAGTCTACCTGAAAAAGAATTCAGAATAATGATAGTAAAGATGATCCAAAATCTTGGAAATAGAATAGACAAAATGCAAGAAACATTTAACAAGGACGTAGAAGAACTAAAGAGGAACCAAGCAACGATGAAAAACACAATAAATGAAATTAAAAATACTCTAGACGGGATCAATGGCAGAATAACTGAGGCAGAAGAACGGATAAGTGACCTGGAAGATAAAATAGTGGAAATAACTACTGCAGAGCAGAAGAAAGAAAAAAGAATGAAAAGAACTGAGGACAGTCTCAGAGACCTCTGGGACAACATTAAACACACCAACATTCGAATTATAGGGGTCCCAGAAGAAGAAGAGAAAAAGAAAGGGACTGAGAAAATATTTGAAGAGATTATAGTTGAAAACTTCCCTAATATGGGAAAGGAAATAGTCAATCAACTCCAAGAAGCGCAGAGAATCCCATACAGGATAAATCCAAGGAGAAACACGCCAAGACACATATTATTCAAACTATCAAAAATTAAATATAAAGAAAACATATTAAAAGCAGCAAGGGAAAAACAACAAATAACACACAAGGGAATCCCCATAAGGTTAACAGCTGATCTTTCAGCAGAAACTCTGCAAGCCAGAAGGGAGTGGCAGGATATACTTAAAGTCATGAAGGAGAAAAACCTACAACCAAGGTTACTCTACCCAGCAAGGATCTCATTCAAATTTGATGGAGAAATTAAAACCTTTACAGACAAGCGAAAGCTGAGAGAGTTCAGCACCACCAAACCAGCTTTACAACAAATGCTAAAGGAACTTCTCTAGGCAAGAAACACAAGAGAAGGAAAACACCTACAATAACAAACACAAAATATTTAAGAAAATGGGAATAGGAACATACATATCGATAATTACCTTAAATGTAAATGGATTAAATGCTCCCACCAAAAGACACAGACTGGCTGAATGGATACAAAAACAAGACCCATATATATGCTGTCTACAAGAGACCCACTTCAGACCTAGAGACACATACAGACTGAAAGTGAGGGGATGGAAAAAGATATTCCATGCAAATGGAAATCAAAAGAAAGCTGGAGTAGCAATTCTCATATCAGACAAAATAGACTTTAAAATAAAGACTATTACAAGAGACAAAGAAGGACACTATATAATGATCAAGGGATCAATCCAAGAGGAAGGTATAACAATTGTAAATATTTATGCACCCAACATAGGAGCACCTCAATACATAAGACAAATACTAACAGCCATAAAAGGGGAAATTGACAGTAACACAATCATAGTAGGGGACTTTAACACCCCACTTTCACCAATGGACAGATCATCCAAAATGAAAATAAATAAGGAAACACAAGCTTTAAATAATACATTAAACAAGATGGACTTAATTGATATTTATAGGACATTCCACCCAAAAACAACAGAATACACATTTTTCTCAAGTGCTAATGGAACATTCTCTAGGATAGATCATATCTTGGGTCACAAATCAAGCCTTGGTAAATTTAAGAAAACTGAAATCATATCAAGTATCTTTTCCGACCACAACGCTATGAGACTAGATATCAATTACAGGAAAAGATCTGTAAAAAATACAAACACATGAAGGCTACACAATACACTACATAATAACGAAGTGATCACTGAAGAAAACAAAGGGGAAATCAAAAAATACCTAGAAACAAATGACAATGGAGACACAACGACCCAAAACCTATGGGATGCAGCAAAAGCAGTTCTAAGAGGGAAGTTTATAGCAATAAAAGCCTACATCAAGAAACAGGAAACATCTCGAATAAACAACCTAACCTTGCACCTAAAGCAATTAGAGAAAGAAGAGCAAAAAAACCCCAAAGCTAGCAGAAGGAAAGAAATCATAAACATCAGATCAGAAATAAATGAAAAAGAAATGAAGGAAACAATAGCAAAAATCAATGAAACTAAAAGCTGGTTCTTCGAGAAGATAAACAAAATTGATAAACCATTAGCCAGACTCATCAAGAGAAAAAGGGAGAAGACTCAAATCAATAGAATTAGAAATGAAAAAGGAGAAGTAACAACTGACACTGCAGAAATACAAACGATCATGAGAGATTACTACAAGCAACTCTATGCCAATAAAATGGACAACCTGGAAGAAATGGACAGATTCTTAGAAAGGCACAACCTGCTGAGACTGAACCAGGAAGAAATAGAAAATATGAACAGACCAATCACAAGCACTGAAATTGAAACTGTGATTAAAAATCTTCCAACAAACAAAAGCCCAGGACCAGATGGCTTCACAGGCGAATTCTATCAAACATTTAGAGAAGAGCTAACACCTATCCTTCTCAAACTCTTCCAAAATATTGCAGAGGGAGGAACACTCCCAAACTCATTCTACGAGGCCACCATCACCCTGATACCAAAACCAGACAAAGATGTCACAAAGAAAGAAAACTACAGGCCAATATCACTGATGAACATAGATGCAAAAATCCTCAACAAAATACTAGCAAACAGAATCCAACAGCACATTAAAAGGATTACACAACATGATCAAGTGGGGTTTATTCCAGGAATGCAAGGATTCTTCAATATACGCAAATCAATCAACGTGATACATCATATTAACAAATTGAAGGAGAAAAACCATATGATCATCTCAATAGATGCAGAGAAAGCTTTTGACAAAATTCAACACCCATTTATGATAAAAGCCCTGCAGAAAGTAGGCATAGAGGGAACTTTCCTCAACATAATAAAGGCCATATATGACAAACCCACAGCCAACATTGTCCTCAATGGTGAAAAACTGGAACCATTTCCACTAAGATCAGGAATAAGACAAGGTTGCCCACTCTCACCACTATTATTCAACATAGTTTTGGAAGTGTTAGCCACAGCAATCAGAGAAGACAAAGAAATAAACGGAATCCAAGTCGGAAAAGAAGAAGTAAAGCTGTCACTGTTTGCAGATGACATGATACTATACATAGAGAATCCTAAAGATGCTACCAGAAAACTCCTAGAGCTAATCAATGAATTTGGTAAAGTAGCAGGATACAAAATTAATGCACAGAAATCTCTTGCATTCCTATATACTAATGATGAAAAATTTGAAAGTGAAATTAAGAAAACACTCCCGTTTACCATTGCAACAAAAAGAATAAAATATCTAGGAATAAACCTACCTAAGGAGACAAAAGACCTGTATGCAGAAAATTACAGGACACTGATGAAAGAAATTAAAGATGATACAAATAGATGGAGAGATATACCATGTTCCTGGATTGGAAGAATCAACATTGTGAAAATGACTCTACTACCCAAAGCAATCTACAGATTCAATGCAATCCCTATGAAACTACCACTGGCATTTTTCACAGAACTAGAACAAAAAATTTCACAATTTGTATGGAGACACAAAAGACCCAGAATAGCCATAGCAATCTTGAGAACGAAAAATGGAGCTGGAGGAATCAGGCTCCCTGACTTCAGACTATATTACAAAGCTACAGTAATCAAGACAGTTTGGTACTGGCACAAAAACAGAAATATAGATCAATGGAACAGGATAGAAAGCCCAGAGATAAACGCACGCACATATGGTCACCTTATCTTCGATAAAGGAGGCAAGCATATACAGTGGAGAAAAGACAGCCTCTTCAATAAGTGGTGCTGGAAAAATTGGACAGGTACATGTAAAAGTATGAAATTAGAACACTCCCTAACACCATACACAAAAATAAACTCAAAATGGATTAAAGACCTAAGTGTAAGGCCAGACACTATCAAACTCTTAGAGGAAAACATAGGCAGAACACTCTATGACATAAATCACAGCAAGATCCTTTTTGACCCAGCCCCTAGAGAAATGGAAATAAAAACACAAATAAACAAATGGGACCTAATGAAACTTAAAAGCTTTTGCACAGCAAAGGAAACCTTAAACAAGACCAAAAGACAACCCTCAGAATGGGAGAAAATATTTGCAAATGAAGCAACTGACAAAGGATTAATCTCCAAGATTTACAAGCAGCTCATGCAGCTCAACATCAAAAAAACCAACAACCCAATCGAAAAATGGGCAGAAGACCTAAATAGACATTTCTCCAAAGAAGATATACAGATGGCCAACAGACACATGAAAGAATGCTCAACATCCTTAATCATGAGAGAAATGCAAATCAAAACTACAATGAGGTATCATCTCACACCGGTCAGAATGGCCATCATCAAAAAATCTAGAAACAATAAATGCTGGAGAGGGTGTGGAGAAAAGGGAACCCTCTTGCACTGTTGGTGGGAATGTAAATTGATACAGCCACTATGGAGAACAGTATGGAGGTTCCTTAAAAAACTAAAAATAGAACTACCATACGACCCAGCAATCCCACTACTGGGCATATACCCTGAGAAAACCATAGTTCAAAAAGAGTCATGTACCAAAATGTTCATTGCAGCTCTATTTACAATAGCATGGACATGGAAGCAACCTAAGTGTCCATCATCGGATGAATGGATAAAGAAGATGTGGCACATATATACAATGGAATATTACTCAGCCATAAAAAGAAATGAAATGGAGGTATTTGTAATGAGGTGGATGGAGTTAGAGTCTGTCATACAGAGTGAAGTAAGTCAGAAAGAGAAAAACAAATACAGTATGCTAACACATATATATGGAATCTAAGGAAAAAAAAAAAAAAAAGGTCATGAAGAACCTAGTGGCAAGAGGGGAATAAAGACACAGACCTACTAGAGAATGGACTTGAGGATATGAGGAGGGGGAGGGGTGAGATGTGACAGCGTGAGAGAGTGTCATGGACATATATACACTACCAAATGTAAAATAGATAGCTAGTGGGAAGCAGCCGCATAGCACAGGGAGATCAGCTCGGTGCTTTGTGACCACCTAGAGGGGTGGGATAGGGAGGGTGGGAGGGAGGGAGATGCAGGAGGGAAGAGATACGGGAACGTATGTGTATGTATGGCTGATTCACTTTTTTATGAAGCAAAAACTAACACACCATTGTAAAGCAATTATACTCCAATAAAAAAAAAAAAGTTAAAAAAAAATGTACTGAGCTTATTTTAATACTATTGTAACATTGCATCTTTGGGGAAATGCTTATTTAGGTTTTCTGCCCATTTTTGGATTGGGTTGTTTGTTTTTTTGATATTGAGCTGTATGAACTGTTTGTATATTTTGGAAATTAATCCTTTGTCAGTAGCATCATTTGCAAATGTTTTCTCCCAGTTTGTAGTTGTCTTTTTGTTTTTGTTTATGGTTTCCTTTGCTGTGCAAAAGCTTTTAAGTTTAATTAGGTCCTTTTTTTTTTTTTTCTTGCATTGCTCTAGGAGACGGGTCCAAAAAATTACTGCTGTGATTTATGTCAAAGAGTATTCTGCCTATGTTTTCCTCTAGGAGTTTTATAGTATCAGGTCTTACATTTAGGTCTTTAATCCATTTTGAGTTTAATTTTGTATATGGTGTTAGAGAATGTTCTAATTTCTAAATAGACATTTCTCCAAAGAAGACATAAAGATGGCCAATAGGCACATGAAAAGATGCTCAATATTGCTAATTATTAGAGAAATTCAAATCAAAACTACAATAATGAGATATCACCTCACACCAGTCAGAATGGCCATCATTAAAGTCTATAAATAATAAATGTTGGAGAGGGCGTGGAGAAAAAGGAACTCGCCTACACTGTTGGTAGGTGCAACAGTGTAAATTGGTGTAGCCACTATGGAGAACAGTATGGAGGTTCCTTAAAAAGCTAAAAATAGAGTTACCATATGATCTTGCAATCCCACTCCTGGGCATATATCTGGGAAAAAACTCTATTCAAAAAGATACATGCATCCCAATATTCATAGCAGCACTATTTTGTAAATAGCCAAGACATGGACGCAACCTAAGTGTCCATTAACAGATGAGTGGATAAAGAAGACATGCTATATATACACAGCAGAATATTACTCAACCATAAAAAAGAATAAAATAATGCTAACTGCAGCAATATGGGTGGACCTGGAGATTATCATATTATGTGAAGTAAGTCTGACAGAGAAAGACAAATATCATATATCACTTATATATGGAATCTAAAAAAAAATGATATAAATGAACTTATTTACAAAATAGAAGTAGATTCACAGACATAGAAAACAAACTTACAATTACCAGAGGGTATAGTGAGGGTGGGGGGGGAAGTAAATTAGGCGTTTGGGATTAACATATACACACTACTATGTATAAAATGGATAAACAACAAGGACCTACTGTATAGCACAGGGAACTATATTCAGTGTCTTGTAATAACCTATAACCTATAATGGAAAATATCTGAAAAAGAATATATATATATATATATATATATATATATATATATATATATATATATATATATATATATATATATATATATCTGAGTCACTTTGCTGTACACCCAAAGCTAACACAACATTGTAAATTAACTATACTTCAATTAAAAAATACTATTGTAACATTTCATAAAAGAATTTTGGGGGGAGGAGAGAAGATGGCGGAAGAGTAAGACGCGGAGATCACCTTCCTTCCCACAGATACAGTAGAAATACATCTACACGTGGAACTGCTCCTACAGAACACCCACTGAACGCTGGCAGAAAACGTCCGACCTCCAAAAAGGCAAGAAACTCCCCCCGTACTTGGGTAGGGCAAAAGAGAAAAAAGAAATAACAGAGACAAAAGAATAGGGACGGCACCTACGCCAGTGGGAGGGAGCTGTGAAGGAGGAAAGATTTCCACGCACTAGGAAGCCCCTTCGCGGGCAGAGACTGCGGGTGGCAGAAGGGGGAAGCTTCGGAGCCACGGAGGAGAGCGCAGCCACAGGGGTGCGGAGGGCAAAGCGGAGAGGCTCCCGCACGGAGGAGCGGTGCCGACCAGCACTCACCAGCCCGAGAGGCTTGTCTGCTCCCCCGCCGGGGCGGGCGGGGGCTGGGAGCTGAGGCTCGGGCTTCAGTCGGATCGCAGGGAGAGGACTGGGATTGGCGGCGTGAACACAGCCTGAAGGGGTTAGCGCACCACAGCTAGCCGGGAGGGAGTCCGAGAAAAAGTCTGCAGCTGCCGAAGAGGCAAGAGACTTTTTCTTCCCTCTTTGTTTCCTGGTGCGCGAAGAGAGGGGATTCAGAGCGCCGCCTAAACGAACTTCAGAGACGGGCGCGAGCCGCAGCTAACAGCGCGGATCCCACAGCAACAGAGGCGCAGAGGAAAAAGCGGAGAGACTCCCGCACAGAGGCTCGGCGCCGAGCAGCGCTCACCAGCCCGAGAGGCTTGTCTGCTCACCCGCCGGGGCGGGCGGGGCTGGGAGCTGAGGCTCGGGCTTCGGTCGGATCGCAGGGAGAGGACTGGGGTTGGCGGCGTGAACACAGCCTGAAGGGTTTAGCGCACCACAGCTGGCTGGGAGGGAGACCGGGAAAAAGTCTGCAGCTGCCGAAGAGGCAAGAGACTTTTATCTTGCCTCTTTGTTTCGCTGCGCGCAAGGAGAGGGGATTCAGAGCGCCGCCTAAACGAACTCCAGAGAAAGGCGCGAGCCGCGGCGATCAGCGCGGACCCCAGAGACAGGCGTGAGACGCTGGGGCTGCTGCTGCCGCCTCCAAAAAGCCTGTGTGTGAGCACAGGTCACTCTCCACACCGCCCCTCCCGGGAGCCGGTGCAGCCCGCCACTGCCAGGGTCCCGTGATCCCCGGACAAATTCCCCGGGAGAACGCACTGCGCGCCTCAGGCTGGTGCAACGTCACGCCGGCCTCTGACGCCGCAGGCTCGCCCCGCCTCCTCCGTACCCCTCCCTCCCCGCGGCCTGAGTGAGCCAGCGCCCCCGAAGCAGCTGCTCCTTTAACCCCGTTCTGTCTGGGCGGGGAATAGACGCCCTCAGGTGACCTACATGCAGAGGCGGGTCCAAATCCAAAGCTGAACCCCAGGAGCTGTGTGAACAGGGAAGAGAAGGGGAAATCTCTCCCAGCAGCCTCAGAAGTAGCGGATTAAAACTCCACAAACAACTTGATGTGCCTGCATCTGTTGAATACCTGAATAGACAACGAATCATCCCAAATTCAGGAGGTGGACTTTGGGAGCAGGATATATTAATTTTTCCCCTGTTCCTTTTTTTTTTGTGTGTGAGTGTATATGTATATGCTTCTGGGTGAGATTTTGTCTGTATAGCTTTGCTTTACAATAGCTTTATTTTGCTTCACTATATTATAGCCTCTTTCTTTCTTTCTTTCTTTCTTTCTTTCTTTCTTTCTTTCTTTCTTTCTTTCTTTCCTCCCTCCCTCCCTCCCTCCCTCCCTCCCTCCCTCCCTCCTTTCTTTCTTTCTTTCTTTCTTTCTTTCTTTCTTTCTTTCTTTCTTTCTTTCTTTCTTTCTTTCTTTCTTTCTTTCTTTCTTTCTTTCTATTTTTTCTCCCTTTTACTCTGAGCCGTGTGGACGAAAGGCTCTTGGTGCTCCAGCCAGGCATCAGGGCCGTGCCTCTGAGGTGGGAGAGCCAACTTCAGGACACTGGTCCACAAGAGACCTCCCAGCTCCACGTAATACCAAACGGTAAAAATCTCTCAGAGATCTCCATCTCAACATCAAGACCCAGCATCACTCAATGACCAGCAAGCTACAGTGCTGAACACCCTATGCCAAACAACTAGCAAGACAGGAACACAGCCCCATCCATTAGCAGAGAGGCTGCCTAAAATCATAATAAGGCCACAGACACCCCCAAAATACACCACCAGACGTGGATGTGCCCACCAGAAAGACAAGATCCAGCCTCATCCACCAGAGCTCAGGCACTAGTTCCCTACACCAGGAAGCCTACACAACCCACTGAACCAAACTTAGCCACTGGGGACAGATACCAAAAACAACGGGAACTACAAACCTGCAGTCTGTGAAAAGGAGACCCCAAACACAGTAAGATAAGCAAAATGAGATGACAAAAAAACACACAGCAGATGAAGGAGCAGGGTCAAAGCACACTAGACTTAACAAATGAAGAGGAAATAGGTAGTCTACCTGAAAAAGAATTCAGAATAATGATAGTAAGGATGATCCAAAATCTTGGCAATAGAATAGACAAAATGCAAGAAACATTTAACAAGGACGTAGAAGAACTAAAGAGGAACCAAGCAATGATGAAAAACACAATAATTGAAATTAAAAATACTCTAGATGGGATCAATAGCAGAATAACTGAGGCAGAAGAAAGGATAAGTGACCTGGAAGATAAAATGGTGGAAATAACTACTACAGAGCAGGATAAAGAAAAAAGAATGAAAAGAACTGAGGACAGTCTCAGAGACCTCTGGGACAACATTAAACGCACCAACATTCGAATTATAGGGGTCCCAGAAGAAGAAGAGAAAAAGAAAGGGACTGAGAAAATATTTGAAGAGATTATAGTTGAAAACTTCCCTAATATGGGAAAGGAAATAGTTAATCAAGTCCTGGAAGCACAGAGAGTCCCATACAGGATAAACCCAAGGAGAAACACGCCAAGACACATATTAATCAAACTGTCAAAAATTAAATATAAGGAAAACATATTAAAGGCAGCAAGGGAAAAAAAACAAATAACACACAAGGGAATCCCCATAAGGTTAACATCTGATCTTTCAGCAGAAACTCTGCAAGCCAGAAGGGAGTGGCAGGATATACTTAAAGTGATGAAGGAGAAAAACCTACAACCAAGATTACTCTACCCAGCAAGGATCTCATTCAGATTCGATGGAGAAATTAAAACCTTTACAGACAAGCGAAAGCTGAGAGAGTTCAGCACCACCAAACCAGCTTTACAACAAATGCTAAAGGAACTTCTCTAGGCAAGAAACACAAGAGAAGGAAAACACCTACAATAACAAACCCAAAACATTTAAGAAAATGGGAATAGGAACATACATATCGATAATTACCTTGAATGTAAATGGATTAAATGCTCCCACCAAAAGACACAGGCTGGCTGAATGGATACAAAAACAAGACCCATATATATGCTGTCTACAAGAGACCCACTTCAGACCTAGAGACACATACAGACTGAAAGTGAGGGGATGGAAAAAGATATTCCATGCAAATGGAAATCAAAAGAAAGCTGGAGTAGCACTTCTCATATCAGACAAAATAGACTTTAAAATAAAGACTATTACAAGAGACAAAGAAGGACACTATATAATGATCAAGGGATTGATCCAAGAGGAAGCTATAACAATTGTAAATATTTATGCACCCAACATAGGAGCACCTCAATACATAAGGCAAATACTAACAGCCATAAAAGGGGAAATCGACAGCAACACAATCATAGTAGGGGACTTTAACACCCCACTTTCACCAATGGACAGATCATCCAAAATGAAAATAAATAAGGAAACACAAGCTTTAAATGATACATTAAACAAGATGGACTTAATTGATATTTATAGGACATTCCACCCAAAAACAACAGAATACACATTTTTCTCAAGTGCTAATGGAACATTCTCTAGGATAGATCATATCTTGGGTCACAAATCAAGCCTTGGTAAATTTAAGAAAACTGAAATCATATCAAGTATCTTTTCCGACCACAACGCTATGAGACTAGATATCAATTACAGGAAAAGATCTGTAAAAAATACAAACACATGGAGGCTACACAATACACTACTTAATAACGAAGTGATTACTGAAGTAATCAAAGGGGAAATCAAAAAATACCTAGAAACAAATGACAATGGAGATACGACGACCCAAAACCTATGGGACGCAGCAAAAGCAGTGCTAAGAGGGAAGTTTATAGCAATACAAGCCTACCTCAAGAAACAGGAAACATCTCGAATAAACAACCTAACCTTGCACCTGAAGCAATTAGAGAAAGAAGAACAAAAAAACCCCAAAGCCAGCAGAAGGAAAGAAATTATAAAGATCAGGTCAGAAATAAATGAAAAAGAAATGAAGGAAACAATAGCAAAAATCAATGAAACTAAAAGCTGGTTCTTTGAGAAGATAAACAAAATTGATAAACCATTAGCCAGACTCATCAAGAGAAAAAGGGAGAAGACTCAAATCAATAGAATTAGAAATGAAAAAGGAGAAGTAACCACTGACACTGCAGAAATACAAACGATCATGAGAGATTACTACAAGCAACTCTATGCCAATAAAATGGACAACCTGGAAGAAATGGACAGATTCTTAGAAATGCACAAACTGCCGAGACTGAACCAGGAAGAAATAGAAAATATGAACAGACCAATCACAAGCACTGAAATTGAAACTGTGATTAAAAACCTTCCAACGAACAAAAGCCCAGGACCAGATGGCTTCACAGGCGAATTCCATCAAACATTTAGAGAAGAGCTAACACCTATCCTTCTCAAACTCTTCCAAAATATTGCAGAGGGAGGAACACTCCCAAACTCATTCTACGAGGCCACCATCACCCTGATACCAAAACCAGACAAAGATGTCACAAAGAAAGAAAACTACAGGCCAATATCACTGATGAACATAGATGCAAAAATCCTCAACAAAATACTAGCAAACAGAATCCAACAGCACATTAAAAGGATCATACACCATGATCAAGTGGGGTTTATCCCAGGAATGCAAGGATTCTTCAATATACGCAAATCAATCAATGTGATACACCATATTAACAAATTGAAGGAGAAAAACCATATGATCATCTCAATAGATGCAGAGAAAGCTTTCGACAAAATTCAACATCCATTTATGATAAAAGCCCTGCAGAAAGTAGGCATAGAGGGAACTTTCCTCAACATAATAAAGGCCATATATGACAAACCCACAGCCAACATTGTCCTCAATGGTGAAAAACTGAAACCATTTCCACTAAGATCAGGAACAAGACAAGGTTGCCCACTCTCACCACTATTATTCAACATAGTTTTGGAAGTGCTAGCCACAGCAATCAGAGAAGACAAAGAAATAAAAGGAATCCAAATCGGAAAAGAAGAAGTAAAGCTGTCACTATTTGCAGATGACATGATACTATACATAGAGAATCCTAAAGATGCTACCAGAAAACTCCTAGAGCTAATCAATGAATTTGGTAAAGTAGCAGGATACAAAATAAATGCACAGAAATCTCTTGCATTTCTATACACTAATGACGAAAAATCTGAAAGTGAAATTAAGAAAACACTCCCATTTACCATTGCAACAAAAAGAATAAAATATCTAGGAATAAACCTACCTAAGGAGACAAAAGACCTGTACGCAGAAAATTATAAGACACTGATGAAAGAAATTAAAGATGATACAAATAGATGGAGAGATATACCATGTTCCTGGATTGGAAGAATCAACATTGTGAAAATGACTCTACTACCCAAAGCAATCTACAGATTCAATGCAGTCCCTATCAAACTACCACTGGCATTTTTCACAGAACTAGAACAAAAAATTTCACAATTTGTATGGAAACACAAAAGACCCCGAATAGCCAAAGCAATCTTGAGAACGAAAAATGGAGCTGGGGGAATCAGGCTCCCTGACTTCAGACTATATTACAAAGCTTCAGTAATCAAGACAGTTTGGTACTGGCACAAAAACAGAAATATAGATCAATGGAACAGGATAGAAAGCCCAGAGATAAACCCACACACATATGGTCACCTTATCTTTGATAAAGGTGGCAAGAATATACAGTGGAGAAAAGACAGCCTCTTCAATAAGTGGTGCTGGGAAAATTGGACAGGTACATGTAAAAGTATGTAATTAGAACACTCCCTGACACCATGCACAAAAATAAACTCAAAATGGATTAAAGACCTAAGTGTAAGGGCAGACACTATCAAACTCTTAGAGGAAAACATAGGCAGAACACTCTATGACATACATCACAGCAAGATTCTTTTTGACCCAGCTCCCAGAGAAATGGAAATAAGAACACAAATAAACAAATGGGACCTAATGAAACTTAAAAGCTTTTGCACAGCAAAGGAAACCATAAACAAGACCAAAAGACAACCATCAGAATGGGAGAAAATATTTGCAAATGAAGCAACTGACAAAGGATTAATCTCCAAGATTTACAAGCAGCTCATGCAGCTCAATAACAAAAAAACCAACAACCCAATCCAAAAATGGGCAGAAGACCTAAATAGACATTTCTCCAAAGAAGATATACAGATGGCCTACAGACACATGAAAGAATGCTCAACATCATTAATCATTAGAGAAATGCAAATCAAAACTACAATGAGATATCATCTCACACCGGTCAGAATGGCCATCATCAAAAAATCTAGAAACAATAAATGCTGGAGAGGGTGTGGAGGAAAGGGAACACTCTTGCACTGTTGGTGGGAATGTAAATTGATACAGCCACTATGGAGAACAGTATGGAGGTTCCTGAAAAAACTACAAATAGAACTACCATACGACCCAGCAATCCCAATACTGGGCATATACCCTGAGAAAACCATAGTTCAAAAAGAGTCATGTACCAAAATGTTCATTGCAGCTCTATTTACAATAGCCAGGACATGGAAGCAACCTAAATGTCCATCGACAGATGAATGGATAAAGAAGATGTGGCACATATATACAATGGAATATTACTCAGCCATAAAAAGAAATGAAATGGAGGTATTTGTAATGAGGTGGATGGAGTTAGAGTCTGTCATACAGAGTGAAGTAAGTCAGAAAGAGAAAAACAAATACAGTATGCTAACACATATATACGGAATCTAAGGAAAAAAAAAAAAAAAAAAAGGCCATGAAGAACCTAGTGGCAAGACGGGAATAAAGACACAGACCTACTAGAGAATGGACTTGAGGATATGGGGAGGGGGTGGGGTGAGATGTGACAGGGTAAGAGAGTGTCATGGACATATATACACTACCAAATGTAAAATAGATAACTAGTGGGAAGCAGCCGCATAGCACAGGGAGATCAGCTCGGTGCTTTTTGACCACCTAGAGGGGTGGGATGGGGAGGGTGGGAGGGAGGGAGATGCAAGAGGGAAGAGAAATGGGAACATATTGTATATGTATAACTGATTCACTTTTTTATAAAGCAGAAGCTAACACACCATTGTAAGGCAATTATACTTCAATAAAGGTGTTTTAAAAAAAAAAAAAAAAAAAAGAAAAAAAAAAAAAAAAGAATTTTGGTTACCATTTGGGCTTATGTACATTTAATGCAATTTCAAGTCTTTTTGTTTTAATATGAGTTGAATATTTTGCAGTAAATTTCTGAGCAGTTTGATCAACATCATTACATCATTAGGATATTTGTCGTGCCTTTAAGATATTTAGACTGAGAAATACAAATCAACTTCTGGATGATTCTTATGATACTGCCTAATTAGTGACTTAAATTGTATGTTTGACTACTGTAATTGTTTTCTGAATCTAATGACATTGCAGATATAATGCAATTGCTTCATAATGATAGGAAATATATATCAATAAAATGAAATCTATTAAAACATATAATGTTTAATGGTCAGTGATAGTGATAGTCTTACATGTCAGCTTGGCTAAGCTATAGTCCCAATTCTTTAATCAAACACTAATCTAGATGTTGCTGTGATGTATTTTGTAGATGTGATTAACATCAGTAATCACTTGACTTTAAGTAAATGATGTTATCCTAGATAATCTGTGTGGGCTCGATTCAATCAGTTGAAAGACCTGATTCCCGAAAAAGAAATTCTGCCTGTAGCCTGCATCAGTTCCTACCAGAGAGTTTTCAACCTATCCTTGATAGCTTACCCCATGAATTTCAAACTTGCTTAGCCAGCCCCAAATCATGTAAGCCAATTCCTCACAATGAGTCCCTCTCTGTCTCTCTGTCTCTGGCTCTCTCTCTCCATATAGAAATCATGTGTCATATATATGTCATCATTGATGCATATTATTGTTGGGCTGCACCACGCAGGCCTACAAGGCCTGTACTTGCCCAGCTTCAAGATCGAAGAAAGAGCCTGGAGTCAGCAAGAGAGACATCAGTGGTTTAATGGATGAGGGATCTTACATGTCTGAAGCAAGGTCCTAGAGCAGATGCCTCACTATGTTTGGGCAGAACGTGGCAGCAGTCTTTGCTTGGGGGAGAGGGGATAGGGGTGGACAGGGAGAATGCTGTTATAGGGGGGATTAACCTCAGATTGGCTCATTACCAGGGAAACTAGCAGATGGACATACCCCTCACTGGCCCTTTGATAAGAAAAATCGCTAGCTGGGGCCTGGGGCAAGTACGTAGGAAGGTCAGTCATGTGAGTAAGGGTGTAGGTGAAGTAGGCACAGGTCGAGCAGGGGATGTACAGAGAGCAAGAGAACAGCCACCTGGAGTGGCCTGACCATACAATTATGTGTGATATATCATATATATACATATACGATATGCATGTATGATTATATATGGCACATTACATAGAGAGAGAGAGAGGGAGAGAGACAGAGGGAGAGAGGGAGATTCTGTTTCTGCTGGTTATGTTTCTCTAGTGGAACACTAACTACTGGTACAGGTCTAGCGGCTTTTACATCTCTATGATATATGATATGATTTGATATATATTTCATATACCATACATGTGTGTGTATATATATGTCTATATTTTCTTTTTGCATCTTTTAGAATATTTGAAAATAAACTATATCGATAATTTGAAATGAGAAAGTTGAAATATTTGTGTTCATTTAACAACATATATATTTTCCATTGAAATATTTTGCTAACTACATTGTTCATTGTTAAAATTGAAAAGTCTACCATTCTCATATTAAAGTGTGTTATGTTAAATTATTATTTAAATTTAGATTTATAAAATAAATAAAATAATAATAAAAACAGCATGGTTTTTGTTTAAGAAACAAAATACTAATACTTTATGAAATTCCACCAGGAACTTTAGTTTATCCAAACTTAATAATCTATTAATAAATTTAAAATTTATCAAATTGTATTTTATTTAGAAATATATTTTGTCAGTAATAATTATATAACAACAATTTATGTTTGAAAAAGAGAAAAAATTAATCAAACGTAAAGGAAGTAATTTCCATGCATAAAAGATACAGAGAATTTTCTGAAACAACTTAATTGCAACAAGTAATAATTAGACTATGTGGGAGGAGTTGAGTAAAGTGTGTGGGCATTACAACGTGGCTTTGCCAGTACAGAGCGCTCTCTGGTGGCAAGGGTCACACTTACAGCCTTCTGAACCAAAATAAGCATAAGAGACATAAAGCTTTCCATGATGCTGAAATTGAGCAAGCTTACAGTGAGGGCCAAAAAAATAATGTATTTCCAGTGTAATTTCAAATTTATGAATGTCTAAATATTAAATTTTGAAAGTATTTTCTTAATATTTTACTATAAAATTTCATAGCCATCAATATTATTTAGATGAAGTACAGAAGCAAAAAGGGTAGAAGCAGGAAAAGAGTGACACATTTTGATTGAATAAGAACACCATCTTCTCTCTTTCATGCTAGCAGGATGATTTCTTCACCCTAGCATATCTCAATCTGAACAGGAAAGTTAGATAATGCTTAGATGAGTACATACCACCTCTTTGTGGGTTTATGAAACAAAAAAGAATATCTTCCAATAGAGTTGGGGTTAGTCTGAACTAGCAATCAATCATGAGACAAAATCTGGTAGTTATGCAATAAAAGGAGTCTGTTCCAAACTTCCTCTTAGTGCCTCTGAGCTGCTCTTGAGCTTGGAATGTCTATTTTGCAAAATCATTTACTTCTATAAGGGATAAAGGAACCCCTTGTCTAAAATGCAAAATTCTACTGGAAAATTTATTATTTTATTTATTCATAATAGTCTCTCAAGAATTTTAGTATTTCAAGGAGAGTTAACATTGATTTACTAGTGGACAAAAGAAATTATTGGAGTTAGAAAGTTTAAAAGCATTCAAGATCTGATAATATGAAGCAAGAAAGGAAAAATTAGAAGAAACATTTGCCTCCATGTTGCTAAAGTTCAGCAAGCTTAAAGAATTAGATGAAAATATAAATTAGAAGAAAATATAAATAAAAGCAAGGCAAAAGGTGACAGTTTCTCTCTCTGTATCTCTGTCTCCATCTCTCTCTGTTTCTCTATCTCTGTCTCTCTCCTTCTCTTCCTCCCTCCCTTTCATAAATTCTAAATATGGCTTACATCTTCAACCTTTTTCCCAGCTAGCTGACTCTGAACCATAACAATGAGCTTGATGATCCATTAAAAAAGACTTTGGGGAGGTAACTCAGAGGAAAATGACAGGGATAACCATTCCCCCGATGCCTCTATTTTTGGATGCTGTGTATAAGTTTTACTCCTTTCCCCCATGCTATGACTCACAGGTACTACTCCTTCTTTCTTTCTAGATTTTGAAAGTGGATTGGATTTTCATTATGTGCTCAGAGTGATCACTGAAAAAGTGGGTATTTGGGAGGAGGGCACATTTAAAAGGTAGCCCTCAAGTTCCATATAATAATTACTGACACTTATATTGCACTTAATATTGGCACAACTCTTTTAAAAATATTCCATGCCTTAACTCATTTACTTCTTCTCATCAGAATTCTATACATAGGTAATAATCTTGTACGTCTAAGGAAAAAAGTCTTACAGCAACATGCCCATGGTCATACAGACAGAAACTGAAAGTGCTGTTTGAACCAAAACCTATACAATTGAGAAAAACAAAGAAATCAGATACAGTCACCAGTGAGTGGGACTGTTGATGCATATTCTATCACATCAACAGAAAAGCAGCCTTTGATTTTCTCTCTTTGCTGCACTGTTGAGGCACAAAGCTGGTTCTATGATGACTATTGAGTTTACAAATGAACAAGAAAAGAAACAGAAAGTCCTGGAGGATATTGATAGTGAGCTGAGCTTGCAGCTGGAGCTTATCTTTACTCTCAAGCAGGAAGTTATAAATCTTACTTTTGTGTTTGCTATACACATAAAATAAAGAAATCAACATTGGTCTGAATGGGAAGGAATAGGTCAAATATTATGGTCAGAATGAAAACCATTAGCAGGTAAGAAGGAGTAGGGACAGGAGGCTCCTTCAGAAAACAAATACACCACAATGGGTCACAAATAGTATCTGTGAACTACCTCAGTCAACATTGACAAGGTTTATGTAAAAGACTGTGCATCTTGCAGTGTGAATACATTGCTGAGTTTTTAGCCCGATCAGGATCTGCAAGGAAGAGAGAAGCAGAGTTTGCTAAGTAAATACTGAGTAGTCAGAAGAAGGAAAAATTTTAGGCTTTGATAGGCTTTGATACCTGAAGAAACACTAAGCGAGAAGTAACCAAAAACCGCAGTACAGGTTGGAAACTGGGAAATTGAGGAATGTCTCAGTCTAAGGGGCTGTATTTTATTTTGTCATTCTCTGTTGGAAGGATATGACACCAAAGAAACTCTGGCACGTTTACAATTTTAGCTACATGAATTCTATTTCATGAAAACTGTAAATAGGTATAAATCCATTCTACCCATAAAGAGATAAACATGAATGACAGCTGATGAAAAAAGAGGTTCTCATAATATTTGCAGACACACAATTCAGCACTATCTTCGCATTCTTGTATCTAAAGAAAACCTCAAATTTCCACGGGCTGATACATCTGGTAAAAATACAATCAATCAACAAACAAAAACAGAGCATGTCTAGTGAACTTTTGAAACTCAAATGAAAGAGTAGAATTCAATTCATATATTTTTGTGCATATACTCATGCAGAAATAAAACTTTCAAAAGAATTAATCAGATTTATCACATTATTTGTAAACTTTGGTCAGATTTATTACATGATGTGTAAGCTTTGGTCATTTGCTTTAAACTGTGGGGAGAAGGAAAAAAGATTATTGTATCCTAAAAGAAAATTTACATTCTGTAGTGGACATATCTAGTCCTTTGTCACACACGCTCTATGCCTTCACTTAACTTCAATTTTTACTGGTTGCTATGGGGAACAGCTACCTTAGGTGTAAACTGTAAGCACTTAACCTGGGCTGAACTATGCTTCTCTTGCTTTCTCCCCCAGGGTATCTCTGGGAACATGGGACTCCTAGAGGAATCAGCTCAGTCATTTTGATTAAGGCACAAACCTGAAACTGCAAAGTTTAACAAAACCTAAAACAGCCCTCCATCGGTGGGAAGAAAGAGCATGTGTAGATATTCCCACCCTTTGTTGTTTCAAGGGCACAAGTCTGCAGTGCATTCTGCAAGTTTGCCCAAGGGTAGCCAACAGAATTTAGGTACAGTTGCCCACGTAAGTAAGCAGTCCAACAGCATACATTTACATTGCCTTTTCAACCTCTCTTGTTTCATGTTTCCAAGTTTCTCACTATTGTTCCTTAGGATCACTTCCTAAAATGAAATACTGCATGCAACCCTTTGTCTCAGGTGCTGCTTCTGATGAAAAGTAAGACTAAGGAATATTTTCTTATCCAGAATATTCCCCTCTAAATTTTGCAGGAATTATAGTATTTTTAAATGAGAGAATAATAGTTTCATTATGCATTTCAAATCACAAATTTTGTAGGATAATATTAGATTTCTTTTAGTAGTAGAAGCTCAATGAATATAATGGTAATGATTCATTATCTAACTGTCTTTTATAAGAACATGGCAAACTTTAGCATCTCTTGTGGACACTGAACATAAAATGGCAGAGGCAGCAAAAGGGAGTTACACAGAAATCTAATTATTATCTTTGCATTTGATTCTGCTCTACTGGGAACTGGGAAAATCACTTGCACTCTAAACTTCAGCTCTGTACAACACCCACTGTATTAAGTTGTGAGCACTAAAGGAAACAATGTTCATACCATGTGGTAGACAGAATAAAGGTCCCACAAAGATGTCTACAACCTAATCTCCAAAACCTGTGAATATGTTACCTTACTTGACAAAAGTACTTGGCATTTATGATAATGTGAAAAAGATTATCCTGGATTATCAAAGTGGGCCAAATATAATTTAAAAGTTTCCTCTAAGAGGGGGATATAAATGTCAGTGTCAAAGAAGATGTCACAAAGGAAACAGAGGCCACAGTAATGCTTCCATGAGTAGCACAGTGTATGCAGCCCCTAGAAGCTGGAAAAGGCAAGGGACATATTCCCTTCTAGAGCCTCTGGAAGGCACGGAGCATTTCTAACACTTTGACTTTAGCCCCATAAGACCCATTTTGGACTTCTGAGCTCTAGAACTGTAAGATAATGAATTTAAGTTGTTTTAAGTCACTACGTTTTTGGTCATTTGCTATAACAGCAATATAAACCTAATACAGCATCTGATGTATGTTAAGTATAAACATTAATAATTCATCACCATTTTATTTTATTGATTTATTGATTGATTGATTTGTGTTTTTCTTTTTCTTTTGTTCTCAGTAGCAATGAGTTAATGGGAGACCGTGGAAAGAGTAAAGGCTTGAGAGTAAGAGATGCCTTTAAATCTAGGAATCTTTATTATCTTCACACAAATGGGTACATTATTCTATCTATAAAATCCTCTTTTCTCATTTTTACATAAAGGATTACTAGTATCCGCTTTGAAGTGTTGTACTATTTTTTTTTTTTTTAGCAGATATTCATTTTTAGTTGTTTATTTATTTTTATTTTTGGCTGTGTTGGGTCTTCGTTTCTGTGCGAGGGCTTTTCTCTAGTTGCGGCAAGTGGGGGCCACTCTTCATCGCGGTGCGCGGGCCTCTCACTATCGTGGCCTCTCTTGTTGCGGAGCACTGGCTCCAGATGCGCAGGCTCAGTAATTGTGGCTCACGGGCCTAGTTGCTCCGCGGCATGTGGGATCTTCCCAGACCAGGGCTCAAACCCGTGTCCGCTGTATTGGCAGGCAGATTCTCAACCACTGCGCCACCAGGGAAGTCCCTGAAGTGTTGTACTATTTAACATTTCAATACATAACATTCCTATGATAATGTATGAAAAGTATTTGTTCAAGAGAGCCAGGACAAACAATAGTAGTCATATATTTTCAACTTAGCTTAAATTTAAAAGTAACTGACCAAGTTCCCGAGTGTCTTTGAATATGGACACATGAGTTCTCATGCTCCATGTATCACCAGCGCCTATCTCAATGGCTGTTGAGTACTAAGCACTCAACGTGTGTGTATCAAATGGAATTAACTAAAATTTTCTTCTGCCATTCTATAAAAGATGCTTATTTTGAAGTGAGCAGTTTTTAGATTTTAAAGCAATCTTTCTATTAATTTAAATAACTTGCTCTGAAAATCAATATAGTTCAGAGTTATATAAAATTTTAAGCCAGAGTACATGGATTTGAATCCTGATTTCACCACTTGTTTATTATCTGTGTGAATTTGAGAAAAGTATTTTACCTCTCCTTGGCTGCTTCCTATTCTTTAAAACAAGGATACAAATTGTTGGTACCTCATTTTTTTAAATGAAACGAGCGAATTCATGTAGAATGCATAGCATAATATGTATTAGATATTTAAATGAGTCTCTGTCTTATATACATGGAAAACAAATTTGTTACGATTATCTCACATGATCCAGTGCTTCCAAAGAGGATATAAAAGTACCAATAAGAAGTGTGAGTATCTCCCAAATCCCAAGCGGACCTCAGAGAAACTGGAGATGGAAAAATCCAATGCAACTCCAAATATCACTTTCTATCAGTACTTATACTTCTCTTGCTGCAACCAGACAATCCCAATTCTGTATTCCAGGTGTTTTCAGCCTTGCCTGGGCATTAGAATTACTTTAGGAGATTGTTAAGACCATGATGACCAAGTCACAATCCATGTCAATGAACCCACAAAACTCTGAAGGTGGGAATTAGACATCATTTTTTTAAAAGCTTTACAAAGTGATTATAATAAAAACAACTGTTCTGTTCAGTAGATGTGTTCCTGCCCCCACATTTCTGGTGATTTATAGTTCTTAGTTATTCGTATGTTTAGGTATCTTATGAACTATGGTAATACATGGCCAATTTCTGTAAATTATTTCATCTCTTTTTACTACTATTAACAAAATGACATGGTTTTCTGCAAATATCTTCTAAGTCCTAAAAGTGTATGATTGACTGAAAGACTCTAAGTCACTAATTGAAAATGTCCTTCTACACTAAGCATCACCATTAACCATTACACAGAATGGCTTGGTTACCCAAAGGTAGGCTATGTGACCTTGATTTAATCACGTGTAGCAAAGGGCAAGGACATATTTCTTAGAGATACTTTCTCAGGTGGGGGCTATAGACTAAGAGCAGATTCCTGCGGAAAGGGATTGTGAGGGTGGCAGTAGGCGTGGTGACAGACATCTCCATGCCACGTAAACGTGAGTCTCCATCCCCTTAAGGAGCATCAAAAAACACCTTCGCCTTCTCTTTGAAATATTATAAAATGTTGATTTTGATATTATGAGTTTTAAAAAATATTTTGCGTTCAACACTTTGATAATAGGAAGTTTGCACAAGGGCCTTTGAAGAGGCTTTTTGCTGAAAAACTGCCACACTCAGAATGTGTTACCTATCATTAGACATTTGTCTCCATCCCCCATGACATACGTGTGCTAACACATCTCTCTCCATATATATAGAAATGACTGAGAAATTCTCTCTCTTTGCATAGATCTAGATCTCAGTTGATATATCTATGTCTATATCTAGATCTAGATACACAGCAAAAGTCTCTTAATCATTTCCTTCAGTTGTTCTTTCAACCCATGAAAACAAGCATATTTTTCATATTCTGTCATAGACATCAAACTTTAATATTAATATTAAACTCACTTTTTTCTTTTACTGTCACTTAAATCCCTCATTGAAGTAAGCCAGTTCTGACCACTGAGTGCCCTTTGCTACAGTAGTTACAACTAAAAGTTTTGTGATGATATCTGTCAGTTGTTCAGTAATTAGATAAAAGAGCTGCTGAAGATTTTTCATAAAGAACAGATTGGTTGAGTTGACTGTCTGCTCTAAGTTGTGCTAATTCTCCTTCTACAACTTTTTCAAAACTTACCATTTTGTCTATTACTGAATATTATTGGAGAAAAATCTGATGATGCGTATTGTAGAAAAGGAGGGGTTTTTAATTCCCTACTAAAGCTTTTTATTTCTTTGATTTTTCTGAAGATTTGCCAACTTAGAAATGTATTATTTAATCCTTCACAGCCCTATTAGAAGTCTTTCACTCACTGGTCCAGAGTATTGGTTTCAGACATCTGCCATAATAGATGACATTGTTATTATCTTTTCATTCTTATCACCTTAAAATGTAAGTTGAGAAAAAAAGAATGTGTGTAGGAGGGAGAGAAAAATATATGAAAAATAAGAAGTAGGGATTTGTGAATTAGTGAGCATATCTGACTTATCCTGCTAGTACTATATTAACCATATTTACAGTTATGAGTTTACATGGAATTTAAAATTGAATTTTGTACAAATTTGTTGAAGCAAATGTCATTGGCTCAATATCCTTATCGAAATTTAAACAGTTTCTGACTATCTTAAGTACTTTTAATTCTCTGAAACAAGAAATCGTCCTGTGTAAGTTCTATCTCCCTGCAGCTCTTTTGTAAATTAGAAGAGAGAAGGAAAACCAACATGAATGAGGAGAGGAGAATTAGCTATGAATGAACATCAAAGGAAAATAAATAGGCCTGGGTTAAATATAGAATGAACAGGGATATTGTTACTATTCTGCATTTGAGCTTGCTTTGTTAGTCACTTCCTCCTAACCCTAATGTTTCTTTTTTTCTCCACATGTTAAAAGATTTTCCCCCAGATTTCTTTATCTGGCTGACATTTTCAAAAGTGAGGACACGGGGAGGGGGAAGGGTAAGCTGGGACAAAGTGAGAGAGTGGCATGGACATATATACACTACCAAATGTAAAGCCGATAGCTAGTGGGAAGCAGCTGCATAACACAGGGAGATCAGCTCGGAGCTTTGTGACCACCTAGAGGGATGGGATAGGGAGGGTGGGAGAGAGGGAGACGCAAGAGGGAAGAGATATGGGGATATATGTATACGTATAGCTGATTCACTTTGTTATAAAGCAGAAACTAACACACCATTGTAAAGCAATTATACCCCAATAAAGATGTTTAAAAAAAAAAAAAGAAATGGGCGAGAAGAGCGAGACAGTAGTCCTGTGGGGGAAGCTGTGTTTGGTCACTGAGGGTTTGTGGAGCCCATAAATTATGATGAGTGCCTGCTTTACTCAACTGTTAAAACCAATTGATGATATTATTCCATCTCACTAATGCTTATCAAAGCTTAATTTCCCATTAGTTTTCTTAATTTAATGTCTATCTATGAGACTAACAGGAAAGAGAATTGTTCCTTTATATACAGGCAACAGTATCTATGAAAGGTATATGAGAGATTATGCTAAATAGGGCATAAATCTAGAGTGGAACAAGTCAATATCAGGGACCTAAGATGAATATGTTGGCTTTCTTGCCCCAGATTGTTGTGTAAACTTCTCCAGGCTGTATTGGCTACTCTCTACTACAGGTTCTATTCATGCAAATCCAACTGTCTTTTCCCTCTTGCAATTATTTGACATAATTAGCAATATTTAGAAATTTAGCCAAGTGTTTCATATTTCCAGTGTAGGTGTTGGCTTTTTGCAAAGTAAAAATTTCAAGGTATTGTGCTCCTTAACTCTTCAGAAAAGATGCCTTTCAAAGACAATGAGGTGTCAATTACCCTTAACTGCTCTTTAGTTTTCCATCTCTCTCAAGCATCTATCGTTTTTGACAGACTGAATTTCTGAATGGACTCTCGCTAAAATAAAAGTGCATGCATGTTTTCTCCCCTGTCTAATGATAGGCAACACATGAGAAGTCAATTTACGACAATGAAATAAGTGTGGAATTCTACTTTTTTGTGTGTGCATGTGGTCTCTTTACTCTAATAATAATAAAACAAATATTCTTACTTGAAAATTGCAGAAAGTTGTTGGAAGTCTAACTAGTATGGGACATGTAGTCCTCAAACTTCAGAGCGTTTCCAACTAGGGCTGCTTTCCAAATAAGCATTAAATTATTCTGTATAAGATAGTTTGAAGATGTGTTACAAAGCACACAATTTTTCATTTGAATCATGAAAGAAATTTTGTGCAAAAGGAATATTGTAAGCTGTCTCCCTTATATAAATCTGACCTGGGTAGTATCTTTTATCATTTTTACCAATGAAAAAACATGCATCAAAAATTCAGTGAAACAAATGAAGGTACATCCTTTCAGTTCATTAATTTGAGATCTGATTCCTCATATATGAATGAAATGTTACTTTAAACAAATATCCAAATAAACAATCAAAGAGAAATTGTGCCAGACAAATTAAACAGATAAGGAAGACCGTATTGAAGACTAGTGCAAAAGGGGAGAGAGAATAAACTACTAAAACAAAAAGGAAAAGTTTTTACATGTTGGGGTGACCTAGTAGAAAATTATTGGAGGACATTAGGGAGGAGTCAATATAATCAGGCCACCTGTGTTTGCTAATGGTTGCTACCTCCCAGCCTCCAATAGAGACTGGGAGGTAAGACACTGTCTTTCTTTCTTTCTTTTTTTTTTTTAACATCTTTATTGGAGTATAATTGCTTTACAATGGTGTGTTAGTTTCTGCTGTATAACAAAGTGAATCAGCTATACATATACATATATCCCCATATCCCCTCCCTCTTGCGTCTCCCTCCCTCCCTCCCTCCCTATCCCATCCCCTAGGTGGTCACAAAGCACTGAGCTGATCTCCCTGTGCTATGCGGCTGCTTCCCACTAGCTAGCTATTTTACATTTGGTAGTGTATGTATGTCCATGCCACTCTTTCACTTTGTCCCAGCTTACCCTTCCCCCTCTAGGTGTCCTCAAGTCCATTCTCTATGTCTGCATCTTTATTCCTGTCCTGCCCTTAGGTTCATCAGAAACTTTTTTTTTTGTTTTAGATTCCATATGTATGTGTTAGCATACGGTATTTGTTTTTCTCTTTCTGAATTACTTCACTCTGTATGACAGACTCTGGAATATTACTCAGCCATAAAAAGAAACAAAATTGAGTTATTTGTAGTGAGGTGGATGGACACTGTCTTTCTTGATGTTTACATTTCAAAGAGATGGCTCCCAGGTCATTGACAAAAGCATACCTGGGTTGAAAAGTGGGAAAGAACCTGAGAGAAGATTTACATCTCAAAGGGTGCAGATAAAGAATTTACAATTGAACTTTTTCTAAAGTAAATGCTCTAAGAAAAGGGAGGTCAGGGACCTAGAGTTTGGAAGAAACCTGTCTAAAATTTAATCAAGGTGAGGGGTATGTTAAGGTCATCTTGGTTAAAAAAAAAAAATATATGTATATATATATATATATATATATATATATATTTATTTTTTTTTTTTTTCTGGAGCCTCTCTGTAAATTGTGGCTCACCTATACAGTAATTGCTCTAAGAATTACAGAGTTTCAACTTTCAAAATATTTTCTAGAGTACACTCATGCAAGATAGGATTTTTATCTTTTTATTGCATAAATGCCATAACCTATTGGTAGTAGCTATTATGCTAAGAATTCAAACGTTTAAAAAAAATAGTCAGAGGTATTTCATTCAATGTTTAATGCAATGCATCTCTCCAGGTAGATATTTTTCACCCTATGCTGAGTAATCCCTTTGTAATGTAAGATAAACTGAAACTGATCATGGATATTAGGAACATTATCACCTTTGTATTTCACAACTGCTAGAAGAATGAAAATAACAACATTCAAACAATCTAATATTAGTTTTTGAGGCATTTACAATTTCAGAGATTTTTGGCAGATGTGTTGGTTCACTAAGCTTCAATAAGATGTTTGGTAGGGATATGAAAGTAACTCAGTTTGAAAGCTCTTAAGCAAAATATGTCCCTTTAGTTCACTGAGATAATTATCTATATGCATGTGGAGATTGGGACATCCTTCCAAACAAAAAGCAATTTTAAATCACTTCAACTTAAGATCTTTAAGTAGCAAAACAAAAATACTGAGTCTCCGTGAGTATGAATGCCATTGTCTCTAAATGCATTCACTTAAATTCATTATTTCTATACTCTCATATTAATACTCCCTTGGAAATCCATTTTCTGTACTTTTTAATATTATATTATGTCACTGACATAATAAAAAACAAAGTAATTGGCTAATACCTCTCTCACTCTTTATGCTCAAGATACTAAATGCTTTAAATGTATTAACTCGTTTATTCTCCTAACAAGACTATGAGGTAGGTTCCATTAACAGACTCACTTTTTATATAAATTAATCAACTTGCCCAAGATCACACAGTAAGTGGTAGCCAGGATTTAAACACAGAAGTCTGGATCTAGAATTCACATGTTTGTCATTAAGCTATATAGTCTGCATTTATAAAGTTCAGAATCATTCAAGATTAAAGTCTCTTTCATAATACAGAGGATAGCGTGTAATAGTGGTTAATAAACTCATATCTAACTTGTGCTGGTCTCTGTGTTTTAAACGAATACTTAAAATATTTCTTGAAAGTTAGAAAGGGAAAAAAATATACAGAGTTTGACATTTGATTTACAAGTTTTTTTCTGTCTTTTCTTCCTAAATTGTATTTATTTAACCATAGTAATGGAGACATAAAGGCAATTAAAAATGTTTTCTAATAACATTATTTCACATAGATTCTCTCAAAATTCAGTAAAACACAAAAGTTTTATATGAACACTAAACATAAAATTTTGAATTCTCTTTCTTTCTGCTTAACGTTTAACAAATATTTTACAATTTAATTTTCTTCAGTTACTTTTTTCACCCCGTATAAATATTTATGGAATAAATTTATCATGTTATTTTAAACCATCATTCATTTAGCCTATTTAGGTTATTCCATATTTCTCTCCCCATTTGAAATCATTTAAGGCTTTAGTAACTATTAGATACTACCAAAAAATTGTCTTGTATTTTGATTTAGTAAATAGCACTCTATTTGATGATTAGCAATAAGATAGTATCTTCGCATTTTGTAGTTTATTAATTTTACACAATAAAACTTGCTTTCTTGTTGCTACTCCCTCATCCTTAATCTTCACACTGCTTTTTCCATCCTCCTTTGCCATTAGCATCTTACTTTCTTCACAATTGTATTATGGCTGTTATTTTCTTCTAAATTAGGTATCCATAGTAGGAAGGAAAGTGCAAATAAGGTGATATATTATGCTTTATTATTGTTTTATTGTGAAAGATTGCTGAACTTTATTGTGTGGGATATATCATTGAGATAAAGAATGCTATGTGTACTATGAGATACAGGTATTTACTTTGGGTTTTGTTTATCTGAACAGGACACATTTGCATTGAGAGCCTTTTTAAAAAATATACTTCTTGGCAAAGCTGAGAAAAAATTTGATGTGTTCAAGAAATGATCAGAAGCAGTGAAGCTTAAGTGTGAACCGTAGTGATGGGTGTGGGGCCTATAGATACTCACAGTAGGTCACTGAAGGGAATCAATGTTCCATTTAATCAGGACTCTGTAATGTATTTAATCAAGGGAGTAATTTGACCAATTTATATTTTTAACAGGACACTGATCACTACTGTAAGATTCAATTTAGAAGGGAGTCACAAGCAAGATTGAAAGAGAGGGGGTTATTCCACTAGTCCATGTGAGGAAGGTAATGGTTTGGACTGGGGGTAGGCAGCAGTGCCAATAAAGATAGGAGAACGGAACTGAGATATATAGAGTTTCTACTAGCTGAAGTTGAAGATTTAATGTATGTCAGTAGATGAATAACACAGGGGAAGAGAGGACTCAAGGATGACCACTATATTACTAGTTTGAGCAACTGGGCAATTGATGATGTAGTTTACTGTTGTGAGCAAGAGTTGGGGAAAAAATGGTTTTAGACAGAAGATAAAGCATTTCTCAACACTGTTAAATTAATATAAAAACTACTTATCCTTATTAAATGTTACTTGAAAACTTTAAAATCAGATGAATGTGATTACTGTCTTTAATGAGTTTGAGGTATTCATATAAATCTCTTTTTTTCAAACAACATGCCTTCATCTTGAATTGTTTTGATGGGCCCTCCTAGGATGGTGGATGTGGTTGTGAAAATGTCACCCTTCTTATCACCACTCTAATGAAAATCACATCTACAAAGGATGAACACTTCTTTGGTTTTCAATGTTTTTGAAATTTTCAAACAAATTTTTTTCACATAATTAAAGAAAACAAAGTGGACAAAATGTTGGTGCTCAATATTTGTTAACAGTTGCTTTTTAAAAATATATATATATATAAATGCACACCTACTTCTTACAGTTTCTGTACTCTATCAAACAAAATTTGCTCCCAGCAAATTCAGGCCCTGTCCTATCTCACCCATTCTGATAAAGTATTTTGAGTTCACAATTTCCAAGGCTTCTTGACAATTTGGTTTGCTTACTTCTTAGCTCCTCTTTTCATAGGGAGAGTGACAATTAACTTTTTTGCTGTCATTAGATGCTAACCCAAACACTTCTGTGTTTAAGGTAAATAGAATCCAATCCCCTTCTTCTATCTGACAGAGGCCCCTATCATAGCTCAAGTTGTTAGAACACCTAGTAATTAAATGGGAGAACAAAATCAAAGCCAATCAAAACAAAAGCTTAAAGTTGTCTGTTTAATTAGAAAACAATGAGAATGTCACTGTAGTGGGAGTAAAGTGTGTTGATGAAAATGAAAAGAAGGGTAAGATCAGGAACAGCAGTGGCAAATTCCCAAAAGACCTAATTCAAATTTTTAAAATTTGGACTTAATTTTTTTCAGAAACTTTAAGTTATCTGAAGAAAAGAATTGCAAGTATCAACTACTAATAGTCTAAGATTAGAGTCAAATAAGCCCAAAACAGTAAAAAAAAAACAAAAAACAAAAAAACAGTATATATATATCCTTTGTGACTCAGTTACCAAAAGTTTGGGTGCATTTTCTGTAGAATAAGATGGATTAATGTTTTTCTTACTACTACAGCAGAATTCTCTAGTTCCCTTTCTTGATTGAACCCCATGTTGTATGCCAGATACAAGAGGATTATTTATCTGAACCAAGAAGGGACATTAATGGGAAAACTGATGAAATTGGAATCAAATGTGTAATTCAAAAAATAGTATCATACCCATGATAATTTTGTAGTTTTGATAATTGTACTCTGGTTAGAATTAACATTGGGGAGGCTCAGTGAAGAGTGTATGATAACTTTCTATAGTACTTTTACGTCTTCAATTATTTCAAAACATAATTAATAAAAATTCTGATAGATTTCCAAAAACAAATTTAAAAAATTAAGTAAAATATTTAAAAAATGAGCTATGCAGCCACATAAAATCATGGAGGAACTTAAATAAATATTTCTGAGTGAAAGAAGCCAGTCTGAAAGGCTACATACTGTGTAATGCTGACTATATAACAGTCTGGAAAAGGAAAAACTATAGAGAGAGTAAAAAATATCAGTGGTTGCCGGGGGAATAGGGGGAAAGATGGAGGAATGAGTAGGTAGAGCACAGGGGATTTTTAGGGCAGTAAAAATATTCTGTGTAATACTGTAATGGTCGATACATGTCATTCCACATTCTGCCAAAACCCATAGAATGCACAGCATGAAGGGAGCCTTAATGTATACTGTTGACTTTAGCTAGTAATAATGTATCAATATTGGCTTATCAATTATAACATATGTACCACATTAATGCAAGATGTAAATAATAATGAAAACTGGTGTGGAAGAGTAAAGGGGATATGGGAACACCCTTTGCTTTCTGTTCAACTTTTCTGTAAATCTAAAACTGTTCAATAAATAAACTATTAATTTAAAAATCTGATAGATCACAAAGAATACATTTATACTACTTTATAATAACACTCATTAATAAAATATTCCAAATGTTTTCTGTAACTAAATCTAATGTACAATTATTACGGCCCTAGAAAGAAATAATAACAGTTCTGGTTTGATATATCATTTTACTTTTTAGGTGTCAGTTAAAAAATGAAAAGAAACAGTATTGCAGAGCATTTCTTTTTAGCAATGGTTCTTCCTGATTATCCTAAGTATCCATTCTCATTTACTTTGAACTAGATGAGATATTTCTCTAATATCATTGTAATCCTGTAGGCTTCAGAATGTAATAAAAACTGATATCCATGGATAGCCATTTTAATAGGATAAATTAATTTGAATGGTCTTTCAACTATTCATTTTCTTCTTCTTCTTCTTTGATATCCAATGATGGGAAACACATTATTTTGAAATACTGAGTGCCAGAGGGAGTTTTAATAAGCATCATTTAATTATCTACTTCCATGATTATCAAAAAGGAAATGAAGCCAAGTTTACTGACATATCTTCAACTTTATTATAAAAAAAGAAAACTTTACTTTGTAATACTTATTTATACAGAGAACTGTGTATATTTTGTATTCTCATAATTAAGCATGGATATAATTTTATGAATAATTTAAAGTTTTTATGGGAAATAAATGCCAGTAATGAGGCATTTTTAAACTCTGGTTTCTCTTATTAAATTATTTGAACTTCCTTTTATATGTTCGTTGTAGTTGTTAATGACTAGCTGCAGGAGCTAATAACTTTCTGAGATAATGAAAATATTCCGTATCTGCACTGATCAATACAATAGCTACTAACCACATGTGACAATTGAGCACATTAATGATCGCTAGTTTGACTGAGGAAAATTAAATTTTTAATTTAATATAGTTAGCTTAAATTTAAATAGTACAGAACAGGTATAAAATGAAGGGATTAATGATTTTGCACTTCTGTGAGTCATATCAATCCTGAGAAATAAACGATACATATCTGTAGGTTATCAGTATAATTGGTATTATTCACTTACTGCGGCTGTTGTATTTTGAGGTTTTGGGGTTTTAATTATTGTTGTTAATAAAGAGCACGGGGCTTTTAAATAGATAACCTTGAATAAATCAGAGCTATTCAAGATTACCAAGAGATAATAAAACAAACAAGAGTCATTCTCTTAAAAACAACTTAAATAAGTAAATATTTTAGCTGAGGAGAATGGAAGTTTTCCCAGAGTAAGCAAAGTCTTTCCCATGTTAAAAATGGTCAGGGAAATTAATGATGTCAGTTAGTTTGTTATCTGTAAACTCATTTAATTGCAGTTATTCCCATTTATACATGGGCTTATTGAAGTTCAACGAGTTTTAGTAAATCAGGCATTTTTAAGAGTTTTGTTGGGATTTTTACCTACATTGGTTTGGATATAAAGCCCATGCTCTCCTATGCTCTCTCCAATGAAAACAAATTCTCTGAGTAAAAAATAATAACACGCATACCTCAAGAAAACCTATAGCATTAGTTTGCTAGGGCTGTCATACAAAATACTACAGACTGGATGGCTTAAACAACAGAAACATTTTCTCATAGTTCTGGAGGCTGAAAGTCCAAGATCAAGGTGTTAGGAAGTCTGGTTTCTCCTAAGGCCTCTCTCCTTGGCTTGCAGATGACCACCTGTTTCTGCCTCTTCATATGGTCATCCTTAGTGTCTCTCTGTGACCTAATCGCCTCCTCTTATAAGCACACCAATCATGTCAGATTAAGGCATACCCTAATAGCCTCTCTTTAACTTAATCACCTCTTAAAGGCCCTGTCTCCAAATACAGTCACATAATAAGGTATGGGGTGTTAGGGCTTCAGTGCATGAATTTTGAGAGGATACAATTAGCCCACAACACCTATGTGAAACTAAACTGTATTACTATTGTTTTAAATATATTAGGAAACACCACTATAATTTTTATTTTATTTTTTATTTATTTATTTTTTATTTTGTTTTATTTTTTTCACGATTTAAACTTTTTATTTTATATTGGAGTATAGCCGATTAACAATGTTGAGATAGTTTTAGGTGCACAGCAAAGCGACTCAGCCATACATAAACATGTATCCATTTCTTCCCCAAACTCCCCAAAATGAAACGACAACTTATGGACTGGGAGAAAATATTTGTGAATGATATGACCAATAAAGGGTTAATATCTAACATATATGAACAGGTCATACAACTCAACATCAAAAAAGCAAAGAACCCATTAAGAACTGGGCAGAAGAACAGAACAGACATTTTTCCAAAGAGGAACTGAATAAACATTTTTCCAAAGAGGCCCATGAAAAGATGTGCAACATCTCCAATAAGCAGAGAAATGCAAATCAAAACCACAATGTGATATAAACTCATACTGGTCAGAATGGCTATCATCAAAAAGAACACAAATAACAACTGTTGGTAAGGATGTGGAGAAAAGGGAGCATCTGTATACTCTTGGTGGGAATGTAAATTGGTGCAGCCATTATGGAAAACAGTATGGAGGTTCCTCAAAAAACTAAAAATCGAACTATCATATGACTCAGTCATTCCTCTCCTGGGTATATACCCTAAAAAAAACAAAACCACTAATTCAAAAAGATACATGCACCCCAATGTTCATAGCAGCATTATTTACAATTGCCAAGATATGGAAGCAACCTAAGTGTCCATCAACAGATGAGTGGATAAAGAATAAGCAGCATATATATAAATATATATATATATATGAAATGCAATACTACTCAGCCATAAAAATGAATAAAATTTTGTCATTTGCAGCAGCAACATGGATGAACTTGGCGGGCATTATGCTAAGCGAAATAGTCAGACAGAGAAAGACAAATACTGTATATCACTTATATGTGGAATCTAAAAAATACAACACACTAGCGGATATAGCAAAACAGAAGCAGACACACACATATAGAGAACAAACTAGTAGTTACCAGTTAAGAGAGGGAAGGGGGGAGGGGTAATATAGAGGTAGGGGATTAAGAGGTATAAACTATTAGATATAAAATAAGCTACGTGAGGATATATTGTACAACTTGGGGAACATAGCCAATATTCTGCAATAACTATAAATGGGTATAACCTTTAAAAATTGTGAATCTCTATATTGTACACCTGTAACTTATATAATATTACTGTATATAAACTATACTTCAATAATAAATAAATAGATAAATGTTTTCATGAATTAATAAAAGTAAGTTATAAATCTGTCTAAGTTGATAAAATAAATCACCCTCTTAGAATAACTGGATGTTGTTAGTCTAACGATTTATAGGATGTTTAAAATAAAATATATACTTTAAAAGCATAAAAAACTAAATTTCCCATTGTAAAGATGCGTAGGTGACCTATTTAATGAAAAAATAAAATGAAGAAGAAAACCTATTTGAATGATGTTTTCCAGGGTCTGAGAGTCCTTGAAGGCAATTTAATCTCTTAATTATTTGACATACTTTCTGTGGTATCGTTTTTATATTGCTTAATTGCTAAGTAAGAAGAGTGATTTTGCTAGAAGACTAACTCAGTTACTTTCTGAATTACTCTAGATTTGAAGTGATTCTTGTTGAATTAACATAAATTCACCTAGACCAAGAACAGGAGAATGAGTAAGGATGCAAGAAACTGCAGTGAATGAGGATCAATGTGACACAAAGAAACAGGAGAAAGTGATTGTAAACTAATACCATGAACAACCGGAAAGAGTTGTAGTAACCCTCTGATGGGACAGTCAGTAGGTGGCATGAGGCTTAGGTTGCACCTTAAAGAAAATTTACGTTTCTGAACAGACGAATACAAAATAGGAAACAATTTTGATTTATTTGGTTAAAACATATCCTTACTGATAACAGAGTACTAAGGAAAAATCAAGCATGTAGAGACTTTTTATTTATCATTAAGTGCTTCAATTATTTAAAAATTATTGCAATAATATAAAGCTTTCTGAACAGTGTGTGTATCTTAGGGGCTCCTGCATTTATGTGGGATCCATTGTCTTTTAAAGACTTCAAAAATAAACTTATAATATTAACTCCTTAATATTATTGATTTATAAATAACTACATCAAATCAATCTTATCTAATAGTAAAATAAAAAGAATGATAAAGCTTAATGTTAGATAAAATAGTCCATTCATTCTTTTGGATAAAAGAAGTCTTTATATCCTGCTGAAAGTAAATCTTCAGCAAAAAATAGACAGGACTAGCTTGTGCTACTGCTAATTATGCCAATATATCACTGGTATATACATTTTATATCAATAAGAGAATCTAAGAAATGCCAATAAACTATTAAAAATAAACAATAACTATTTAAAAATAAACTATTTTTAGTTCCCATTTATGTTTCAAATAAACACTTTTAATTAGAGTTCTTGCTAATTGAAACAATACATTTTCTTAAATCAAAACTACAATGAGGTACCACCTCACACCAGTCAGAATGGCCATCATTAAAAAGTCTACAAACAAAAAATGCTGGAGAGGGTGTAGAGAAAAGGGAACCCTCCTACACTGTTGGTGGGAATGTAAATTGGTGCAGCCACTATGGAAAACAGTATGGAGGATCCTCAAAAAACTAAAAATAAAACTACCATACGATCCAGCAATCCTACTCCAGGGCATATATCTGGACAAAACTATAATTCGAAAAGACACACGCACCCCAATGTTCATAGCAGCACTATTTACAATAGCCAAGATGTGGAAACAACATAAATGTCCTTTGACAGATGAATGGATAAAGAAGATGTAGTATATATATACACAATGGAATACTACTCAGACATAAAGAAGAATGAAATAATGCCATTTGCAGCAACATGGATGGACCTAGAGATTATCATACTAAGTGAAGGAAGTCAGAAAGAGAACAACAAATACCATATGGTATCCCTTATATGTGGAATCTAAAATATGACACAAATGAATCTATTTATGAAACAGAAACAGATTTACAGACATAGAGACTGGACTTGTGGTTGCAAAGGGGGAGTGAGGAAGGGATGGATTGGGAGTTTGGGATTAGCAGATGCAAGCCATTATATGGGGCTTCCCTGGTGGCGCAGTGGTTGAGAGTCTGCCTGCCAATGCTGGGGACACGGGTTTGAGCCCTGGTCTGGGAAGATCCCACATGCCGTGGAGCAACTAGGCCCGTGAGCCACAATTACTGAGCCTGCGCATCTGGAGCCAGTGCTCCGCAACAAGAGAGGCCACGATAGTGAGAGGCCCGCGCACCGCGATGAAGAGTGGCCCCCACTTGCCGCAACTAGAGAAAAGCCCTCGCACAGAAACGAAGACCCAACACAGCCATAAATACAAATAAATAAATAAATAAAAATTTAAAAACCGTTATATGGATAAGCAACAAGGTCCTACTGTATAGCACAGGGAACTATATTCAATATCCTATAATAAACCATAATGGAAAAGAATACAAAAAAGAATATATAACTGTATATATATATATATATATATATATATATATATATATATACACATATATACATATAACTGGATCACTTTGCTGTACATCAAAAACTAACACAACATTGTAAATCAACTATACTTCAATAAAAATAAATTTAAAAAGAAAGAATACATTTCCTAAAATATTATAGGAAAATGTTTGCCAAAAATATGATTTCTTAATCATTATTTTAATGTTGTTCTTGCCATTTCTTTCATTTATTCTTCTGGAGACAAATGTTTTAAAAATGCATAACTCCACATTTGTTCATTTAGTTCCCCAATTTGAACAAACCCTTCATTCTTCCAAGAAATCTATCTAGTGTCTGCTAACTCCAGAATCTTTGCTACACACTGCCAACAAACAAAAATTGGAATTTTTTCTAAACATTGATTTCATAGTAGTCTAGTGTAAGTAGCAGCTCTAGATTAATGTTACAATAAAATGCGGCAAGGAAAATAATAATGAGAAGAAAATGTGGCAGGGAATGGTGCATAGGGAGAGTAACCAATTCTCCATCTCTTCTCTTGAGAAATGGAGAAAGTTTTGTATTAAATTTGGGACTTAAAGAATGAGCAGGAATTTCATTTCAAGTAATGAGAACATTACTTGAAAGTTTCGAAGGTAGAACATGGAAAAAGTGTATGTCCTAAAAGGGAAATGTTGGGTAAATTAGTAATGGAGATTGAAGTTGAGACTAAATAGTAATTTGGAGGCTGATTTGTCAGTTTCTTTGTCAGTGTGCCAGTTTGGATTTCACCTTGTAGCCATTCAAATAGAGGTTTTAAACAATAAAGTAAAATAATCCCAGTGAGGAAAGTTAAAACGTTAGAATATATTGGTGGGAAGAACCTAGTAGCAGAGACCAGTGAAGAGGTATTATAATAGCCGAGGTAAGAAATAAAGGAGAGAGATTTCATTAAATCAAGAGAAGAAAAGCTGGATTCAAGAAATACCTTTGAGTTAAAAATCAATATGGTATGAACAACAACTGAATGGTAGGAGTGTAACAGAATGAGAAAAAGACAAATATAATTTTTTCAATTTTGAAAACTGGGTGAATGGAGATGCCATTAACAAAAATAAGAAATAAGGTAATGTGGGTGAGAAACAAGCTGATACAGTAAAAAGTTGCTGGATTTTTAATGTTATAATTTTGAGTTACCCAAAATAAATAGAATATATATATATATATATATATATACACATACATACAGATATAGTTGGAGCTTTGGGTATCATTTGAATCAAAGTGTAAATTATACAATAAAATTTTATGAATGCTTGAAAAAATATTTGATAAAATGTCAATTTCTAAAGTGGATAATCATGCCTCATAATTTTTTATATATTGAAGAATTTTTTTTTTAATAAACCCTTTTTATTAGACTTATGCAAGAATAAAACCCATTTTGATACATGTTTAGATTTTCACAAATTCACAAATTCTGAATTTCTGAACTTTAACTTTTAAATCAAATTTGTCTTTCATTAAAATTTAATGTTTTATTAAAATACTTCTTTAATTTTTGTATAATGGAAAAGCTAATAATTTTTCACCAGGAAGCCAAAAATTTGACACCTGTGATCTTGAAATGACTAAAATATTTTTTTCTACAAGACTTGTCTTTGCTCTACTACCAGTTTTAACTGCATATAATGTTTAGTGAGCTAACTGACCGTTCATAGAGTGGATCCTATAATTCATGCTTTGCATAATTAAATAATGAGATTTACTTTTTATAAACATGTGTTTCAAATGTGAAACAATGTTCTTTTACATTTTAGCAGGCAATTTTAAAATTCTATTTATAGATATATTATGTTCAAAGTAGTCATTTTTTTTTTGTCAAATTCATAATAAATTATGCTAGCCAAAGTGCAGGTTAAATTACTGTCTTTAAACTTTTTCACTACCTATCATCACCCTTTAAATTCTCTGGAAGTAGAAGTATGAGGAAGAATGTCTACATATCTATGTCTTTCAATCATTTATACAGACAACATCTTTTTTGGGCTCACCCTGTCTGAGATCATGGCTGCTTTGGGCACATATTCAGTCATTCATTTCCTTAAGTGTTGAAACCGCGAGATTCAGCTCTCCCTTTCTTTTAGCTCCCTGTTGGTAACAAATAATGTCTTTTAAAATTTTTCTCTAATCTCTAAGTAGAGGATCAAGATTTCATATTACAGAACCTGGCAAGCCTGCCCACCACCACTGGACACATCCCCCAAATTGAGGCCATATAATATCTGGGAAAAATCTGCCCTGCCATGTGTGTGCTGTAGTAATGGCAGGAAGTAATCTTCACACAAAGAGGGACCATACTGCCACTTGAACTATTCTTCTGAGCCTAGTGGCATGGATAGCATTTGCTAATTGCTTACACTAAAACTAGAGTTGGGAAGCAGAATTCCTATCTCTCATATTCACCAGTATCCACAAACTTCATAGGGAAAACTCTTTTTCTTTCTTTGCACTCTTCTGCATTCATTATGAGCATTTAATGATCAAAGACTCCAAATGACTTCTGAAAATGTTCTGCTTATCTTCAAGCCTGATTCACTTCCCATCTCTCTAGATCTTGTTATATGAAGAGAAGGCACAAAATTATCTGTCTCACTCTTTCCTTTGTCTTCCATGCAAATCATTTACTTCTGATATTAGTGATTTAGGTGGATTCTTCACTTCTTAGCAGTGACTGGCTCCAAAGGAAGGAATGCCCCACCATTTATTGGTCAGATAGGGGTAATTCAGAAAAGGGCTCCAGTAAAGTAGAAAATGAAACGTCCCTGAAATCATTGAAATGATATTGTCCCAGACTGGGAAGACCACTAGGTCAATAATTCAGGAGGCCTGTGCACAACAGTGGAGAAAAGGATAGCATCAATAATAATTGGAATCATTCATGTTGAAAGGACTTGGTTATCCCATGCCCAGAATGATGGTAGACACAATTTAGACAATTATTATCTTTTGATTTATGTATGTAAATATTGCACAAACTTTAATGCCTTTAAAGAAAATCATACAGAAAGATAAGAATTACACATTTTATGAAATAAAAGATATATATGAGATGAATTCAAAAAATGAAGTAAAAGAGAGCATCTAAAGTTATCATCCTAAGGCAGCAAGAAAATAAAACCAAATGTTTATGTTAACCAATTATATGATATTTAAATCATCAATTTCAAACCAACTATTCTTTTTGGATATTGAGAATCTCCTCTTAAAAGTGCAACTAATTTGTATATTAACAGTTACGCCTTTCTCTTGAGAGAGAAGTTAGCTGGCAACATATGGTTAAATGTTGCTCTGACGCAAAAAGACAATAAAAATGGTTTGTTGTGAAGACTGGAAGTTAGAGCTCACTTTGGTTTTGGCCTCAAGTAAGTTTTGTGAGTTCTAAATGGAAATCCAATTTTCAGATTCCTGACTTGGAGTTTTTTCAAATATAAGAATAGCATTCAGTAGATAATATTTACTAAGTCCTACACTTATCAATATATCCCTACAAGCTCCTTCCTCTTATAGTTGCAGTATCTACCAAACTGCTCTTTCAACTTTTTATACCATGCTGCTTTCCAGATTAAAGACTCCATACTGCCAAGGACTAAAGCTCAGAATGCCTTGCATTTCTGTGCAAGGGCCCTTTATATTCTGGCTCACTTTAGATTCATCTCCTAAACTCTTGTTCCTTTACACATTGTGTTGCAGCGAAGGTGTAATAAGTTGCACCTCTCTTCCTCTGGACAGCCTTTCTGGTCTAGATGACCTTGTCAGATTCTCTATCAAATATTTATAGTCTCTTTAAAATCCCAAATCACCCATTACCTCCACGATAGACCAATACTGAATGAGGACTCCTCCCTTCCTCCATGTTGTGAGGGAATAATGAATCTCCCTCCATTTTCCAGTTGTTAATCCATGTGCAATTTTATATTCTGATTCTAACTTATTTTAATACATTTATCTGGCTGCAAGTCTATCTTTCCTATTAGACCATTAACATTATTTTAAATAAATTTATTTACTTATTTATTTATTTTATTTATCTTTGGCTTTGTTGGGTCTTCATTGCCACGCGTGGGTTTTCTCTAGTTGCGGCGAGCAGGGGCTACTTTTCATTGCAGTGCGTGGGCTTCTCATTGTGGTGGCTTCTTGTTGCGGAGCATGGGCTCTAGGGGCATGGGCTTCAGTAGTTGTGGCACACGGGCTCAGCAGTTGTGGCTCGTGGGCTCTAGAGTGCAGGTTCAGTAGTTGTGGTGCCCGGGCTTAGTTGCTCCGTGGCATGTGGGATCTTCCCGGACCAGGGCTCGAACCCATGTCCCCTGCATTGGCAGGCGGATTTTTAACCACTGCGCCACCAGGGAAGCCCAACCGTTAACATTTGATATCAAGAACTATGATTTACTCATTTAAGTTGTCAGGGACAAGGACAAGGTCTATATGTAATGGATGCTCAATGAATGTTTCTGTAATTAATGCATGTATGTGACCAGTAAAATATATGTCTATTATCAAGTTTTTGGCTAGCACTTGTGGCCTCTGAGTTTCATTTTTCTCTTGTTAGTGGATGCATTCTGAGTAATTAAAGCAAAAATCTATATTATCATTTCCCACTATTTTTTTCTTCCTTTCCCTTTCAATTCCCTTTCACCATTCAATTCCCCCAATGACAAAGAATGAGATATATATGAAAATAAAGGTATGTGTATACATGAATATGGGAACTACAGTGATTTTATAGAAAAGTTATTATTCTTGCTTTTTATATGCAGAGATATATTTCTGTTATATGGACAAATCTTCCTAAAATGAATGATTATTATTTATTTGATATCAAATTAATTTTATAAAAGAATGATATTTTCATGCTCAGTCACTGGCATAGCGTCTTCTGTTTTTCATTTATCATTCTTCCTTATGTTGTATTTGTGTTTCTTTTGTTTGGCCTAAACTGATGATTTTTTATCTTTATTAAATAATAATCTTCTTTCAAAATATGCCTGCACATCATTATGAAAATATCTCCAATGTCCCTTTAGGGAAGGGAAACTAATGATGTGTTCAGCAATTGCTTGGGATGGTTTGGGCTCGAGTGATACAAGGTTTGCAATCTGAAGCATGACAATGAAGTATTATTCCATTTATTGGACATGTAAGGTGCTTAGTGGTTTTGATCATAAAACAGAAAAAAGAGAATTGAATCTCTGGCGTGAGAAGTATTTCACTTCCGTTTTCTATATGTACAATGGCAGGTGCTTATTATTTGGTAAGAGTCATTTTCTAATATTATTTTTAGCAGCAGAAGTACTAGTCTGACCTCAAAATGCCATGCTTTAAAGGTAAAATGCCATTCACAATATGTTTTAATAAAAGCGGTTCACCTTGGAAAAGGCAAGCATCTGTCAAATACCTGGTCATGCACACCCTGATCAGAGCGTTCAGCAATGTTTAAAAGTACAGTTGAAGAGGTGGAAAAGGAACTAGATGAGAATGATAGTTTCCCTGATAGTGTCATTACCTTAAATAAAACAAGTAGAAACAAAGTAAGCTTTGCATCGATTCTTTGGTTGCATGTATTGTAACTACTTAACAATTTCCAATTTTATAGTAAGCTGTCCTACCATCGCTTAACTTCTCTGTGACATGTAAACAGCTAGAGATGTTCAGTAATTTTTATTAAACGTGAAGAAAGCATACTTTTCACCTCCACAAAAAGCTTAAAATAATTTTAATGACTAATTTTTTTCAGTACTTAAGTTTGGGGCAGAAAATATGCTAAGCACTTTATGAAGAATAGAAAATTTAAAGAACACCCCACACAAGTTCACTCCTCCCTCATCTTTTGGTGCTAGGAACTGATGAGGAATCCCAGCTTCATAGGATTGGTGGGAGGATACAAAGAGAGACCTAAAAACTTGAAAATCATTTTCTCTGACTATACATTTTTATTTTTAAAGTTCTTGATTATTAAGAAAATTTATGTGAGTATCCACATTCATAGATTTAGGTTTTCTCCTAGTACTTTTCCCTAGATTTTTATTTCAGATTGGTGGAAAAATTACAATCCTATCACATTTCATTTATTCACTCCAGCAGATGTGCTTAATTTATGGCAAAGCAGGGAGAAGGTATGCGAGCTAAAGATACAACTTGGGGGTGAGAGGAACACATGGGACACAGGACACTAAGCTAAATTTTAGCCACTGGACTCGTGTGTTGAAATTTTTGCTTGTATCTTGAAGTTAAAAAGACAGGAGGTTTCCATAGATGTATTCAGAATGAAACAAAAATGTCAACAGACACTATATATTTTGGGGCCAAGGTCAGGTCTCCTGAGTTTAGTTAGTAAGGCTAAGGATGCGCTTGTGAACTATTGAGGAACTCTGTTCACCTTATTTGCTAAACTGTTTGGTAGAGGTTTGCTTGTATTAATTAATTTATTTTTAACTAACTTGAAACTTCATTGAGCAAAACATAAAATTGCTGCCTATAGTAAAGAAAGTATTAAAGACAGCATTATTAACTTTTATTAATTTGGGGATGTAAAATTGGTTGATAAGCACAATGGGATGCTAAACAATTATTTAAACATAGAGTGTTAAAGATGAAAGAATTTAGATAGTCAACACCTGGGCAAGATTAATCATTAACTTATAAAGAGAGTCTTTGACAAAGTCAAAGAAAAATCATATGATATTAATAAATTTTAAGAGTAGACTTTTTAAAGCAATCTTTCATAATTTCTTCTGGCATAATAAAGGTAAAAACAATACCTTAAAAATGAAATGTAGCAAAAAGTTAAGTGCTAATCTTCATGTTCCTCTTTTCCCCAAATGAGAAGTATAACTCTGAATTTCAGCATTTAGGCAGAAAACTAATTTTTAGTAGCAAAGCTTACCAGCTGTGAGGAGGAGGACATTTTAAATTTTAAATCTTTAATTATGTTGCCCAAAACGTCTATCAGAACATATTAATAATTACAACAATAGTGACTTAATAAATATAAACAGTTATATCTTTTTATATCATACAAAATCCTGTGTTCCAATAATGAGAGCTTGTCTACAGGATAAGCAACCACCTAGAAGATTTATGTACAGAAGATATTACATTTTTCTGTCTACAAATTACTTTTTCAAATGTTGTTCTTTGAAGCATTTCAGAATGTGTTTGCAAGTGGCTTGAAAGGACTTAGTCTCAGTTTAGGATATCCTAGTTTGACCCAAGGGAATTCACATATATTTGACAGAACTTCCTGAATAGTAATTGTACCACTTGCTAATACTTTTAAAGTCTCTTAAGTCCTCAAGTACCACAAATGTGTATAGCGTGAAACACTTCCCATCGTTCTTATCACTCTTCTGACCTTCAGTTTGCTTCCTTCCTACCTCAGCCCAGACGATTTTCCAAACTCTTCAGAAAAAAACTGAATTGACCTGAATGTTAGATATAGAAGAACTTGTCCACTCTCACCTACAGGAAGACAGAGATATCAGAATCATTCTGCATTTCTAGCAAAATGACCTTGCTTTTTGTTCCTTTTAGATTGTTATCCTACTTTTCCTCAACTTCTTTATTTGCACTTCCTCCTCTGAAATGGGAAAATTCCTCATTGTATTTAATCTTATGGAAGTCCTAAGTGTTACTCCATGTAAGAAAAAGTTTAACCTTGTCCAAAGTGAAAGTGTGAAACAGGTTATGAAAACAAAATGATTGAGATGTGGTTCTGAATTAGGTAGGGATTGCTAATAAATCTGAATTCTGAAAACATGCTTTAGGAATTTAATTTGAGTCAGTTATTTCATTATATACTTTCCCCAAATGATCTATAAAATTATTTATTAATACAGTTAGGATACCTATAAGTTTTGAAGTTTAATACATTCCTCACATCAGTGTAGCTGAAGCTTTGTAAATTAACAGTTTTAAATAATCTGGAGTTCTTTTTACTAATAGCTTAGTTTTTAAATATATCTTATTATTATACCAACATTTGGTTATGAAATTATTTTTTTAATTTTTTAACATTGCGTATTTTGTCACATGATTTTTCTTAAAATAAAAAATACTTTTCAACTGATGTATCTTCATTCTGCTTGGCAGTCATTTCTTAATTTATTGATTGAACAAATAATTCCTAAATAAACACCATGCTTGAGATAGTTGAGCTACAGATAAAACACACATGAATCTTGTAAAGCTGAAAGGTTTAGGGCACTTCATATAAAAATGAAAAAGGATATTGGTAGAGAAACAGTTTTAATATAATGAGAGATGTACCATGTACTAGTTATATATGAAGGTTCTAACAACACGAAGGAAGGACCAGATACATTTAACTGAGGAGCAGGAAAATCAGGACGTGAGAAGTGATGTTGAAACTGAGCCTAGGAGAATAAGCTTCTCAGTCAGTGAAAGTGGGTAAAAATGTCCCAAAGAGAGCAATTAGCAAGCACAGAGACTTGCCTTAGTAAAAAGCAACAGTGATTCAGTTAATGGAGAACAGGGGAGAATGCAGTGCAGGGGCCACAGGGAGCAGGGCAGAGATTGGAAGGTCATTCACTTCTGTTCAGATATAGAAATGTGTGTGAGACTGACTTCTGGCGATGTCTTTAAATGTATTTTGCCTGTTTAGCTTCCTGAGTTGAAACAGCTATCCCTGAACTTTGGCAAAGAGTGTACTGCCTATACTATAAATCTGATGACATTGATCATGTCCATAAATCTCAGTTTGTAGAACCTGGTGAAGATATATAACCCAAGGCACCTTCCAAAACCTTCCAAGTAAGAACATATTATAAGAATAAATCCTAGAATGGTTTTTAAAAATTCATCAAGCTATATAACTTAGTAGATACAATCCTACCTCAAGAAACAAGAAACATCTCAAATAAGCAACCTAACCTTACACCTAAAGCAATTAGAGAAAGAAGAACAAAGAACCCCCAAAGTTAGCAGAAGGAAAGAAATCATAAAGATCAGATCAGAAATAAATGAAAAAGAAATGAAGGAAACAATAGTTAAGATCAGTAAAACTAAAAGGTGGTTCTTTGAGAAGATAAATAAAATTGATAAACCACTAGCCAGACTCATCAAGACAAAAAGGGAGAAGACTCAAATCAATAGAATTAGAAATGAAAAAGGGGAAGTAACAACTGACATTGCAGAAATACAAAGGATCATGAGAGAATACTACAAGCAACTATATGTTAATAAAATGGGCAACCTGGAAGAAATGGACAAATTCTTAGAAAAGCACAACCTCCCAAGACTGAACCAGGAAGAAATAGAAAATATAAACAGATCAATCACAAGCACTGAAATTGAAACTGTGATTAAAAATCTTCCAACAAACAAAAGCCCAGGACCAGATGGCTTCACAGGCGAATTCTATCAAATATTTAGAGGAGAGCTAACACCTATTCTTCTCAAACTCTTCCAAAATATAGCAGAAAGAGGAACACTACCAAACTCATTCCACAAGGCCACCATTACCCTGATACCAAAATCAGACAAAGATGTCACAAAAAAAGAAAAGTACAGAACAATATCACTGATGAACCTAGATGCAAAAATCCTCATCAAAATACTAGCAAACAGAATCCAACAGCACATTAAAAGGATCATACACCATGATCAAGTGGGGTTTATCCCAGGAATGCAAGGATTCTTCAATATATGCAAATCAATCATGAGATAAACCATATTAACAAATTGAAGGAGAAATACCATATGATCATCTCAATAGAGGAAGAAAAGGCTTTTGACAAAATTCAACACCCATTTATGATAAAAACTCTCCAGAAAGTAGGCATAGAGGGAACTTAACTCAACATAACAAAGGCCATATATGACAAACCCACAGCTAACATCGTTCTCAATAGTGAAAAACTGAAACCATTTTCACTAAGATCAGGAATGAGACAAGGTTGTCCACTCTCACCACTATTATTCAACATAGTTTTGTAAGTTTTAGCCACAGCAATCAGAGAAGAAAAAGAAATAAAAGGAATCCAAATTGGAAAAGAAGAAGTAAAACTGTCACTGTTTGCAGATGACATGATTCTATACATAGAGAATCCCAAAGATGCTACCAGAAAACTACTACAGCTAATCAACGAATTTGGTAAAGTAGCAGGATACAAAATTAAGGCACAGAAATCTCTTGCATTCCTATACACTAATGATGAAAAATCTGAAAGACGAATTAAGGAAGCACTCCCATTTACCACTGCAAGAAAAAGAATAAAGTACCTAGGAGTAAACCTACCTAAGGAGACAAAAGACCTGTATGCAGAAAACTATAAGACACTGATGAAAGAAATTAAAGATGATACAAACAGATGGAGAGATATACCATGTTCTTGGATTGGAAGAATCAACATTGTGAAAATGACTATACTACCCAAAGCAATCTACAGATTCAATGCAATCCCTATCAAACTACCACTGGCATTTTTCACAGAACTAGAACAAAAAATTTCACAATTTGTATAGATACACAAAAGACCCCGAACAGCCAAAGCAAACTTGAGAAAGAAAAATGGAGCTGAAGGAATCAGGGTCCCTGACTTTAGACTACACTACAAAGCTACAGTGATCAAGACAGTATGGTACTGGCACAAAAACAGAAATATAGATCAATGGAACAGGATAGAAAGCCCAGCCCAGAGATAAACCCACACACATATGCTCACCTTATTTTTGATAAAGGAGGCAAGAATATACAATGGAGAAAAGACAGCCTCTTCAATAAGTGGTGCTGGGAAAACTGGACAGCTACATATAAAAGAATGAAATTAGAACAGTTCCTAATACCATACACAAAAATAAACTCAAAATGGATTAAAGACCTAAATGTAAGGTCAGCCACTATAAAATTCTTAGAGGAAAACATAGGCAGAACACTCTATGACATACATCACAGCAAGGTCCTTTTTGACCCACCTCCTAGAGAAATGGAAATAAAAACAAAAATAAACAAATGGGACCTAATGAAACGTAAAAGCTTTTGCACAGCAAAGGAAACCATAAACAAGACAAAATGACAACCCTCAGAATGGGAGAAAATATTTGCAAATGAAGCAACTGACAAAGGATTAATCTCCAAAATTTACAAGTGGCTCATGCAGCTCAATATAAAAAAAAGAAACAATCCACTCCAAAAATGGGCAGAGGACCTAAATAAACATTTCTCCAAAGAAGATATACAGATTGCCAACAAACACATGAAAGGATGCTCAACATCACTAATCATTACAGAAATACAAATCAAAACTACAGTGAGGTATCACTTCACACCAGTCAGAATGGCCATCATCAAAAAACCTACAAACAATAAATGCTGGAGAGGGTGTGGAGAAAAGGGAACCCTCTTGCACTGCTGGTGGGAATGTAAGTTGATACAGCCACTATGGAGAACAGTATGGAAGTTCCTTAAAAAACTAAACATAGAACTACCATATGACCCAGCAATCCCACTACTGGGCATATACCCTGAGAAAACCACAATTCAAAGAGTCATGTACCACAGTGTTCATTGCAGCTCTATTTACAATAGCCAGGACATGGAAGCAACCTAAATGTCTATCAACACATGAATGGATAAAGAAGGTGTGGCACATATATACAATGGAATATTACTCAGCCATAAAATGAAACAAAATTAAGTTATTTGTAATGAGGTGGATGAATTTAGAGTCTGTCATCCAGAGTGAAGTAAGTCAGAAAGAGAAATACAAATACCATATGCTAACACATACATATGGAATCTAAAAAAAAAAAAAGTTCTGAAGAAACTAGGGGCAGGACAGGAATAAAGATGCCGACGTAGAGAATGGAGTTAAGGACATGGCGTGGGGGAAGGGTAAGCTGGGACGAAGTGAGAGAGCGGCATGGACATGTGTACACTACCAAATGTAAAATAGATAGTTAGTGGGAAGCAGCTGCATAGCACAGGGAGATCAGCTCGGTGCTTTCTGTCCACCTAGAGGGGTCGGATAGGGAGGGTGGGAGGGAGATGCAAGAGGAAGGAGATATGGGGATATATGTTTATGTATGGCTGATTCACTGTTATACAGCAGAAACTAACACACCATTGTAAAGCAATTATACTCCAACCCAGATGTTAAAAGAAAAAAAAGAAATCATTTGTATTCAGAACAAAAGAAATATTGTATGCAAAGAAAAAGCAAAAATGCAAATTAAGGATAAAAAAAAAGAAACACCCAGCTTGACTTGTTGAGTAATATGTTTACTGTTCAGCAAGTATTTTCCCTTTCCAGCCACATGGAGGAATGACGTAGCTCCCTGGTGGTTTGGCGTGTCCACATGACAACTCAGGCCAATGAGTTGTGAGCAAAAGTGAGGTATGTTACTTCTATGCCAATGCCTTTAATTACTAGTGTTAGATAATCCAGAAGGTAACCTGTAGTGTTCCAATTTCTGTTGCTGGTACCCAAGTGAGGCAAACATGGGCAGATGTATGCTCAAAATATGTTGCCTATTTTTTTTACTAGTTACGGGAGTTCTTTATATATTTTATTAATATATTCCCTTAGCCTATAGCTTGTCTTTTCAAAATCCCAATAGTGTCTTTAGAAGAGCAATAATTTTTTTATTTAAAGAGTCATTTATCAATTTTTAAAAATGTTTTATGTGTTGTTTTCTACCTAAGAAAGCTTTATATATGATAAGATGAAGATTTTCTTCCATCTTTTCTTAATTTTTTCCTAGTTTTATTTTAATGCTTATTATCTATGTTGTTATTTTTTGTGTCTAAAGCAAAGTTTAAGGTTCATTTTGATTTTCCACATAAATAAGGAAATATTTATAAAATTCTGAGGAGACTACCTTTTCTCCACTGAATTATATTGGCACTTTAGTAAAGAATTCAATTGACCATATATGTATGGGTCTCTTTCTGGACTGGAATCTTTTCAATTGTTCTATATTTCTAGTCTCACAAATTTCAACTTGTGTACACATCCTTTAATTTATTCCTGAGTATTTGATAATTTGGATTCTATTATAATGGTTTTATTTTTTTCTTCCAGTTCTATTGAGATATAATTGACATACAACACTGTATAAGTTTAAGGTGTATAGCATAATGATTTGATTGACATACATCATGAAATGATTACCACAATAAATTTAGTGAACATCCATCATCTCATACAGATACAAAATAAAAGAAAAAGAAAAAAATATTATTTCCTTGTGATGAGAGCTCTTAGGATTTATTCTCTTAACAACTTTCCCATATAACATACAGTGTTGTTAATTATGTTAATCATGTTGTACTTTAATTACATCTTTATCTTATAACTGGTTTCATTATTTTAATTTAATTTACAAATGGTTTAAGTATATAGAAATATGATTGGATTTTGTGTATTGACCTTAACCCCACAATATTTTAAAATGCATTTATTATTTCTAGTAGTTTTCTTGTAGCTTCTTTAGGATTTTCTAAATAATGGCTCATATCCTCTGAAAATACAGATAATTTTCTTTCTTTCTTTCTTTCCAAAAGTAATGGCTTTCTTTTTTTTTTTTCTCTTACACTCCAATAAAATGTTGAAATGAAGTAGGGAAAGTGGGCATTCTTATTCTTTCTGATATGTTTTTTCAGCATGGGGAAGTTTTTAATCTTGTTCCTTTAAGCATGGTATTTAAAATGAGGGTTTTTTTTAAAAAAAACTTTGTTTCTTTGCTTGTAAGTGTCATTAATCAGATTGAGGAAGTTGTCTTCTATTACTACTTTGCTGAGATTATTTACTTTGCATAGTTGCTGAGTTTTTCTGCATTTATAAAAAAGATTATTTTTCCATCTCTTTAAAAAATGGTTAATTACATCGACTAATTTTTCAGTGTTGAACCAATTTTGCACTCCCTAGATAAAGCATTCTTAACCATAGTAGTATACCTCTTGTCTTGTCAAGGCAGAAACCAATGAAGAGACATCTTTAAATTAAAGGAAGAAACTCAACATACAATTCCATGCCAACTGAAATATTCTCTAATATATGTTTAACTTTTCTAACATTCTTCATTCTCTGTGTTAATACAAGTTTGCAACCGCTATCATTTTGTGTTAATCCACAGAAATTTGTCAACATTTTTTATAGTTTAGAACTGCTGGTGAAGATTTTTCTTTTTTTTCTTTATCTGAGAATGTGTTCATTTTGCTGGCTAGAATTCTATGTTGAAAGTTTCTTTCTTTAACTTACAGTTGTATCGTCACTGTCTTTAGCCTTGACAGTACAAGAAACACTATTAATATTAATAAACCTCAATAAAGCTGTTTAAAAAGTTACCCATAAAATAATGGGTAATGTTTATGTAGAGAACAGTGAACAGACATACATATGAGATGTATCTTTAGGTGCATATGGAGTTTTAGAGGGGACGTTTACTCCAAACTTTTGAAAATGCTTTTTGTTTGTTGGTACTTTTTCTGCATCACATGAAGAAAAATCAGGCTCATAATGTTGCTTTTTTCTTAATTAGATTTTGGTGCTTGTGAAGCTAGTAGAGTTCTATGTATTGAGTATTGGAATGACTGCCAAGGAGGACAAGTTACCCCAAAGTATTCTAACTACAGCAATAATAAACAGAGGATAATTGCTTTAATATTTTAATAGTCTACTTTTATATTGTCTTTATCAGCATGTGTAAGAAAAACAGCTATAAAAAAACTGTAAGACCCAAAAATGACTAATAGATCTAATTATAACTCAAGGAGCCAAATGAACTGCTTCAAAGGGGCAAATAGAGCAACAAAGTGGCAATTATAAGCATAAGTTTACTATGCTACTTCTAGGATTACTCTTACAAAACAATTCCATTTGGCGAAGTATATCTAGGTTCCTCTGAGCATATACTTAGAATAGAAGCAAACAATTCAAATCACTATAAGATTTTTATATAAATGTTTATATTAGAATAGTTCTAGATTTACAGAAAAGTTGCAGAGATAGTACAGAGAGTTCCCATCTACCCCTCATGTGTAGTTTTCCCTATTACTAATATTTTAAATTCATTTGATGCATATTTACCAACTAATAAACCAATATTGATGTTATTATTAACCAAAGTACATACTTTATTTGGATATTTTTTAGTTTTTACCAAATGTACTTTTTCTGTCCCAGGATCTCATCTAGTATTTCACATTTTATTTAGTCTGAAGTTTTTGTCATGATTAGACAGTGGTTATGGGTTTTGAGAGGAAGACAAAAGAGGTAAAGTGTTATTCTCATCACATCATTTGCAGTGTACATACTATCAACACAGAAAAATAAAAAATGCTATTTATGTTATTAAATTCCATTCACTTCCAAATCAGTTAACACTTGGGTTTTCTTGCACATAATACTTATTTACTCTCTATCTACAGAAGGTGGAGGCAAGGTGGATAAATATTTTCCAAGACAAGTAGCACAGCTTTATTTTGAAAATTGTAATAAAACTACTTGATTTACCTCTATAACATGAGTTATTTTAAAACTAGTAAACAATTCCTTAGCAAGCATAAATTAACTTCTTATTTTCATTGCTATTATTGTTTCATAATTTGTTTAATTTAATTTTATTTGTATATTCTATGGAAATTCTCTAGGACAATGCTTTAAAAAGCAATGTCTTAGTGCATGGCAGAAATATTGATCTCCAATAAGTTCTTTGTCTTAAGTCTTAGAAATATCAACAGAAGCCTCTGGACAGAGTTTGGTTATCTGGCATTGTGTTGAGACTGGTAGATTGGCATTGTCTAACCTTCATTACTGAGGTACCACTGGATCTTTGGTATGGTGTTTGACAATGTTAAATACCGTTTTGGAAAAATAAATTTTCCTGGAGTTAAGTGGATTGTAAGCTAAAGAATAACACTTAAAAAATAAAATTAGTTGCTGAGGGGACTTATCTTCTAAAAATTATATTTGCTCTTTTAACTCTTTGAGATTTTTAAGACTGGGGATCATAAAAATTTGTTTTAATCTGCATTTCCATGATGACTACTTACCTGTTTATTTACCTACATCTCATTGATCATTCATAAAGTTTTTAACTCTCTGTGATTGTGTCGTTTCAAGCATTCTCCTCATTTATTGTGTTTTTGTTTATCATTGAGCCTAGGTCATATTAGTTAAAGCATACCCAATTCCATCCAGATATTATTCTTGACAAAACTTAACATAATAAGAAATTAAAAACTGTTTCATTTATTTGGATTTTATATTTATTTGCATTTCTATACACTAACAATGAAAGATCAGAAAGAAAAATTAAGGAAATAATTCCATTTACCATCGCATCAAAAAAAATAAAATGCCTAGGAATAAATCTACCTAAGGAGGCAAAAGACCTGTACCCTGAAAAGCATAAGATGCTGATGAAAGAAATTGAAGATGACACAAACAGATGCAAAGATATACCACGTTCTTGAATTGAAAGAATCAATATTGTCAAAATGATATACTACACAAGGCAATCTACAGATTTAGTGCAATCCCTATCAATGGCATTTTTCACAGAACTAGAACAAAAAATTTAAAATTTTTATGGAAACACAAAAGACCTCATATAACCAAAGCAATCTTGAGAAAGAAAAATGGAGCTGGAGGAATTGGGCTCCCTGACTTCATATTATACTACGAAGCTACAGTCATCAAAACAATATGGTACTGGCACAAAAACAGACATATAGATCAATGGAACATGATAGAAAGCCCAGAAATAAACTCACACAACTATGGTCAATTAATCTATGACAAAGAAAAGACACTCTTCAATAAGTGGTGCTGGAAAAACTGGACAACTACATGTAGAAAAATGAAATAAGAATATTCTCTAACACCATACACAAAAAAAAACCTCAAAATGGATTAAAGATCTAAATGTAAGACCAGATACCATAAAACTCCTAGAGGAAAACATAGGCAGAACACTCTTTGACATAAATTGCAGCAGTATCTTTTTAGATGTCTCCCAGAGTAATGGAAATAAGAACAAAAATAAACAAATGGGACCTAATTAAACTTAAAAGTTTTTGCATAGCAAAGGAAACCATAAATAAAACAAATAAGAAAATAATTTTATTTTCAGCATAATTTCTTTCATCTTTGGACTTTAAAGGGATTTGATCTTTTCAGTTTTAATTTTCCCCAGAAAATTTTATAAAGAAATAGTCAGATTTTGTTTATCTTCATATCACTGGCACTTTTTATTGGAATTTTTATGTTGCCTTTCAGTGTCATTCTAGAATTTTTGATGAGCTATACTAGACAATTGGATTGGGTATGATTTGGGCAAAAATAGAATGTGAATAATATTTCATATTTATGTTGAAAGCTCTTTGAAGTTTATTGAATTATTCTTTAGAACCACTTCTTAGCTTCTGAGTGCAAGAATTATACTGCTCATGCCTACTATCATACCCAAAGGAGGGTTTATTGTTATTAGGAACTGACCTTAGGAAAGTGGGCAAAGACTTCCTTAAGAAACTACTGAGCTCCTTTACAGAGAGAAAGAGCCAGACCCCAGTTAATACTTAAGAGTAATGGGTCAAAAAAAGACAAAATATTAAATAGAACCTTAAATTTCTATTTATGTTTTTAAATGTCTAGAATGCTCCATTAGAGTAGCAATCCTCTCTCCACCAATTCACTCCAAGGAAAGAGGCATATCTCATCTTATGGGTGAGTCTGAAAGAGAAACACTAAGCAAACACGGTTGAACCCCTTCCTATTCCTTCTTCTGTTTTGGTATACGACTGTCTACAGAGAGCGTATGTTGTTGCTACTTCACTAGTTTAACTTTTACAAGTCCAACCCACCTCCTATCTCCCTTGGTGATATCCAGCTTTGCCTTTAGCACAGTAATTATGGTTATTCACTTTTGAGTGCAGTTTTCCAAAGCCATTTGGCCAAAGCTAAGCCATTATCATCCCTATGGCTTTACCATTAACAAAGGTGATATCTTAATCACCTTCTGCCAGTCTCCTTTGTTAATCTCTCTTTTAGTTACAAACCCAGTCAAGGAACACAGCTGTCAATTACCAACGCCTCTAATACTCTAAATGGTATAGTATGTTGTAAATGTTCTCTGATAATTTAAATTCTTGTTCACTCTTACAGTGCCATTTTCCAATGGGTCTTTGTTGTTTCTTTTTAAAGAAGGGTTACATGTAAGGGTTACATGAATGTACCTTAAAAATAGTCTGAAAACTCCAGGAAGGATGAATTAGGATTTAATTCATTTATTTGAAGTTTGTAGCAGAATGAGATCTTCTTTGACCTAGTTCATGACTGTATATATTTATTACACACTGCTTTCCCTTTTCTACTTCCATTCTCTATACAGCAACTATAGAAGTTTTTAAGACAAATTCCTTGCTTAAAAACACATGCTGTTTTTCCCCCTGAATCTAGGAAAAAGACCGAAAAACAACATTGGTTACAAAGTGCTAAATAAGCTGGTCCCTGTGAAACTCTGCAGACGGAGCCATTGCAATCTTCCCCCTTGGTTCTGTATTCCAGCCATACCAGCATTCTTTCAAAGTTCCAAGTGTTTCCCATGCAATCCTTACCACAGAATTTCTGCAACTGTGTGTGGTTCTTTTCCCCAGAATAATCTAATATTTCCTCCCTCCTCCACATACCCTTCTCCAATATCACCTACTTAACACTAGCTTTTGATGAAAATATTACTTCCTGAGGGTTATGGTAAGCCACAGCACACTGTGGTCCTCTTGTTTCTTGGTGTGTGTGTGTGTGTGTGTACACACATGAGTGTTTCTACTTCACAGACTGATAATGTATATACATAATAAAAGATATATACACATACATACACGTGTGCATAGCATTGCTGCTTTTGTTTATTTGTTGTTGTTCTGGTACATTTGATTAAAGTCTGCCTTCCCCAGGCAACTGTAAGCTCCATGAGAGCAAGGACCAAGTTAGGTAAGTTAGATTTTCTCACTGTTTTAATTGTCAGTACCTAGCAGAATGCCCAAAGCTTCTGGACTCCTACTGAATCTTGAATAAGTGAATAAATTGCCTCATCTATTTTATATTCTTTATTACTCTAAAGGTAATTTCCTATGTATGTGCCTGCATACACAGGAGGGTTTTGATGATTTAGACAACCTGCAAATGCTTAAAAAATTAATGAGGGAATAAAATAGATGCCAGATGTTTCTTCCATTTGGCAACTGTCTGGACTCTGAAAAAAATCTTTTAATAAAGGGCTTTGTGTTTCCTTACTCTATAGTTTTACTCTTAACTTTTCTTCAAAAATTGTTCCAAAAAGATCATGATGAATCTAAAGCTATCTAGTCCCAAAGGGAAAAAAAGATCTTAAATTGGATTAAAAGTTAATGAAATATTTTACTACTGCATTTTACCATAGCATTTGCAAGTTTTATCTGAGCATCCTAATAATTTAAAAATCACTCTCCTCATCTCAATCAGTGAAAGGCTATGAAAAAGTTCTCATTTTATGATCCAGAGAGTCTCATGCAAAAGAAAATAAATTAGGTTATAAAAGGAAAGTATTGTATAACTTGCCTAATGGTCTGTAATCTGTTAAAAGTACAGCTGCGGTAGGTTGTTTAACAGGTGCTATGATCATGGAGCGTAACAAACACGTTAGGCTTTGTAGTGCATTTAATACCTTATAAACAACTGGGTTAATTTGGACAGGGCTAATGGATTAGTTCAAATGACACTTTTGTAAAAGGTCTGTGATTATATTGTGCAAATCTGATTGAAAGTCTAACCTTAGGAACCAATTCAGCATTGTACTTTGGAATGAGGATTATCACTCTCATAGTATTCTGGAAGTCTCCACCAACAGAAAACTGTGACTGAACATTCCAGTAGTTCTACCATAGTAGCCCATGCACTCTTTGAAAATGGGCATAAATCCCTGCCCTGAAACTATCAGAGCAAATAATTTGGGTTTTTCCTATCAAGCAATTAACCACACATGTTACTTAAGCACCTTTGGGTAAAGTTACAGAAACTTACATGCAGCTTTAAAGCCAACTGCTTAATAAATGAAGGAATTTTTTTTTGATGACTGACTCAATACCAGAATATGTGGACCAGAGGCAGGGATTTTGAGGAAAAAAAAAAAAAGAAACATAAGTAACAAAACCATATATACTTTGGCAAATTTGCTAAACTTCAAGAATAAAGAATGGATACAAGGGTTATTAAGGGAAAATAAGAAAAATATTAAGTCACCTGGAACAGGCAGTGATACTGTAGACATCCAAAGGATAATGTCAAGGGAGGCATCAGCTTGAAGAGTCTGCAATTCAGAAGATAAGAACTGTCAAAAGGAACAAATTTAGGAATCATTAACAGATATATTTTGAGCCATTTGAATAGGTAACCTAAATTTAAAACATGCACAGCAAGAGGTGGACAAAGGCCTCAGATCAACTACTGAAGAGCAGTTACACATAAATATAGACAGAAGAGGCAGCAGGGAGGCTGAAAAAGGAGAGGATAGTTCCATACAACAAAAACAAAAATTGTGATGTCATGGAAACCAATGGAGTAAGTGTTCTAAGAAATGAAAATAGAGTGTTTTAAGGTTCTATTAAGGAAATAACATGCCCGTTACACATGAGCGTGTTGGCTGAGTTGTAATGGTAGAAGCATAATTGAAAAGGGTTAAATTATAAATTGAGACTGACATCGCTGGCAATATGTAAGCCAGATGGACTAAAAAATCAATTGCATTCACTACTAATGACCTAAAATTCTATATCTATTAAATCAAACATCAATTAAATCCATTGCTGAACTTTGAAGAATGTAAGGGAAAAACTTATGAGAACAGAGATTAAAAGAAAAACTGAAATTAACTTGGTAAAATAGCACTCACACTCAAATTAAATTTTATCTCATTAAAACACCTAGAGTGATGGTCTGAGGATACAACTTAAAAAGGTGGAAAAATAACTACAGGTCAAACTTAAAGAAAGGAAATTAAAGAAATAATAAAGACAAGTACAAAAATTCTAAAAAGAAACACAAAGGTATTGTAAAGAGAATCAACAATAATAAACTTCTATTAAGATTGACGGAGAAAAAGTATAAAGAATTATAAGAATGCAAAATATAAAAAATTGGTAATGACTACAGATATATAAAACATTTAAATTTTAAAATAAAAAATATGGCAATAAAATAGAAAACTTGAATAATTTTCTAGAAAAATACCGCCTATCAAACTGATCTGAAAAGGAGTAGAATACATAATTAGAACTAAAATAACTTGTAAAAATTTGCAAAAGTAGAAAATAATACACACACACAAGGCCCTTTAGTTTTAGTGTTCAGCTCTTCTCAACTTTCCAGAACAGTTTTTATCTCTATATATCTATAGTGCTATCTATATCTGTATCTATATCTATATCTATCTTATATAAACTATCCTTAAGAAAAAATATATTTAAAAAGGAATTCTCCTAGCCCATTTAAAATGTTGGTGTAATCTTGAAATCAAATCTAACCAATGACAACCAAGATGTAATTTTAGGCTGATCTAATGTATATGATGCACTCGTAAATTTTAAAATCCACCAACATCTTTAAATTGCATTGTAATCAACTGAGGTATACTTTAAGAATGGAAGGGTTAACATTAGAAAATAAGAAAGGTAATCATATTAACAGATTAAATGATGAAAACTTATGATCATCTCAGTGGATGCAGCAATTAATTTGAAACGTTTTATAGCCATCAGAGGAAAAATATAAATGTAAATAATTCCATAGCATAAGTGCCATCTACAAGAAACCTCAAGCAGCATCAGTGGCAACAGCTAATTTAATGGGAAATAGAAAAACAGAGAACAGTTAAATGGATCTGATAAATTTTTTCCTAGTAATCATATTTTTGATGAAATTTTGAGCCTTGTTCTAAGAAGTGCCTTCATGGGATCCATTTCATCACACAGGGACTTCTTGTACAATACGACATGATGCTGGTGGAGTCGTGGTTATTGTATAAGATTCAAATATTAGAATTTAGTGAGGGACCAAGACTCTCTCATTGCAGCTCACACCAGGCCTTCATTTACCAGATCTACAGTTTCCTTTTCTGTTATATAGATTAAAATAGGAGTAAACGGTCTAACCAACATTTTGGACTGTTAAAAGCTGTAATTTCATTTAGTCCCTGCAAAAACATCCTTGCTGGTCACACCATTCTTAGGCCTAACCTGACTTTAAAGACAACTGTTCTTTGTAGTTGGCACGTTGTTACCTGGCTTTGGCATTGCAGGATGCCAACAGCACCAATAAAATAAAAAATCCCATCTCAAAGGCAGCATATTCTACCTTCATTCACAAACTACAGAGAAAAACACCATAGCACTTTTCAAATATGCTGAATCTGTCTTCAAAAGTGTTTTCCAAATGCCTTGGGTTAAGCAGCTATGTTCTATGTCTTCTTCTTTTATGCATTTGAATAGTAGGTAAGCAGCTTATGAGGAATCTCCTTTATATTATTTATACTATTTCCATAGATATTTTGATAATTTACTCTATTATCAAGCCAAGGAATTTCTGGAGTCTCAACTTCATTTAAATAGACATCACTGAATCCAGGTTATAGGTCACTAATCAAAAACAGACTACAGTTATAGCCATTTATGGCTGTTTGAGTTAGTATATTGATTGAAACAAATCTCTATTCAGTTCACCTGAATCAATATGTTTAGCCAGTATAAAAGCATCTCCCCTTACGTATCTAACACAATAAGTATATGTCCTCATACACATTCTTAAATTCTTACTGTTATAAGTTAACAAAATATTTGAACACTTCTATTGTATAATCTTTTTCTTCCAGTTTTTTTTGTGACATAATTGACATACAGCATTTTATGCGTTTAAGCTGTACGTCATGATTCTACTTACATACATCATCAAATAATTATCACAATAAGTTTAGTGAACATCCATCATCTCATATAAACATTAAAGAAATAGAGAAAAAACAGTTTTCCTTGTGATGAGAACTCAAGATTTCCTCTCTTAGCAACTTGCATGTATAACATGTAGCAGTGTTGATTATAATTATCATGTTGTGCATTACATCCCTAGTACTTATTTATCTTATTGTATAATCTTTATCGTTCAAGTTTCTGATACCCTAAAGCATAAAGGAAACTGATTCTAGGTATTGATCTGGAGCCTATGAAGAGTGAAAGGGGAGAGGCATCAGGAGAAAGCACATTACTTTGCATGGAAACATTTCTGGTGTAATTTTATAAAAGGTAAACACAGCCTCCATATTTCAAGAGGTGGAAAAATTTACTGCTTTTGCTGGCAGGAAGTCTCAGTGAGATTTGAGAGTCTTTATTACCTGGAGTTATCCCAATTCTCCCAAGTTTCCCACATTTTTAAACCTAAGTTTTACCTTTGCTTGGCAAGGATGAGAATTTTAAACCTAAATTTTTATTAAATCAGATCTGCAACTATGAGATATAAGGTACATTTAAAGGAGTCATAGGAGCTTTTTGATTCTCTGACAAAGATTTGAACTTATAACTTAAAATCTTTAGACTCTCATTTCACTATCTTTCCCAGTTAGAAGGAATCAGCCACTCCATAGTCTTGAATTTCTTATGACCTCTAAACTGTCCTATGATAGTATCTACTTTCTCTTCAGAAGAGTTGCCTTCTCTCCACCCATCTTTCCAGGTGACTTCAAAAACAATTTTAAACAAGAATTGTGACACAGTGTTTCTTCTTCTAATTCTAATCAGAACTTCACTGCCTCTAAACCCATGCAGGTTAGAAAACCAATTCCTCATTCACATTGCCTATGGACTCTAATGTCTTAATTGTTGCATGAGTTCTTAGCTGCAGAAAGGAAAATCCATCCTAGCTAGTTTAAGATGACAAGTATTTATTTAAAGATATAGACCAGAGAACAAGACTTAGATTATACACAGCAAGAAATATCCAGAAGAAACACTAGTGGCATTGTTATAACTCCTGTGCTGCAGCAACAGACAGTAGTTGCCTATGATAATAAAGACCCAAGTTCCAGAATATCCATCATGGCTCTTTCAGAAGACGAAGAACCAAAAGACACAAACTCCCCACACTGGTTGATTTGATCACATTTCTCTCTTCTGCCTGTAAGTCTCATGTAAGTGCATCTACATGTAGAACCTTAGCTTCAAAGGAGTTTGGGAAAGTCATTTTGTTTGTTTATTCTAACTTTCTAGCCTCTAGAGTACATGAAGTCAAGGTAGGAGGAGGATAGAATGAAGACTGAGAGAATTTAAACAAATATTAAATATGTCCAGCTTTCTCACTTTAAATATGGCTATGACTTATAAGCCTTCCAGTATGACTTGAATGCAAACCATCTGTCTTTAAAAAGAAGATGATGAGGAAGAATATGATTAATGATTTAACATTTCAGTTTACCAGATAAAGCACTTTTCCCTCAGTTTGCCTCCAGAGACTATTTGGTGTTCATTTTATAACACAGTTGGAACTAAATTATACCAAATGCAAAAGTGTACAAATCTAAAATAGTATGAAATATGTATGATCAATTGCAGCCCAAGAAAACTTTTGAAAGTATAAACTAATTCTGCAATGATAAACTAATTCTGAATGATGTGTTTCATATGCAATTAATTACACAGTGCATTTTATTTCAAAATAAATGCTTAACATAATTCTCTATGCCCTGAAATGAGAAAAAAAATCTTCCATTCATTCAGCTGTCAGTATAAAACACTTGATAATGACTTATTTCAAAATTATATACATTGTTTAGGGCAATGGTTTCCTGGCAGGAAATTAATAATGAGCTAATTTAAGAAAGCGCTCTAAATGATTTAAAGAACTTTGTCTGCATTATCTGTGGTATTTTGCCACTTTGCTTATAATCCTTTATATATTGTTCTAGGACACCAAATGGGATTATTACTGACTTAATTCTGGATGTCCCCAGAGAACAGGACCTTGAGGTTATGACCCCCCATGTTTGTGTGTTTCCAGACCACTTGCGAAAGGATGAGCAAAAGGGTGTTCAAATATTAGTTCTGCAACCTTTAGGCTCTCATCTTCGAATGTGGAAAAGTGGAAAAGTGGAAGAGGCAAATAGGCAGAGAAGTTCTTTGGAGGGAATTGTTAGTACAGTGTGTGACCCCTTTCACAGCAGCTGTAATACAGAATGATGCTCCCACCTCTTCTGCAGCTCAATAAAAGGAGTTTCAGGTGACCATTCAGAGAGTTTGACCTATTTCCCTTAATATCTGGAGAGAAGAAGAATACCATGGCTGATTCTGTAGACAGACCTAGAAAAGCCTGAAAGCCTAAGAAGATGCTGGATGACCATCTAATTGACTGAGATGGCTGCGTAGGAGACAGTCTTCACATGCAGAGTTTAGCTGGACAAAGGATATCAGGGTATATTCCCTTTAGAAATAGGCAACAAAGAGAACTGTCCTGGAACTGTCTTAAAGGGATTTTTCCAAGACAATTACCTGGTGAAACTCCAAAAGAGAACATCTGTTTGAGGTCTACTATCATAAACCAGACACTGAGAACAGAGTGCTAAGCAGCCAGGAGAGGGAGAGACATGTTAAGGAATCTACAGAGCAATGATCTATAGTGATAGTCTCTGAAAAGTCCACAAATTCAACCAAAAGGAAATTTAGCTGTAAATACCTCCCTTGACTGTAAGAAAACAACACAGGTTCATATCACTGTCAATTAAATAAAACATTTCCTGACTCTTACTTTTTCTCCCAGTTCCTCCTTACTCCAACCCTGGACGAATCAGAAAATGAGGCTGAAATACTAAGAATGAAGTTGGATGTAGAAGAAAAGCAACATTTATTGACCAGAATAAAAGTGATTACACTTTCTCTTCCTGTTTTAGGCTTCTTTATAAGAAGCAGCCTAAGCTGAGAGAGAAGAGATGCTTTAATTTTAATAAAGCTCAGACACGTGACTGTATACTAGACTATTTTATTATAGACTGAATGTTTGTGTCCCCCCCAAAATTCATTGAAATCCTAACCTCCAGTGCGGCTGTATTTGGCGATGGGACCTCTAAAGAGGTAACTGATGTTAAATGAGGTTATAAAGGTGGGTCCCTGATCCAATGGGATTACTGTCCTTATAAGAACAGACACCAGAGTGCTCACTTTCGCACTCTCCCTACACACACACAAAGAGGTCATATGAGCACACAGGGAAGGTGGACATTTGCAACCCAAGGGGAGAGCCCTGTTAAAGAAAAAACTATTCATGACACTTGTTCAAATTGGCAAGGCAGACTTTATTCAGGGAGGCACTAATGCCATAGATGTAGGGACCGCTGCAATGCAATTTTGAAGTCAACTCCAAATATAGCATGCACAAAGTGGTGGGGGTCAGAGATGAAAAATTACTAAGAGAAACATCAAGAATAAAGGAGATTTTGGCTTGACTGACCTAACAGGATTCTCGTTGAAAGCAGGCCAGGGTGATCAGACATCTCCTGGGGTATAATCAAGGATAAGGAACCCGACTGGATATTGAGGGTGATCAGATATTGAGGGTAGGGGTGGGCATCTGGTTAAACTGACTTAGTAGGATTCTTGCTAAAATTGAACACAGAGATAAACATGCAAGTCCAAAGATTGGGCTTAGTTGAAAGAGTTCAGAGGAACCTGAGTAGGATTTGGTCAATGAAAGAATCTTTGTCAGCTCTCACCAGACACTAAACCCACCTGGCACCTTGATCTTAAACTTCCAGTCTCCAGAATTGTGAGAAAATAAATCTCTGTTTCTTAAGCCACTCAGTCTGTGGTATTTTGTTATGGCAGCCTAGAAGACTAGTACATGTCTATTGACTTTTTTGTGTTAGATTTTCCAAACACTCTAACCTTCAAATTTTAACTCATTAACATTGTGTCTGTTTTTGCTCATTTACCAAGAAATTTACCTTACTACAATGTGTATAAGATTCATATTGTGTAAAAATTTACAAAGGATAATCAATTCAGTTCAGAGGTCACAGTACATAGTAAAACTGAAGCAAATTATCAAAGGTAAAACAAACATTTGCTCTTACAGAACCACTCATGGAGAAATAGGTCTCTGCTTCAGACAAGAGGAGTTAGAAGCGAACATAATATGATTGAGTTCTGGTCATAATCTTGTCCTTAAAATTCATACATTCTGCTAATTGAGATAGTGCTGTAAGATTCAGCTTGACTTTTTGATTTTCCCTGGAAATATGGATGCAGTAGTCAAATAATAATCCAAGAATATTTATTATGATTTTATCCCTTATATACCCTATCCATCCAGTGAAATATAGAGAACAAGACCATGAATCTATGTTAATTCATGACAGGGGCTGGGTGGAGAGAAATTAGTGGTTGTTTCTGTTAATTTATATTTCTGCACTACATCTCTAAAAGTAAAACCCTGGGTTAAGGTAATGATCAATGCTTAATTTGATTGACCTGCATGAATGACTTGGGGGAGAGGAAAATGGAGATTATTTTCTTTCTCACACAGGGGCAGTTAGCATTGACTTAAGTTTGTTACCATTCTAACATTGCACCTGTGCAAAGAGGCTATGTGGAAACAATAGATTCTTACTCTGAATAAAAGAAAGAGACCACAGAGAATCTGAGTAACCTATAAGGTGCTAATATTTGTATATGAGAATAAACACATGGCCTGGAATGAAAGCAGAGAGCAAGTAAAGCATAGATAGATTCAGGTGTTTTTGAGTGTTTTCTTTAGGAGTACTTTATTGTCCCTCTCTGTCTTGAAAGTTACGTCATCTAAATCAAAAACAAATCTCTTGTCAGACATTTCAGAGCTATCTAGTACACCACCTTGGCTAATAAGGAGTAGTCTTTCAGCGCCATATAGTCAAAGCTCCAAGCATTATGAAGCTGGGGCTAGGGCTCTGCAAACCACCATAGGGAGGAATAGAGGGCTACTGAGGCAGAAGGAAGGGAGTAAGACATACCACTCCCAATTGCATACTATCCCTCTCAGTGTTGCCCCTTCAGCCTGGCAGACACAGTTGTTTCTGGTCTTCGACTTCTTTTGGCATTCTCAGAACCAGCCTGAAGGCAAAATCCTCAGAGATTTTAGCAGAGGTATGAGAGACCCAGCTCCTTGGACTTTATCACAAGACCTCTTCCCTTTGTTCCTCTAGATCAGGGGTCAACAAACTTTTTATATATTTTGAGTTTTGAAGGCTAAGAGGTAACATTGGTGAGAGTATGTAGGCACTTACAGAAAAATTTAAAATATAAAAACCATTCTTAGTTTGCCTTAAAAATTAGGTGGCACACTGGATTTGGCCCGTAGGCCATAGTTTGACACCTGTCCTAGTCCTAGGGATTTAGCTGCTTCCTACACTGACTATTTGTATGTTGCCATAGTTTTCCTTTTCTTTTTCTTTCTTTTCTTCTCCCTTCCTTTGCTTTTCTTTCTTTTCTTTCTAAATTTGCTCATGCCTACCAAGTCAATTCTTTATACAAAATCATCTTTGTTAAAATACCTTGTACATATATGTTTTCCTGACCAAACTCTGAAACACGATATTGATAAACATGCCTTTAATTTTACCACTCATCTGCTCAAAAACACCCAGAAGCCTGAGGAAAGGAAGGCAAAAGAGCAAGGAAATATAAAATTCCACTGTCAGGAAACAAAGTAAATAGAAAAATTACTTATTTTGATTTTAATGAATAGAAATATTACATAGCACTTAATAAATAGAAATCTGTCATCTTTCCTGATAGGAAAAAAAAGGAAAGCTTATAAATCATTAAAGTGGACAAAAAGGAAGATCATTTCTTTATACCCATTATTTTCCATATGCTGAGAAAGGAGGAGGCCTGAGGTGACATTTTGATGCTTTGTCTTGGATTACTGAGAACAATCTTCTGAGAGAAAATTAGAGAGCAAAAAGGTTTTAATAATTGAAAAAGACATTGTATAATTTTGAAACTGGATTAACAGAAGGCTAGAAATAATTTTTGTTTCAAATTAAGAATTAGCAATCATGTATAATTTATTTGTTTTAAAATAATTAGAGTCTAAAGTTTTGTAAATGTAACAGTTTTAACTTACACATATTCCATTGGTAGAAATATAAAAATTCATAACTTTAAATATCTGTTTTGAATTTGAGTAGTAATGTTATGTTATCTATAAATTTGTTTTAAAATGTGAAACTGGCATACTTCCAACATCTTTTGTCAGTGTATTAATAAAGTGAAGTTTAAATAATTGGGGTATAAATCTGCATTCTAGAATTCAAGTAAAAGAAAATCTCCAAAACTGGTTTCATAAAACTAAGTTTTTTCTCAGCTTAAGAATCAAGTGAAGTGACAGTGTAATATTGATTTAACATTCTACCTAATACAATGGAACTGTCATTACTTCCATTTAATTATATTGGCTGATCATGTAAAGAAGATAAATATCCACTATCTTTCAAGCTGTTTGGACAGCCATGGGCACAGTGAAAAGAAAGCTTTTCTGAGATGATCCATCGAGTTGGCAGTTCTATCTTTTATCTGCAGATAATGCTTCTGAGCACCATAGAGAGAGTTTCCTGAACACAATACACACACTTTCTCTCGCCCCGGGAAAATGTCATCAAATTTGCTTCAGACACTTCAAAGTACAATTAGACTCAATGATGTGAAGACATCTATAGCTATAGTCTATAATAAAATAAAAATAGATATGTCATACTAGCAAGTGTCAATCTAAATTGGAGTCACCATGTTGCAAACAAGTGTATTATGTTCTCCACTAGGCTGAATAGAAGATAACATATTCTTTATTTGTATACTTCTATAGCATATTGACTTATCACTTCAGCCACACTTGTAAAAATGCAGTAATCACATGTGCTAGTTTGCTAGGTCTGCCGTAAAAAGTACCACAAACTAGGTGGCTTAAATGACTGAAACCTCTTGCCTCACAGTTCTGGAGGTTAAAAGTCCAAACTCAAGGTGTGGGAAGATTTGGTTCCTTCTGAGTTCTATGAGGGAAGGATCTATTGCAGGTCTTGGCTTGCAGATGGCATTCTCCCTGTATATATGGCTGTCTCCAAAGTTCCCCCTTTTACAAAGACACCAATCATATGGGAGTGGGGCCCATCCTACTCCAGAATGACCTCATCTTAACTAATTACATCAACATCAAACCTATTTCCAAATAAGCTCACATTCTGAGGTACTGGGAGTTAAAACTTCAACATATAATTTTTTTTCATGGTGTGAAAGGGATCAGTTCAACCCATAACATACTATCTGGTACAGAATCTTAAATGTGATGAATCATAAGATAGACAATCATTAACCAGATCACACACTACCAGTGATAAATGCAGATTTCCTATACTGTTACTTATAATTATTCACATTTTCCCTATGATGATTGTAATGTTCTTAATAATATTATAGTTGATGAAGTGGAGGTAGAAAAGAGAGTGAAAACAAGGATCAATGGTGAATGAGAAATTAAAATGATAACCCTACACTACAATGGGGTATAATGCAACATCAGCAGGGAAGTATGATTTGCCAAATTCTCTCTACCTGAAGCTACAAAAAATGTTTTATGGTATCATTAATAAGGCCACATTATTTTTAGTGTCCTGAGAGATGAAGCTTTGCCAACCATCATCAACATACAAGAATCAATTTAATAAAGGCTGGCTAAATAAAAGGCATATTTTCAATTATATTGCAAATGGTCCTAGAGATTGTAAACAGATGCACTAAAAGAGAAGTTCAAAGCTAATCTTTCAAAAATAGATTCTCTTAGCTGAACCACTATTTTAAAAACCTCTAGCTACTTAGTGTTTCATAATGAGAAAAATTATGGACCCAAGATACCTTTCTCTTTAACAAATCAATAATGTTTTAAAAAAAATCAACACCCATGACTTATGGAGGTGACTGATTCAATACAAGTCAGTGCCTTAAAAACCACATTAAGTATTTATATTTTACAATTGCGTATAAATCGTTGTGATTTGGCAGTGTATTCTTATTACAAGTTCATTTGTGAAAATTGTATGCTGCCATCTTTTCTGCTTCTACAGCCCTCGAGGGAAAACCCTTTCTGTTTCCTGGAAGAGATCATATGTATATAAATTACTTTTAAAAAAATAAATCATTTAGAGAGCGCACCTTAGATACTTAAGTGTATGTTACATACTCCAACTGCAAAGTTATACAATACAAAATTAATGCTGATTTAGTACATAAAATTAGAATTGTTCTTAGGGTTCCTAAAGACTAGGAAAAAAAGAAACTTGCAGAATGAATCTTTGAGGCGAAGAAAGGTATTTACACTCAGGGTATGGGTCTTTAAAATCAGTACATTTTAATCATTCCTTCTAGCTATAAAAAAATGATGTCATCACTTTTAAGGATACCAAAGAAAATGTATCCTTTAAAAAAGCTTATTGTGGGGAAATGCATTTGGAAGTCACAAAGATATAAAATGAAGATTTTTGCAAATATCACCAATACATTAAAGACATATTCACAAACAAATTCTTAACATTGCATAACTTACTATGATCCAAACAAAAGGTATTATTCTTCCTCAAGGCATTACAACCCTCAAAGAAGGGTAAATTTCCCGATGAAATTTGGGGAAATATGATAATATATGCACTAAGTATAACACTGATTATAACTGAATGCAAAATATTAAGTAAATAAAAATCTATGATTTTTTTTGTGAGAGAAAAAGTAATTTGCCACCACTGGAGATCACTTACAACAAACTCTTACAGTAAAATTTGGTAATTAAAAAGAAAAATATGCTTGCAAGTATTTAGCCTGCTTTGTTAGAAGAAGCTATAACTTATTCCCACTTGATGAAAAACAGCCCTTTTTTTCTCTTTTCCTTCTCCTTTGCCTTTTTCTTCTTCTCACCTTCCTCATCCTCCACTACCTCCTTCTCCTCCTTTTCCCTCCTCTTTTAAACAGGAAATTTGCAGGTAATAATCATAAAAGAAACAACAGTTTAAAATAACCCTTGTCATTCCTCCAAAATAATTGATTCAGTATAGAATGATCCTTGGATGCTAAAACTAGAATTTGAAAAGGTGATGAAAACTGGCTAATTGAAGGGTATCAGAATATCATCATTAGTTTACTTGCTAATTGTGAAGGGGACAAAATTGACCTTTACAATGGTAACATCTAGAGGTTACAACTATAACTGGGTGATTAAAGATCACATCATAAAAAGGTGAACATTTGATGTTCTGTATAACATGCTATAATGTAGTATGAAGAACTACATCAGTCTCTATGGAACATCCTTGTGAAAATTTCAATTTGAACCTGTTGCAAGCCTTTATAACTAATTTTTAATTTATAGGAAATATTAGAATGTGGAAAAACAAGTTAGATGACATCATGAGGCAATAATTAGACAAATTCATACTGTGGCATATTTTATTTTAATAAAACTAGCCTATTCCCTTCAAAAAGCCAAGATCACTAGAAAAAAAAAATGGTCGGGAAATATAACAGTGGTCAGTGCATAACCCTACCCTCTTGCCTTTACTACTTTCTTATGTGTCAGTGTGACTGGCATGTGTGAACACCTTATTAGAGTCCTAAGAGTTTTTCTTGCCACCAGGACATACTTTGCTGCCTTTCATGTGAGTAAGGCATATGCATCAGGGAATTAATGATTTGAGAAATCCTCAAACAATAATTGATTAGGGTTTGACATAAATACTCTCTCACCCTTTTGGATGATTTGTAGGCAAGGTGTGTGTTGTACTCTGAATCAGGAGTTTTCCTGGAGGGATCAGGTGTCAGCCAGTCAAGGAGTAGCTGGCTTGGTAATGCACCCTTTATTGGCTGCCTTCCCTATCTCAATTATTTTCTCTCTTTCTGTGTTTCTTTCACCTTCTTAACAAATTATTTGAGCTTGAATCATCTTCTGGTCTATTTCTGGGAAAACCCAATCTAAGATAGGGACTTTTTCTTGATTAAAATTGATCCAGAAAGATAACTAACAATCTAAGTAAATAAATTAATTATAGAAACACACACATACAAAGATAAATTAAGCAAATATGGCAAAATTCTAATAGTATTTGATTTATACATCAACAAATTATATAACAAAGCTTTCATTAAAAAGAGAGCCTGCAGTAATAATGTCAATGCAGATATAACTTTACTCACCTTTAGAAAAGTTGTTATGCATTGTGTATTGCATACTATTTTTGCACAGCTCTGTGTATTGTACAGCAGTGTATATTGTACCAGGACAAAAGAGAATGAGACATTTAGCCCCTGATGTCACACACTATATAATATACTGGAGAAGCCATCCCTTAAACTAATAATTACACATTTCATTATTTAATTAGAGTTATAGTAAGTTCAATGAAAGATAAGTTCAGGGTACTAAAATACACAAATGTGGGGGAAGTGGCTTTATCAGTGGGTTTGGGGAGATTTCTTTGCAGAATCAACATTTCAGCTGGTAGTTGAGGGAGTGTAGATCTTAGCTTGTTGTTTATGCATGCATGCATGTGTGTGTGTGTGTGTGTGTGTGTGTGTGTGTGTGTGTGTGTGGAGAGCGAGAGAGAGAACATGTGCACAGAAGCAGAAATCATTCTGTTTACAAAGACTTCAAGTGAGGAAGAAGACAAGTATTTTCATGAGGGTAAAAAATGGCCAGTGTGACTGAAGTCCAGGAAAAAAAAGGAGGAAAAATGTAGGAAAAAGTGCAAGATAAGTCTCATGAAGAAGGCAGAGCACAGATTATAAGTCAAAGAGTGACTTTTAGACCGTGTTGCATATCACTCTAACTGCAATGTGCAAAACAGCCAGAGGGCTGTGACTATACTACCCAAGGCAATCTACAGATTCAATGCAATCACTATCAAATTACCAATCATGTATGTCACAGAACTAGAAAAAATGTTTTTAAATTTGTGTGGAAATACAAAGACCCTGAATAGCCAAAGCAATCTTGAGAAAGAAGAACAGAGCTGGAGGAATCATGCTCCCTGACTTCAGACTCTAATACAAAGCTACGATAATCAAAACAGTATGATACTGGCACAAAAACAGACATATAGACCAATGGAACAGGACAGAAAGCCCAGAAATAAACCCACTCAAGCACTTATGGTCAATCTACAACAAAGGAAGCAAAAATATACAATGGAGAAAAGACAGTCTCTTCAATAAGTGGTGCTGAGAAAAATGGACATCTACATGTAAAAGAATGAAACTAGAACATTCTCTGACACCATATACAAAAATAAACTCAAAATGGATTAAAGACCTAAATGTAAGACCGGATACTTATAAAACTCCTAGAGGAAAACATAGGCAGAATACTCTTTGACATAAATCACAGCAATATCTTTTTGGATCTGTCTCCTAAAGTAATGGAAATAAAAGCAAAAATAAGCAAATGGGACCTAATTAAACTTAAAAGCTTTTGCACAGCAAAGAAGGCCGTAAACAAAATGAAAAGACCACCTATGGACTGGGAGAAACTATTTGCAAATGATGTGACCAACAAGGGATTAATTTCCAAAATATACAAACAGCTCATACAAGTCAATATCAAAACAAACAAACAAACAAACAACCCAGTCAAAAAATGGGCAGAAGATCTAAATAGATATTTCTCCAAAGAAGGCTTATAGATGGCCAACAGGCACATGAAAAAATGCTCAACATCACTAATTATTAGAGAGATGCAAGTCAAAACTACGATGAGGTATCACCTCACTCCAGTCAGAATGGTCATCATCAAAAAGTCTACAAATAATATGGAGAAAAAGGAACTCTCCTCCACTCTTGGTGGGACTGTAAATTGGATTATTCTCTACAGCCTCTATAGAGAATAGTTTGGAGGTTCTTTAAAAAACTAAAAATAGAGCTACCATATGATCTTGTGGTCCTACTCCTGGGCATATATCTGGAGAAAACTATAATTCAAAAAGATACATTCCCCCCAAAGTTCACTGCAGCACAATTAACAATAGCCAAGACGGAGAAGCAACCTAAACGTCCATCGACAGATAAATGGATAAAGAAGATGTGGTACATATATACAATGGAATATTACTCAGAATTTTACTCAGAATGAAATAATGCCATTTGCAGCAACATGGATGGACCTAGAGATTATCATACTAAATGAAGTAAGCCAGACAGAGAAATACGAATATCATATAATATCACTTATATATGGAATCTGAAAAAAAAAGATACAAATGAACTTATTTACAAAACAGAGATAGAAAACAAACTTATGGTTACCAAAGGGGAAGGGGGCAGGGGGAAGGGATAAATTAGGAGGAAGGGATTAACAAATATGTACTACTATATATAAAATAGATAACCAACAAGGACCTACTGCATAGCACAGGGAACTATACTCAATATTTTGTAATAACCTATAACAGAAAAGAATCTGAAAAAGAAAAACAGTTTTTTATATATAAAAAAATGAATTGCTGTGCTGTACACCTGAAACAACTAACATGACATTGTAAGTCAACTAAATTTCAATTAAAAAGAGATGTTAGGGGAATTCCCTGGTGGTCCAGTGGTTAGTACTCTGCGCTTTCACTGCCGAGGGTGCGGGTTCAATCTCTGGTCTGGGAACTAAGATCCCACAAGCTGCACAGCATGGCCAAAAAAAAAAAAAGACGTATTATACAAATAAAAAATAAATAAATAAACACAATATTGCAAAGCAAAACCAAAAATAGCCAGAGGGCTAAATGAAATTAAGTATCTATGTGCATATAAGCATATCTTTTTATTCTGATATTTTGACATCTTGGGGCCTTGCTTACACTAGAGTGACTCAGTGTTAGCTAATTCCTAGAGGTCACAAACAACTCACCCAGGAGCATGCCTTTCCAACCAATGGGAAGCACATACCCCAACTACCAATTTTGTCAAGCTCTCACAGGCTATCACACTCTGTCTGCTCTTCTTTGCCCTAATCACCGCAGCACCAAAAACCAGACAACCTGACATCCACTACACCCCAGAGCCCACTGAAATTATTCAAACTATCCAATCTTAAACTTACTTAGCCTGTTTACACTACCTCTCCCATTCCTTCCTGTAAAAACCCAAATAAGGTCACTTGTCCAAATTTTCCCCTGGTTCCATCTGCTTCCTGACCAATCCTGATGTTCCCCATGTAGTCCTAGATGGGGGGTGGCATGCCCCCTCCTCTTGGGAACTGTGAGTAAAACTATCTTTTCAATGGCAATTATCTATTGATATGTTGGTCTCACTATATCCAAATAATACACAAGTCTACATTTTAAAACAGTATTAGATCCTAGAACAACAACAACAACAAGGATATTAATGAAAAACAGTGAAAGCTGCATAAAGTCCTTGTTTAGTTAATAGTATGGTTTAATGTTAATTTGTTAGTTTTGACAAATGTGCCATTCTGAGGGCTGTTAAATTAGAGAAATCTGGCTGCAGGATATTCAGGAACTCGTCTCAACTCTTCTGTAAATCCAAAATTACCCACAAATAAAATGTTTATTAAAAAAACAACTTTACACATAAAAAAAGGCCAGAGTGCATATGGAAGTAACAGTTCAGAACTGTTACAAAAGGAGACAAGTGTGGATCAGGTAGATTTCCTTGAGGATGGATTTGACCTAAGTATTCCTTGCCAATTCCTTGCTAAGTATTCCTACTCCTCTCCATATAAGAGGTTTACTGAATTACTCAACTGGTGGAGGACAAGAAGTGATTTGAATTTATAGCTTGATGGCATCTAATTAAGGCATAGAGATTTCCTTTCTTTCTGTTTTCTTCCCTTGGGCAATTTTGTGGCAAGTCTCCTGCTATATTTACCCTGGAATTTCAAATTATTTTTGTGGCAGCCTGTCCCAAGTCTACTTGGCTAACACTCCAGAATGGAGTGTAACAGTACAAAAGGTGACACGTTTCCATCTGCCTGATTCCTATATCTATCTCATACTAGATTCCACACTCAGATGTAGACTAGAGGCATCATGTACTATCTCCTTCAAATCCAAAGCAAAGCAGAAAAAAATTGGGAAGACATATTCTCTTTAAAATTCAATTTTGATTTCTCATACCATTTATGCTTAGAATTCTAGAATTAGAGTTCATTATTTTAATGAAGTTTGATGAGCTTCCAGATGTATAAGTCCTGCTGGGGTAATAATCCTTGTGCTTTCAGTTTACTAAGAAAGCATTTTATCCTTTATCTTCACCAACACTCCACAAGATGTTTTCATAAAGGGAAAAAAAGGAGATCATTTTTCCATTTAGCTCATTTTTTGTGTGTGTTTTCACCAGCTACTTACTGACTGAGGTACAGTAGAGGTGCTGCCACAGAGTTGCTGGCAAGATTTGGGCAAGAGGGAAAGGACTGTTTGCAGTCACACTTCACTTCCATCATTTTGACCAAAGATTTTTAATCCCAAGCGACAAAATACAGCACATCTGTCAGCCTATAAACAAGTGAATCACATAAAACACTTCTTTTAGGTAGTCTGGACTTTGAGGAGCTAGAAGAATTATTTTTTTTTTTTAAATTTTTATTTATTTATTTATTTTTGGCTGTGTTGGGTCTTCGTTTCTGTGCGAGGGCTTTTCTCTAGTTGCGGCAAGCGGGGGCCACGCTTCATCGCGGTGCGCGGGCCTCTCACTATCGCGGCCTCTCTTGTTGCGAAGCACAGGCTCCAGTCGCGCAGGCTCAGTAGTTGTGGCTCACGGGCCCAGTCGCTCTGCGGCATGTGGGATCCTCCCAGACCAGGGCTCGAACCCGTGTTCCCTGCATTGGCAGGCAGATTCTCAACCACAGCGCCACCAGGGAAGCCCAAAGCTAGAAGAATTATACCTATGTTTTTATCCCACCTTTACAAGTATCTTTTAATATATTTTTGTTGCATATATTCTTGAGGAATGAAAGCATTTATCGGGGCCAATTTCCTGATATAAATGCAGTAATGTTATTCAAAAAGTTAAGAAGCATTACCAGTTTTTAAAGTCTCCATATGAAGGAAACTTAGAAAGTAGATAATGCCTCATATTCCTGTAGGTCTTAAATTCAAAATCCAAGCTCTCTCTCTGTAGAGCAGGAGAATAGTTGGCCTTCAGAGATAGAAAAAGTGCTTGCTTATCTTCACTGGACAGAAATACTTAACATAGTACATCCCTGCTTACCAATGCAATGTAGCAACTCAGCATGCTATATGATTTTATGATTTATCTCATTTTAGTCAAGCATAGTGCTACAAATTTATGTATTGGGAAGGCAAATAATTACACAGGTACATTTTTCACATAAGTTAGTTTTATAATTACCTCACTTCCCTTAAATGAAATTACATTCTAAAGTGTTCTGTTCAAAAAATCTGGATAAGACATTGTCATTCAAGTTTATTTCTCAGAGCACCCAAGCAATACTTCAATTTGAAAATAATTATGTTGTTATGAAAGTGAACATGTTAAAAGTTCTTCACAGGAAAACCTGTTAGAAAGAGAAAGAAAATTGAATTAACTTTTGTCCTCTAAAAGCCTTACGTAGGTGTTATTTCCTACATTGTTTGCATGTATTAATATATACTTAAAATTATAGTTTGATTTATTTTGCTTTCCAAATTAAACCAAAATGTCCTCAGATGTTATTAGGGAAAAAAATTTTTGCCATATTCCTTATTTTACTGCTTTGCCATATGTTGAGCACTAATTATTTTAATCATAAGTATCTAAAATAGTATTTTAACTATAATATTCCCAGAAAACTTCCTGACCTCCCTGATATAGTATCATGTACTTTTCTGTACATTTATTACACCAGAAAATTTACATCATTTTTATAATTGTTTGATTAATATCTCTCTGCTACCCCAGATTATAAACTCTATTAAGGTAAGGACTATATTTTATGACTATTTTATCTTCAGTACCTCACACTATGCCTAGTATATGAGAGATGTTCAAAAAATTCTTGGTGAATAAATGAATATATGACTTTCACATTTGAAATGTGTCCTTTAAATGTGCTTTACTAGTTTAATAAAATTCTAAAACATCCAATATATGCCGAGCACAGTACAAAATTTTGACCCAAGTAAGCATTTAGTCTATCACTATATGCTTGCTGGATTTGACCATAGTTAGAAAACAAAGCAAAATAAAACTCTACAGTAATGGAAATAAACATTTATGCAGTGCTTAGTATTTATTAGGTGCCTTGAGTTTTGGTATGGATTGACAAAGTATATTGTCTATTCCTCACAATAACTTTATGACATTAGAATTCTAATATTCATTTAATTGATGAATAAATTGAAACTCAGGTTAATTTTCCCATTGTTATACAGCATATGGGGAATGAATTCAAAGTCAGGAAGGTTTCACTCCAAAACTAAACTCTCTTTAACCCACTGTGATTTATTGGCCCTTGAGACTAAACTAAAACAGCATGTTTTAATGGTTTTCATTCAAAGCTTTTTAGGTCTCTACATTCAATTCTATCTTTCATATTGAGATTCAATTTGGTCTTCAACATTTCTTTCTTTACTTTTCTATTTGGAACCTTGGAAAAATAAAAATAGCATTTATATATATTTAGTTTTGAAGTTTCATTATGCCTAAATATAATTTTATATATACATGTAATTTTTAATTTATTGTATAGAGATCAAATGTTTATTATATATACTTAATACATATTTTGGCATATGTACATAAAAACTTGGCTTTTGTCATGAGCATATACGTTATAAAAAGTATTTTTAAAAGAAATGAACACTGCCAAACTTATGATAATTTGATTGGAGTCCAATTACCATCGATGGTCAAATAACTGAATGCCAACATTTTCTAAAATGATATATTTCACTCAAATATTTGCATTGGACTTCCTGTATGTTAACTAAAGGAAACTTTTTTTTCCCTGTATGAATCATCTCCTTGGCACAGTGAGCTAAGAGCTAATTGGCTCCTAACTCCTTCATACTGTCAGTTTTCCAACTTGTTGGGTTCTACTTAAAATTTCTTCCTACATAATCAGAATTAAAGAAAGCTAATGCATTGTGAATCATTCTAGAATTGTGTATTGCTTATATCCCAATTACAGGCATTGTAATAATTGTACTTTCTCTAATAACCTCTTTTGCTTGGAGGAAAAACAAAACAATGACTTTCACTTCGCACAGCCACAAATTAGAGACCAAGAATAACCTTTCACATATTCCAGGCACTGTCTTCTAATTTGTAAATGGGGGTCACGAATCATCTAATCAGACAGGCTTCATTTGAAATGACACATACTACACAGCATTCATAATGCAGATCCTGGGTGTACAGGTTCACAGGCCAATTGATTTTCCTCTGTTGCTATTGTTCATGTCAGGCAATGGATTTTCAGATTGAAAAAAGAAAACAGGGATTATTCTAGCCTTATGAAGTTTTTGCTAGTCACATATATTTATTGATATATACCAAATTAAAGCCTAGAAAAAACTGCTACTTTTATGGAAGTTGAAGGGCAAAGAGGGAGAAGGATAGAGTAAAGAGAATGAATGTCTACACTCTTAAATACTCCTGGAGTTTTACCACCCTGCTTGTTTTGGGTTTTTTTTTTAATTAAGCATTTTTATTGACTGCAATGCCATTCTTTTCTCTCTGGTAGCTTTACTTTATTAATGGGTAGTTACTTCATCTGGTTTCAACATCATATTAATACAACCATTGTTGAGTCCTCATGTGGTCTTTGCCTCATGGAATAGTCAACACCATCCTAAATAAATCAATATTGATTCTACATTTGTGGTTTTTTTTTTTTTTTTATTTTCCCCAGAATCTTAGGCCATTTTTTAAACTGGTGGTGACCATGCTGATAGATCTACCTTGTCATGGTGAATTATAGAGAGAGTTGTAAATCTGTGTTTAGAGATGTGTGTGTGTGTCTCTTTTGTTGTAGAAAATTTTTATTCAGGATGTTAAAGCTGGACTATTTCCATTTTAACTTTATCAGTCTCCAAAATGGAAAATAAAGTATAATAAAGACAAAATAATAAAGCTATATTCTACTACACAGAAAATTCCAAAGATTAGAGAGACAGAGACAGAGAGAGAGAGAGAGAGAGAAAGAATGGAAGAAAGAGTAGTTTCTTTTTTCCATTTTCCTCTTGCCCATTTCTATAAGGAGATCAGGGAGTGAGAAGATGTTGAAAGGACAAGTATGATATAAAGAGGATGAAAATGTTGCCATATCATTCTGCATTATATTATATTATCTCCTACCTTTCTCACTCATCCTGGAGGACCCCAGTTTGACACAAATCAAGCAGATAGACAAAGGAAGCATATAGCAGACCATGGTCATTTCCTGCCACCTCACCATCCCATACTTTGTGAACTTTTAAGCCTAAAAGGGAAATAAGCTTTACTATATCATTGGTATGGTATAATAATTAGAATGTCTGCAATATATTTTAATATGAAAGGGACTTTAAAAGTTACATAGTACATATGAAATTTCATGTGGAAAGAAAGTAGGATCGTGGGGAAGAACAAGTCAAGAAAAAGTGTTTAAAGGGAAAAATGGTAGAAAAAATAAAGCTGCTTTCTTCTATTGCCTACTGTATACAGCTTGTTCAAAAATATTGTTCTTTGTGAGGAATGCTTTTCTGTTGTTTCGACATTGTTTAACATATGTTTAACTCAGGATTAACCTTGACAGATGATGGCAAGTATTCCATGTATTGATACACAACGTTTTTGTTTATCCATTTATCAGCTAATGTTAATCCATTTATCAGCTGTTTCCACTTTTTGGCTACTATAAGTAATGTTATCAGGAACATTTCTGTAAAAGTTTATCTTGGGTACATACCTACACATGGGATTGTTGGGTCATAGGGTAACTCTGCGTTTAACATTTTGAGGAATTTCCGTTTTCCAAAGAGGTTGCACCATTACATACTTACTGACAATGAGTGAAGATTCCCATTCCTCTATATCCTGGACAACACTTGTTACTGTCTTTTAAACACTTTAGTCATACTAGTGGGAGCCAAGTAATATTACACAGTGGTGTTGATTTCTCATTCCCTAATGACTAATAATGTTGAACATATTTACATGTGATTATTGGCCATTTGTATATCTTCTTCAGTGAAATGTCTATTCAATTCATTTGCTCATTTTTAAATTGGGTTTTTTGTCTTATTTTATTATTGCTTTAAGAGTTCTTTACACTTTGTAGATACAAGTTCCTTATCAGATATATGAATTGTAAATATTTTCTCCCACTTTGTAGATTGTCTTTTTTCTTTTATTTATTTATTTGTTTGCTTGTTTATTTTTTATACAGAAGGTTCTTATTAGTTACCTATTTTATACATGTTAGTGTATATATGTCAATCCCAATCTCCCAATTCATCCCATTACCACACTCCCTGCTCTGCTTTCCCCCGTTGGTGTCCACATGTTTATTCTCTACATCTGTGTCTCTATTTCTGCCTTGCAAACTGGTTCATCTTTACCATTTTTCTAGATTCCACATATATGCGTTAATATACAATATTTGCTTTTCTCTTTCTGACTTACTTCGCTCTGTATGACAGTCTCTAGGTCCATCCACATCTCTACAAATCACCCAATTTCATTCCTTTTTATGGCTGAGTAATATTCCATTGTGTATATGTATCACATCTTCTTTATCCATTCGTCTGTCAGCAGGCATTTAGGTTGCTTCTATGACCTGGCTATTGTAAATAGTGCTGCAATGAACATTGGTGTGCATGTGTCTTTTTGAATTATGGTTTTCTCTGGATATATGCCCAGTAGTGGGATTGCTGGGTCATATGGTAATTCTATGTTTAGTTTTTTTAAGGAACCTCCATACTGTTCTCCATAGTGCCTGTATCAATTTACATTCCCACTAACAGTGCAAGAGGGTCCCCTTTTCTCCACACCTTCTCTAACATTTGTTGTTTGTAGATTTTCTGATGATGCCCATTCTAACTGGTGTGAGGTCTTTTTTCTTTCTTGACAATATCATTTGTAGCAAAATCTCTAATTTAATGTAGTCTGATTTATCTCTTCTCTCTTTTGTCAGCTATGCTTTTAATATCATATCTAATAAATTATTCCTTACTTCAAAGTCACTAAGATTTATCTCTAAGTTTTCTCTAAGAGTTTTATATATTATCTCTTAAATTAGATCTATGATTAATTTACACTTCATTTTTGTGTACGTTGTGAGGTAGAGGTCCAAATTCATTTTTTTTGCATGCAGTTGTGCCCATCCCATTTGTGGAAAATACTACTCTTTCACCCATTTTTTCCCAGTATTACCGAGAAATAACTGATATACATCACCATATAAGCTTAAGGTACACAGCATGATGGTTTGATTTACATATATTGTGAAAAGATTACCACAACATGCTTAGTTAATATCCATATAGATATGATAAAAGAAAGTTGAAAAATCTTCTTGTGATGAGAATTCTTAGGATCTACTCTCTTAACTTTCCTATATATCATATAGCAATATTACCTATAGTCATCATGTTGTACATTACATCCTTAGTACTTATTTATCTTTTAGCTGGAAGTTTATACCTTTTGACCACTTCCTCCATTTCCTCCTCCCCCCCACTCCAGACTCACCTCCAGTAATCACAAATCTGATCTCTTTTTCTATGAGTTGGGTGTTGTTTTCATTGTTTTAGAGTCCACATAGTAGTGAGATCATATAGTTTCTGTCTTTCTCTGTTTCACTGATTTTACTTAGCATAATGCCTTCAAGTTTCATCCATGTTGTCATAAATGGGAGGATTTTTATGGCTGAATTTAATATTCCATTGTATGTATGTATATCACAACTTCTTTGTCTATTCATCCATCTGTGGACACTTATTTCTTGCCTATTGTAAATAATGCTGCAAAACTGGGGGTGCAGAAATATTTTCTAATTAGTGCTTTCATTTTCTTTGGATATATTTCCAGGAGTTTTCACTCATATAATTATCTTGGCACCCTTGTCAAAAATCAACTCACCATATATTTAACATTTTATTTCAGGACTCTCAATTCCATTCTTTTAAACTATCTGTGTTTCTTTATTTTTTTTTATTATTTTTTTAAAGATTTTCTTTTGATGTGGACCATTCTTTCAAAACCTTTATTGAATTTGTCACAATATTGTTTCTGTTTTATGTTTTTTTTTTTTTCTTTTGGCCACTAGGCATGTGGGATCTTAGCTCCCCAACCAGGGATCGAACATGCACCCCCTTCATTAGAAAGGTGAAGTCTTAGCCACTGGACTGCCAGGGAAGTCCCTGTATATATCTTTATATCAGTATCTCACTGTCATGATTATTGAAGATTTGTAAAACTTTGTTTTAAAGTTTCAATATTGTTTTGACTCTTCTGGGTCCCTTGTATTTCAATATGACTTTTGGGATCTGCTCGCCAATTTCTATAAAGAAACCAGCTGGAATTTTATTTGTGTTGAATCTATAGATCAATTTGGTGAGTGTTGCCATCTGAACAATAGTAAGTCTTCCAATCCATGAACATGAGATGTATTTCCATTTATTTGGATCTTCTTTAATTTATTCAATAATTTTTGTAGTTTTAAGTGTAGAACACTTGAACTTCATTTGTTAAATTATACATATTCTATTCTTTTTGATGCTATTATAAATGAAATTGTTTTCTAATTTCATTTTCAAATTGTTCATTGCTATGAATTTGAGTACAATTAATTTTTGTATGTCAATCATGTATCCTGCAAAATTGCTGAACTTGTTTGGCTTATAGTATTCTTCAAGTCCTCTATATTTTTGGTTATCTTTTGCATATTTGTTCTATCTGATACTGAAAGTGGGACATTTAATTCACTTTCATTTAATAGAATTACTGATTTGGTAGGATCTTATATCTGCCATGTTACTGTTTGTTTTCATAATAACATGTCTTTGTTTCTCTATTTCTTCATTACTGCTTCATTGTGTTAAACATATTTTTTCCAACATACCCTTTTCATTCTCTTATTATTTCCTAGTTATTTTCTTAGTTGTTGTCCTGGGAATTACAACCAGCATCTTCTTTTAAAACAATCTAGTTAATATTAATATTAACCTAATTTTAATAATATACAGAAATTGTATTCTAATATTGTTTTGTTGCTCCACCATTCCTTTGTACTGTTATTTTCATACAAATTACATATTTGTGAATTATAAGTGCATCAAAACAGTTTTATAGTCACTTCTTTCTGCAATTATCCTTTAAATCAGATTAGAAGAAAAGAGTTACTTACAACTATAAAATATATTGTTTTTATATTTTATTTAACCTATGGACTTATTTTGTCAATCACTTAATTTCTTCATATGGATTCAAGTTGCCACTTGTAATCTTTTCATTTCAGCCTTGATAATTCCTTATAATATTTCCTGTAGACTAAGTTACTAAGTTGGCTAGAGACACATTTTTTTTTAACTTGTTGCTTTGTTTTTTAATCTGGGAATGTCTTAAAGTCTCCATTTTGAAGGACATTTTTTCTGGATATAGAATTTTTGGTTGATATTCTATTTCTTTAAACTCTTTGTATATGTCATCCTGTTGCCTTCTGTCTTCTATGATCTCTGCTGCAAATTCAGCTGTTTATCTTACTGAAGAAACTTTGTACATGATGACTAAACTTTTCTTACCGCTTTGAAAATTCACTCTTTGCAAATGGCCTGAGGAGACTGAGCTCAGAGTGAGGTTAAATAATAGCAACAGTCTGCACATGAAGCTCTTCATGAAAACTACAACACATGCCAAAGAGTCAGGATGATCTGTAGAAGGGACACTTTGAGGAACTCCCAATCCTATCTGCTCCACCTAGAAGTTGGAAGGCTGCTATTTTTTTACATCCACCATGGTTGCAAGTCTACTGGTTTTTACAAGAGTACCATGGAGCTGAGGAGAGAGGAATGGGAGTACAGTACATCAAGTTACAATGTGACAAATCCTATTTTTCTTTTGGAGGTTCCACAGTTTTTACTGAATAAACAATGCCTCAATTTTTGCTAGTCAGGTTAATTTAGAGTCTACAAAAGCTGACTTTGAAAAAATTTGCCAGTGTTTTGTTGCTTCTATGGAGGAGGAAATTTATAGAGCTCTTCACTCTACCATTCCTGAAGTCCTATCTCATGATGTACTTTTAAAATAATGAGTCCCATATTTTCCTTCAAATGTCTCTTTTCTATTACTTTTGTGTAGATGGTGAAATCCTTAAATAAGAAGGAAAACAGCTTATATAGAATCAATGTAGAACATCAATATTCCAAAACACTTTTATTTTAGATTTTTAGTTTCCTTCCTTAAAATGAGAAGCTGAGATGAAAGTCACATTATCTTCCTTGCCTGTAAATATGCACAGCTGAGTAATGTAGTTATAGATTTCTCATCTTATGATTGTTTTCTTAGTTTTATCTTCCCAAGGCTGACAGAACTATAATTACTTTCTATGTCTTATATTTTTCTTTTCCTTCTTCGTTGACATGTCACCTAATATGTTAGAACATGTGGCACTCCTTAGTTACAAACTGAGACTCGATTATTGAAGATAGAATAAAATAGAATTTATAGAATTATACATGAAAAAAGAAGTATTAATTTCTTCTGAGGGAGGGAAGAGAAACTATTATAACTGTTATAAAAACAACAGCTTACTGAATTTTAAAGAATGAGAAAGTTTCAGTAAGAAGGAGGTGGAGGGGAAAAGTATAGTCATAATTATACTGTAGGAAGTGAAGATCAGGAGACAGTTGTTAAATATTCTATAAGCAAGGTGCTTGTAGCTTAATTTTCAAAATGTGATTTAAAGCTAAATAGAAACTTGATGAATTAAACTAATTTGAACTTTGCTCAGTATTCAATGTACTAAAACTCTAAACTGGCCAAACTGGTTTCAGGGAAGAGTCATGCATTTACAACTTATCAATAACTGAGAGCCACCTGTAAAAAAGAATAAACACCACCTCTTTTTCTTTTAATATCCTAACAGGCAATGCAATAGAAATAAATTTCTCATTTAAAAATAAAGACATAAAACTTTGTACCAGTCATGGAAGATGTATATTTCACATGATTTTGAAGCAGCACGAACCAAGCTAATGACTGGAAAATATTTTGCAATGACCTGTTAGATTAGCAGTTCCTAAAAGTATTCTGAAATCAAGAATGCAGCACAATTGCTAAAGTCCCTTTAGAACCATATGAATATACTTTTTACTTTGTGAAAGAGAAAAATTCCTAAAGAAAAGATACTAATTACAGTTAATATTTTTGCTCCTGTTTTCCCATGTTAAATACTCTTGACTGAGATGACAGAAATTAGCAGAAAAATTAAAATGTTCATTATGGTCACATAGGTTTCAAATAATATTTGCATATTTTAAATATAACTGCTGGCCACACATTGACTTGGGAAAATAGTTCTCCATTTAAGTTCTATTGAAATTTTGACAGATAATTTCATACTACTTTAATATGTAAGGATTTATTTCATTTTTTCATGCTAAATACCTATTTTAAAACTTTGTTATATGTTATATATTTCAGTTTATTATGTAAAATGCATTTTTAATGAATGCTATAGACATATCATTGCTTATTAAATTATTTTTTCTTAGGAAAATTTGGTGATAACATATAATTTACACACATAAAAAATTTAAAGCTTTAAGCTAAACACCTTCAATCAATTAATAGAAAATAAATTTAATTTATAAACGCATGGTAGGTAGATGCTTCTCAAAGAGCTGAAGAATAGATTTCTTCATTGGAAAAGTGGACTTGAAGTAGATTAACAGACAATCATATGATACATTTCTACTTAGGAAATAGTATTTAGCTCATTAAACATAAAATATTTTATTGTTCATTGTCAATCATTTTAGATTGGGTAATACATTTTTGATGTGTGCAGAACATCATTTGAGATTATCAGCTTTTTGTACTTACAGATACTAAATGTGAATTCATATGAATTCAAATGTGAATTCATATTCTTAAAATTATTAAGAATAGAAACTAGAATAAATAATATTACTTTAATAGGAAAGTGCCTTTTCTTAGCAACTTTATATATAGAAACTAGATGAACTAAACTAATTCTGAAATCTGCTTAATATATATTATACATAATATACATATAAATATATAGCATATATTTATATGTAGAGAGAGACAGAGTGAGAACACTCTATGACTCTATGGTCTTTCCTATACAGCTGATTAAATTAATTTAAAAGTATTAGTAGTAAATATGAATAGATGGAAAAAAAGTTTTTTATTCTGAAAGTGGTGTTACATTCATTGAATGATAGCTTAGGGAAAACTGTGAATTATTAAAATCAATAGACTAGAAAGTATTTGATGTATTCTCCTATATCATCAACCCTTTAAAATCTATTTCATTTTCCTTTTGAGTTCTTCTAAATTGAAATAGAAAATGTAATATTTGCCTTTTCTGTGAAACAGATATATTCTTAGTATATTTTATTGGCACTGAAATTTATATCCGAAGTGAAATCTAATATATTGAGGTTTTAAATGAATCATGCTGGAGATGAAGATGTTCTTGATGACACTATCTAAAAGGAAATTGAAGAAGATGCCATTGTCAATCATGTATTGAAAACTAGAGTTATTGAAGTTTCAGTTTAGAGAGTGAGAATACCAGGGTTTTATTTTTGTTATTTTTCCTGTCAGTGTTTTTTATAGTTGCTATAAATAATATATGAGGAACTGAAAATAGCTAAATTATATAATATTACTGAAAAATATAATAGTTCTGAAAATATTTATCTGAAGGAAGGAATATAACAGAATTTTCAAACAATAACTATTTGGATTAACTTTTTTTTGATGGTCATCAAAGTAAACTACTTATCCCCCAAAGCTGAAAATAATAAAAATATGAAAGTTTGTTTTTGTAATCAATATGTAATGGATTAAAGGAGAAAAATATTAAGATGTAGAATAGCTATCAGGCCAGCCAGATGTCTTTGCTACGTGACTGAGCGTCCAAATATATTAAGGGAAAGATCCTATCCCTCAAAAGTGATCTTCGTCAGTCACTGAAGTCCTTGTCCAAGAACATAAATATTTAGGCATTAGAGGCAGTTTTATCTCTACTGTGAGATAAGTTCATCAGGATTTACCAGGCTAAAATAACATGGTCTCATTATCCATTCAAATTGTGATTATGAGGACACTTTATCTGGTATATGTGGCAAGATATTTTCAGTGCCAACTAATTAGCATCCTACTTTATATGTCTCTCATGAGTTTGGATGTCATGAGTCAGCCCCTGAGGATTAGACCTGTAAGTAATAGAGATTGTACTGTTCACAAATATTCTCCAATTCATGCAAAACATGCTAATGTATTACATATCTCAGCCCTTCAATTAGCATTTAGGGAGGCCATAAAATTAATGTTTTCCAATTGAATGTGAATGGTAGTGAGAGTTGGCTTTCTTAGGCCAAGGCAGCTAAAAGCAGGTGTGCCATTTTTATACTCTCTCTCTCTAGGAATGCACACACACAACACAAAATAATATATATACCAAACACTCCTTTATAAATATACATGGTGAATTCCCTAAGTGTTTTTAATCTGGTGGAAATACAAAAGTGATCTATCATGGTTCATTCATTTTCTTCATCACTTACTAAATAAATTGGTTTATTTCCTATATCCCTCATGTATTTTTTATGACGATTTCTGCAATCCTTTGTGTTTCTATCCATATAAAAACATACTTTAAACTATGTAATAATACAAGTACAATTACAAGTTAGTTAAAAATTAAATTTTTATTGCTTATTTAAAATAATGCTTACAGCTTTTTAAATATTACAGTCTTTTTAAGTTTATTCTGATTTTGTTGCTTCATGTATAGCTATATATGCTTTCTGTATGGCTAATCACATTATATTTATAAGCTTTGTTTTATTTTAACCTTAACTCTAGGTTTCAATTTTGTGAATTTAAATGTACTTTTGATCTTTATTCTCTTTCCCACTGCATATATCCACTTGTTCCAGAAATACATTCCCTAAATCAAAGTTTATCTGTTTATCTTATTCTTAATTTCAAACTTTCTTTGAGATAGAAGCATCTTTATATTTTTCAGGCACTATTACATAATAGAAATAATATAATGTATTTTGCATGATCTAAGCACTAAATTTTTACCACAGTTGTTCATTAGGATCTTCTCACTTAGATCATACTCTTTAATAATGTTTAAATAATAAAAGTATATATTCCTTTGAAAATGCCCCCAAAATGAATGGAGAATTAGAAAATTCGTTTTATATGCTGAATTTTAAAAATATATATAAAATGATTAAATATTCACATAATTATACACATGCACTCATACATAAGTGTGTATATATATATATATATATATATATATATATATATATATATATATGAATATCTACATTTATCTATCTATCTATGGAGAGACAGAAGATGTTGAAATAGAAACATAACTTCAAGTTGGTTCTTAGGTTAACTTTCAATCTCTCTTCCATAAAATAACTATCTCTTTCTGACCCTGCCTAGAGTCTCTTACTTGCTTATTTGTTACTTATGGTCCTCTTTTTTGCCCCATTGTTTTTCACATCAATTTATCCTCGAGTGATACTCTCTGATAATGGAGCTGCTGTATAACAACAGATATGTTCATGAACCTGCTCTCCTCTTTACCAATTTGGTATATATTTAAATTTTATGTGTAGGAGAGATCCTCTATGTTTGAACTGCAACTCTCAAAGGATTAAGCTGCAATACAGCAAACTTAGGAAATATGCCCTTTTCCCCCTTGATGAATTATTTATTTTCTAGATACTATGTCACTACGTGAAACTGTCAAATTGTAAACATATTAATGACTTTAACTGCTGTGTTTCTATTATTTCAATTTTTACCTGTTTTCTACTATCAATGCAAGATGGAATAAAGGGATCTATGATCAGGGTAATTACTACTTCATTATGAAGTTTTAGGAGTTGTTAATAATGACTTTCAGCATATTCTGTAGTATTTTCTCACCTTTAAAAATTTTCTTTTCCATAGACCAAAAGAAGAAAATTCTTTCCAGCTGCCCTAAAAATACAGAACCAAGTGTTGAATTAAATAAGCTAAATGTCCTCTGATAAATGAATGCTCACTCACATAGAAATTATAAATGTAACTTAATCACTTAAAATAGAAATAAAGATCCCTTTCTGGTATCTGATAACTTACTTTAGGCTAACATGTTAATCTTGACTACAGTTCTGCCATTTGTCATCCACAATCTCAAAAATAGAACGATGAAAAATTTAACTCTTTATAAACTAAACTATTTAATATATTCATACTTAGAATTGTGCTTTATAGTGCTAAAATTTTAAACTTTATTATAAGACCTCATTTTTGAAAAAAACTAAATGCATTTCTTATTATTATTTAAGACAAAGTAATATTCAAAGTTAGGGTTGTGGTTCTGTTTGACATCTAAGTTATGCGAGATAGAAAGGACTCTCCCTCAGTATCCCTAATCACGTCTTCTTAGAACTAAACAGAGAGAGGTGTGTGTGTGTGTGTGTGTGTGTGTGTGTGTGTGTGTGTGTGTGTTTTCATTGTCCAATGAGGATAGGAACACATAGTGTATAAATGTTGCCTAAAAACAACAAATAATTGTTACTTGCAATCTCAATCTTCTAAGGTGGGAATTGGTATACCCTTTCTGTAAAGGGCAAGATAGAAAATATTTTCATCTTTGTGTCCATAAGATCTCTGTTGTAACTATTGAACTCTGTCATTGTAGCATTAAAGCACCCATAAACAAGATTTAAATGAATAACTCTGCATTCTAATAAAACTTTACTTACAAAAACAAGAGGAGGGCCAGATTTGGCCCTCAGGGCCATAGTTTACTGACCCTTGTTCTAAGGGAATTCAATAATATGGGTTTTAATAACCAAGAGATCCATTGTTCATCTGACCAGCCTGATAAACCAAAACATGATAATGAAGTTTGGAGATGTAGAAGAGCCAAAAATTAAATTATCTGTTAACATTGTGAGAATTTT